>NC_049216.1:29034355-29406855 GCF_013347855.1 Anguilla anguilla | reverse complement strand
ATGTGTGTACAGGGAATGTGTGGGCACAGAGGTGAGTGTGGTGTTTCTGAGTGTATGCGTGAATATGTGGATGTGTGTGCGTGGGTACTGTTGTATCTGTGTTCGCATGTGTGTCTGAATATGTATGTGTGTATAAGTACCTGTATGTGAATGTGAGCGTATATGAGTGCCTGTATGTGCATGTGCGTGTGTATGAGTGCCTGTATGTGTATGTGAGCGTGTATGGGTGCATGTATGTGAGCGTGTATGTTAACGTGTATGGGTGCATGTATGTGTATGTGAGCGTGTATAGGTGCATGTATGTGTATGTGAGCGTGTATGGGTGCATGTATGTGTATGTGAGCGTGTATAGGTGCATGTATGTGTATGTGAGCGTGTATGGGTGCATGTATGTGTATGTTAGCGTGTATGGGTGCATGTATGTGTATGTGAGCGTGTATAGGTGCATGTATGTGTATGTGAGCGTGTATGGGTGCATGTATGTGTATGTTAACGTGTATGGGTGCATGTATGTGTATGTGAACGTGTATGGGTGCATGTTTATGTATGTGAGCGTGTAAGTGTGCATGTATGTGTATGTTAGTGTGTGTGGGTGCATGTATGTGTATGTGAGTGTGTAAGTGTGAATGTATGTGTATGTTAGCGTGTATGGGTGCATGTATGTGTATGTTAGCGTGTATGGGTGCATGTTTGTGTATGTTAGCGTGTATGAGTGCATGTATGTGTATGTGAGCGCGTATGAGAGCGTGTATGTGTATGTGAGCATGTATGGGTGCATGTATGTGTATGTTAGCGTGTATGGGTGCATGCATGTGTATGTGAGCGTGTATGGGTGCATGTATGTGTATGTGAGCATGTATGGGTGTATGTATGTGTATGTTAGCGTGTATGGGTGCATGTATGTGTATGTGAGCATGTATGGGTGTATGTATGTGTATGTTAGCGTGTATGGGTGCATGTATGTGTATGTTAGCGTGTATGGGTGCATGTATGTGTATGTGAGCGCGTATGAGAGCGTGTATGTGTATGTGAGCGCGTATGAGAGCGTGTATGTGTATGTGAGCGCGTATGAGAGCGTGTATGTGTATGTGAGCGTGTATGGGTGCATGTGTGTGTATGCTAGCGTGTATGGGTGCATGTATGTGTATGTGAGCGCGTATGAGAGCGTGTATGTGTATGTGAGCGCGTATGAGAGCGTGTATGTGTATGTGAGCGTGTAAGTGTGCGTGCGTACATCGCCGCCCTCCCTCAGTAATGGCTTGTCTTTATGGGGGCGGCAGTGCTGAGAGCTCCAGGGCACAGCAAGAGGCACCAGATGGTCCCTCCATTAAAAGCCTCTCTGCTGCAGGCCCTTTTTCCTTTAATCGCGCCGAGCCTATCAGGGCGTGCAATTATACCAAATTAATAGTGCATAACAAATAAGAATTGTTTATACTGGTTTATTACGAGCCTTAATAGTTTTTACTGCCTTCGCTTCAGAGTCAAATTAGTTTGCCTTTGTATCTCGGAGGTCAAAAAGCTTCTTGCATGGGGGCGACAGTGACTCAGTGTGCGTTTCAGGGGAGCGGGTTTATTCGGGTCTGCCGCGTGTTCTCCAAAATCACAGCACAGAGCGAGGGCAGGGGATGTTGAGACATTAAAGCGGCGACAGGCCGGCTGAGAATGGGCTTTTTTAGCGATCACCAAGGGAACAAAGGTGGAGAGATAGCAGAGGACGAACCTACAGCTCAATAATGTCACCCTCTCACTCTCTTTTCTCTTTTCCTCACCCCCCTGCCCTTGTCCTCTTTTACCACCTCTCTGCTCTCTCCCTTCATTTCTTTCTCCGGGTCTGTTCCTTCTTTTATTGCTCTTTCTCTCTCTCCCTCTTCTCTTCTCTCTCTCTCTCTCCCTCTCTCTCTCTCTGCAGTGAAGATGGAAGAGCTGCAGACAATAAAGAGGGAGCTGACTCTGATTAAGGTGCAGATCGATGGACTGCTGGAGAGCCTGGACAGGATGGACAGACAGAGGAGGGATCGCACTGGTGAGCGTGTGAGAGGGCGCCCCCCTGTGTTCGGAATGCGCAAGTTCGCTGTCCTCCCTGGCACAGGGATGTGTGTTCAGTGCGGCACTGAGCTTAGAGGAAACAAAAGCCCCAGGAGGTTAGCCACAAAATGGTATGACCTCTGATGTCTGCAGGCTCTTGTTCAGCTGCACTGACTTGTGTGCGTGTGTGCGTGCATGTGCGTGCCTGTGTGTTTGTGCATCTATGTGTGTATGGGTGTGTGTGTGTGTGTGCGTGTGTGTGTTTGTTTGAGAGTGTGTGTGTGCACGCGTTTTGTTTTGTGCCTTTGTGTGTGCTGAATGTAAAGGGCACCGTTGTTGTGGACACAGTCACTGTAATCTCCGATGCTTACCCTCGGGTGACGGACAACAGTGATGCATTTGCACAATGAGTCCTTTTCATCTCTCTAGGGTCACCATTCTCTTTAATGACACCCACCCCCCTTAATGTTCTCACCATCGATTCTGCCTTCGTGTCATTGACAGCCAATCGATGCCTCTGAATCTGGAGCTGGGGGTGTCTGGCCTGAGTGCAAACTCATGAAGAACCCCCACCTGAGCTTCTCCAGGCTCTGAACTATTTTACAGTTTTTTGGATATTATTCAGGCTGTTAGTTACCTCCGTATGATAAACGTTGTAGCGTGGGTCTCGGGGGACTAATGGTTTGCTTAGTGAACGTCTGGATGATAGATGAATTGTGAGTTTTTTTAAACCTCTCCGTTTGATATTTGTTATATTTTTAGTGGAATTAGATTAGACGGGCCATTATTCATTCTCCCTCCCGCTACCTGCGGCGGCTGACTCCCGTGAACTTCAGGAGGGGAACAGAGAGGAGGTATCGACAGGTTTTGTTGTGTGGAGGGCGGCCAGCCCGGTCTCTGTGGCTCGTCCTGTACAAGGCCATTGGCAAACAGTTAGAAATTACCCAGCATTATATAACAGGGGTGCATATCCTTGAGGAATGGGACAGCAAGATGGCACAAACGTGTGGTGAGACTGTCACGTTTAATATTAACGGGTGTTGAGGAGAGAGAGAGACACCCCCCCCCCCCCGTTTGGTTTAACATTAAAGGGTGTTGAGGAGAGAGAGAGACCCCTCCCCCTCCACCCATCCACTGACCATATTGATTGTGTGTGTCTCAGGGTCCCCCCCGACTCGGGAGGGCAGTTTGACGGGGTCGCCCTACCACGGCCTGGCCAGCAGTCCCGACGGCTCCCCCAGCAGCCACAGCCCCCACCGCCGCGTCCGACGGGACCGAGATGGCGGGGAGAGTCCGGAGCTCGGGGAGGCGAGCGATGATGACCGCCACACGGTGAACACGCCGACGCTTTAGCTCCCCCTGCTGGAGAAAACCGTGCGGTACTGGACGTCAGTACCACAAGCACGGATCATCCTTTCACGCACAGTTCTACCCAGATTTACAGCCTAACCCCCAACACACTCTCTCACACACACACTCTCTCTCTGTCTTTCCCCAGTAACTCAAGCTCTCTAAATAGTCACACAAGCATGAATTTACCGAACTTTAAGATGTAATGAGCACAATGGACTGGGGGGGGGGGGGGGGGGGGGGGACGGTGTTTTTTCACTTGAAGCGTAATGAAAAACAGAATTATCCCACAGATGTTTTTGTGAGGCTGAGCCATTTTAGTGAGTGATTTCCCCCCTCTCCTCACACTGCAGACAGACTGGGCTAATGGCACTGAGGATTTAAATGGTTTGAGGATTGGTGCTGATGTGTGGGGAAAGAGAGATAAGCGTAATAAAGAGAACAGCAGTGTAGTAAATTGCCCTGACAACTGATAAATCACGTTCAAGAGTTTGGAAATGCAAAACTATTCACATCTCGCGCAGACAAGAATTGTGTCATGCAAAGATGCACAAGCACTTAGAATGCCTCCTCAGATTTACTGTTGTGCACATATATAAACATTGGTACGCACACAAACGCACAAATGCATGCACACACAGTCTAATGTACAAACATCAACTCGTGCACATGGAAACACTCACACACACACATACACACTCACACTCACACACACACACACACACACACAGAAATTTTCTTTGCAGTACTTCCGAGAGATGGTGTGGTGTAGGTACCAGCATTTGGAACCTCTTGTTCTAAAAATACACGAAAGCAAGAGGCTGGAAGAGGAAGAGGGGATGAAAGAGAAAGATTATTCTGCATTTTTTCCTCCTGTCAAATTAGGAGGACTTGTATACAGAGTGTTATTATCCTCTGAAAAAAGGAGTATAATTATCTGTAATTACTCTCAAGTGTGTCCCTACCTGCATGACACATTAAGCACTTTCTATCACTTTCCATATCTGCGTTTAGTAGCGAGGCATAAATTAACTGGCTGCGCTGCAAGACCCACCTGACTGTGGGACTCCAGTCACGCCCTGGCTAATTTGGGGCACCTTTGTTTCCCTGACACAACTTGCACCGAGGATGGGAAGAGAACACACATGCCTAAAGACTTACGGCACTGAAATGATTTATCTTTTTGCCTCTCTTACTTTTTCTTTCTCTCTTCCCATATGCGAACGTGTTCGTGTGTGTGTGTGTTTGCGTGCATTTGTTTGTGTGTGTGTGTGTGTGTGTGTGAGCATGCGTGCGTGTGCGTATGTGTGCCTGTGTGCCAAAACCAACAAACGATCCATCTTAATACACATTTTAATGGTGCCTAAACACACATTAACCTGGAAATATTCCCCAATACAGTGCTTCATCTTACCTCCTTCCTGTTTTACTGGATCTCTCTCTCTGTCTGTCTCTCTATTTCTCTATCTCTCTGTTTGTGTCTCTCTCCCTGTCTCACTCTTTCTTTCTCTTTCTCTCTATCTCCCCCCTCTCTCTCCCAGTCTCTGTCTCTCTATGTCTCTCTCCCCTTCTTTCTCTGTGTCTCCCCCTCTCTCCCTGTCTCTCTATCTCTCTCCCTGTTTCTCCCTGTCTCCCCCCTTTCTCTCTCCCTGTCTCTCTCTCTCTTTCTGTCTCCCCCTGTGTCTCTCTCTCTCTCCATACCTTTCTCTCTCTGCACTAAATGTAAATTCACACGTCAGATTTCTGATTTTTCCTAAAATGATGGAGGAGAGCTGCCCCCGCCCCCCCCCCCCTCCCCCCCCGGGACGGGACCACATGTCGGTTCATTAGAGCGATGTGTGAGTGCGGCGGCTTCTGTCCCTCATTCCCGGCCGCTTGTTTTTCCCTCCTGAAAGCCGCGGCTGTGAAATTGACTGTCGTTCTTGATTTTCCAATCAGCAAACAGGCAGTAAACAAGGAGCTGGCGCTCGCTTTGAACTGTCGCAAACACAGAAACTGGCCCCGCTCTCTCCACTCACTGTGGGTTTTGAGGGACAGTGCGGCCATCGTGCCTATGGAAGCCAAAAGAGCTCTCTTCTTCATTTTTGGTGTCATCAAATTCCATTTTGGCCTTTGGTAGCATAGGCTACTGTGTATGCTTGTGATTTTAAACGCGGTGTTTTGTTGTCGATTGATTGCATCCGTTCTCTCTCGCAGATGAATCATCACAGCTCGGACCTGGAGGATGACATGTGAGAATCTGCAGCTCAGGTATGTACAAAACACAATCAATGCACCGACCTTTCTTGTCCTCTCTTTAGTCACAAATGCATAGTAATTGCTCTTTTTGTTGTGACTGGACCGTTCTTGGTCATCTACCTGCCAGACACAGACCTCTCATTAAAATGGTGTGTCTTTTTTCAGACTAAGCAGGAGCCCGGTGACAGAGCTGAAGTGGGGAGCACTATACATGGAGGGGGGAGGGAGGGGGGTGACCATCGCCAGTCCAGCAGTTGCCATGGAAACACCTGTCTCCAGCCTCACCCACTTTCGTTGTCACAGGACTCTAGTTATCTGTTGTACATTTGTAAAAAAACAAAAACAAAACAAAAACAAAAAATGTCTACTGGTCCCCCCTGGCCTCCCGCACTCATCCTCCACCTTGTTCATATTTTCTCCCAAAATGCATTGGGCCACCACATATCCATCACTACCTGTTTGAATACATCTCCACGGTTGGCACTCCTACTCCTCCCCCTCTTTAGAAGAGTTGTGGCTGCACTCCTGAAAAAAAAATCTGCCATCTGTGAGGAATGTGCGGGCATGGTAATTACAGCTTATTTGGAGAAATGAGGTTCATATCTCCTACAGATGTTCTCTCCTGAGATTAGCACTGAACACTCACACACACACACACACACATATACATGCACGCACACACACGCATGCACACACACACACACAAACACACACACACACACACACACAAACACACAAACACACGCACGCACGCACGCACACACACACACAAACACACACGCACACACGCGCACACACACACGCGCACGCACACACACACACAAACACACACGCACACACACACACGCGCACGCACACACACACACACACATATACACGCATGCACACACACACACACACAAACAAACGCACACACACACAAACACACACATGCGCACACACGCGCACGCACATACACACACGCACACCGATTTTATCTGTTTAAAAGCAATTATAAAGCAGAATAGGAAAGTGAAATTATTTGAAAGATTATAATCCCTCTTTGCAAAGGTCACCACATATGCAGAATACAGAATAAATCAATACGATAATCTTCTCGGTTCAAGTTGATTTGTGCCCTGAAGAATGTACATATATATACATTATGTTTTTTTTTTTTTTTGCGAACTGAAAGGCTCAGGCTTTGAACTTTGTGACAAGGCATTAAAACGACTGCCTGCAAATGTGCATAATTTAACTGCGATGCTGCCCTGAGCCTCCCAGAGGTCTCAGTGCTACTTTTATTTTATCTGTACCAGGAGCCCCGTTTAATGCTGTCAGCTAAAACCCTGTCAGCATGACAACAGCTGTCAACACGCTGTTATCAGCCAATTATTAATCACACATCTCCGCCGACACAGGACTGCGGGGCTCGTGGTGAAAATGGCTGCCTGGCATCCAACAAAACCCTTTTTGCTGATACGGCCTCAAAACTTTAAATAGGACTTCCGTCAGATTTTAATTTGTTTTTTCGTGAACAGGAGTCTTCTAGCGCAGTAGTTCCCAAACTCGCTATGCTGGTTTTTTTTCTTCCAGCTAATCTTTTACCTGGAAAAATCAAGGTTGCTGAAAACATGTGTTTAAGGTCTACTATAATTTTCTCTTAAACATAATTTGAACGCAGTTCAAGTATGGCTTGTTGTTGTTTGCATTGTCTTTGAACATTTCATTTTCCACTAATTGTTGTTTTAGTGACCAGATTTCCACATAAAATGAAAATATTACTTGATCCAGCTGAATAAATGCCCTAGGCTGTGAACAAGGCACATTTTTTTTCCATTCATAGTGGGCATAGCTTTTTCTGACATAGTATGGCTTTAGCCATTAAGGACAATTAGCGGCTTGGCATAATCACGGCTGTATTAACAGTTTGAAATGAAAACTAGTATAACACAATGGGTCCCAAAGACCAAATTTGGGAACCAGTGCTCTTGCTTTAATGTGGTGACATGCTTTGATCCTCTGTGCTTGTGACAGGATGAACTGATCCCAGAGTTGGCCACTGGCATAAACACTATATGCATTCGTTTAGGGACACAACCCACCTCTGCGCCACACAATTCCAAGTTTCTTTTTTTTTTTTGCCACATGCCACATTGACATTCTTGTTTTGGTGCCACCAAAACCCTGGGGCCAGGTCTGACTGATCGGAAATTCACAGTTAGGGGGAAGAAGTGTTGGATGGGAATGCTGCAGTGATGCTTGCTGTTCGCGTGCCACGTCACATGGTGCATGTGTCGAGAGTGGAAAGACCTTGAATACAGCCGTTCTCTCCAAAGCTCTGTCCTTTTAATGCCGTTGGAGAAGCGCTTTTACTGAGTTCAATCGGGAGTCTATAATCTGCGATTTGGCCCATTGTCCAAGTCTGCAATGGCTCAGTGCCAAAACGGTTTTCCCTTCACTGGAGCTCTGAGCATTCAAACACTCTTTTAAACCGACATTAACACCACCATTAAACCTTTTAAACAGACCCACTTTAACTAAGTGCACTTGTTCCCAGAGTTAGCAAAGTTTGCTCTCAAGCCAGTATAGTCGAGACTACATTTGACTAGAGCTGGCACTTTCAACTAAAACAAGGAGACAATTATAAGCTGCAAAATAAATCAACAAATAAATAAATAAATAAAACCATATAAATTTGTGGTCCCACTTGGTGATGTCTGGCAACATCCCAGGTGAGTTTTGAACCTTTATGAGAAAATCCTGTTGCGCGTTGAGAGTTCTCTGAGGCCGGTAGCTGAACTGTGGAGACGTGGGGCCGTAAAAAAAAAAGGGGTGTGTTCCAGTACGCCATTCTCCTCACCGCGGAGCTCAAAAGCCTTACCTGGGGGAGGTTTCGGAGGAGAAACTGAGCCTTTACCACGTCTTTAGAAACATACATCGCTTCACACGCATTGTGGATACATGAACAAAGGTTATCAACATAAACGAACACGAACCGTGTCCATTCCGCAAAAAAATGGTTACTGCTTTGTCATTAGAGAGGTGTTTTGTAAATTATTATCAGTGTGTAATTAAAATATCAAAGCATGGCTCTGCTAGCAAAACTGCTGTTGTTGAAATAAAGGGAATGGGACCGTCTCCTTCCGGCCTGTAAGGAAGATCATCACGTCCATGTCTGTCCTTGTGTAATGTGTAATAGATGATATAAGCCCATCTCTCCTTCCATGTATAAGGTGCTGTGGACTGAGTGATCTGACTGGGTTGATGTGTAATATTGTGTAATATTGTAAACTTTCTTGTATTTGGTCAGCTCAGTCTGATTTTAATCCTGTATTTGTTTTTTTTTGTTTCATTATTTGAAAACTATTTTGTTATCCTCTACTTCCAGTGCTGTTTTGGTAGGTTTTTTTTATTTGTATAATTATTAACTTCTTTGTTTGCATTCATAAAAAGCTGAGTGGAAACGCATAAACAGTAACAGTAGTAAAGGTATTTTCATATTGATTATAACGGATCCTGGGTGTATTATTTGATCATAATCTCATCTGGGAAGAAACATATTTTTTGCTTTTAAAAAAAATCTACTTATGTTTACTTGGCCTTACCAATATCGAAGCGAATTACCTTGTGGTACCTAACAAAGAGTGCTGAAAAGCCACACCAGCTTGCTGATAAAGAGGACTTCATCGAGAATCGCATATTTTCACGTTTCACGCTTTGTGTCGAGAAACGTGTCACGTGTTGGGAGGAAACTTGGCTCTTCGGCCTCTCACTTACAACTTGAGGCAAACGGAAGATCTGCACGTGGAGATGTTTACCTCAGATTAAATCAAAGGTAAGATTGGGCTGCTTGAAATTGTTTAAAGTTACAGTGACGCGCATTGATTCGTTATTGTGTAGATTATTGTGTTGAGTAGTTAAAATGCGACTTTCATTTTTACCCGCTCAACGCGAGTCCCCAATCGAAACAACTGAGGATCGCCATTCTTAAATCAAATAAATTTAACCAAAACGGCATTTCGGCCGGGGCAGGGAACCTCACAGGGGGGTCTTCAACTGCAGAGGACGTTGATTATCTCTCGAATATCTCTCGTTTGGCTCCGTTCCCTAACTGCTTTGCTTCTGTTATGTGCGTATGAAAATAAGGCAAGTCAGGATGCAAAGTGCCCTTTTTGGGTTCATAGTACTTGCCATTTCGACTGGAATTGTGCGTTTTATGACACAGGTGGCAGATTTCACAAACGGGTAGAACAAGTCACAGGGGAGATTGGTTGTTTTAAGGAAATCGCAGATTATACACAGAATACCAAAAATGGCCGCCCTGCAAGTATGAGTTACCCGTCCCATCACTTATAAAATGTTGGTCTAACTCTCACATTGTGGCAAAAATGTTCGTAGAGAGAAAATGCATTCCACCAATTCCGATCATCTTGAGGAATTATAAGATAATGGCATTGGTACACTCGCAAACTCTTGTTGACTGAGGAGTCTATACAAAATATTGTGTATAATTATGTCCACACAAGCGCCAAATTTCTCACACAGGTCAATCGAGGATAAGACAAGATTTTTAGCAATGGGGTCATCACATATTTAACCCAGAACCCTTATTGTGATCCTTTGCCAAACTGGCTGCCCTACTGTTGCATTGAATGAGTTAACTGGACTATAACTTAATCAAATATTGGTATAATTATGGATAAAATGGCATAATCTGTTTGTAAGTGTGCAGACAAGGTTAAGAAATATGTCAGGTGTGCAACACACACACAGACACACACACACACTTTTTCAAAATATGAGACAAATAATGATAAAAATCTAAAAATAAAAATGATCCCTGGTCCTTGATTGTGCTTATATTCAATAGGCAGACTGTTATATACTGAATGTTTTTCTATTGACCAGGAAGTTCACCCTGAATGGCTTCCTGTTTTGCAACACTCCTTGAGAGATATTTTGTGGCATATCACGGGGTAGAAGTGTTCATTTCACTAGATGGTGGGATAACACTGCAACGACTTAAAGTATGTAATTCGCCACAGTATAAAGAGCATAGTTAGTTTGATATTTCCCTGCTCATCTGTTACACCTGCAGCATTCTGCAAATACCTTTTCTGTTTTAAAATGTTCACATTACATTTTTGGTCCTCTTGAATATACCCTTTGTTTCCAAGGGTTACATTGGCTGCTGAAAAGAAACCACACAACAGACACTGAAGCTCTCCAGAACTTCAGTTTGATGCCGCTCCCGAAGTGCGTGACACTACCAAGACACGCCCCGAGATATAAAAGAAAAAAAACCCATGAACAACCTCAGCTCTACATGCAGAGAAGAGCCAACGTCCCTTAAAAATGGGAGGCTAATAACGCCAGAGATTAGAACAATCTCAAAGTGCATTGATTGCTCTATTGTGTTTTGCTGAACGGGTAGCCTGTTAAACACAAGTAAAAAAAAAACCCAGAATTTTGGACAATTAGCCAAACAAGACAGATGCCTATTTTTTTTTTTTTTTTTTTACTATTCTCTGCATTTTGATCTAAGGTTTCTTTTTCGTCAGTTGAGTTTCCTTTCATCAGGTTGTGATGATGGTTTCCCCAGGTACGTTTTACTTGTCATCTCTAACTAATCCACGAGAGGGCAGCAGAGTTTACGTTTGTATTATGACATCACTAGTGTGATGTGGGGTTCTTGCCAAATAAAATGAGCGTGTCAGTACTGTCTGAAGATAACAATGGTAGACAAATCTAGGCAGTTTTAATATTTTTCTCACAACATAACCGTGAAAATATCCTATCTATCTATCTTGGACCTATGGAAAAAAAATGAAAATGTATTTTATCTGACAGTCCCCATTCTAAACATTGAAATATATTTTAAATACTGTGCTCTCCAAAAGTTTGGGAACGGTAGAGTGGAATTATTTTTGCTGTATACTTTGTATACTTAAGGCATTTGGATTTGAGATTGAAAGATGAATATGAGACAAAAGTACAGACAACCAGCTTTTATTTCATGGTATTTACGTGTGTATGTTATATCGTTTCACTTCTGTCTCATATTCATCTTTTGATCTGAAATCCAAATGCCTTGAGTGTACAGCAAAAATAACACATTTCACTCTACCGTTCCCATACTTTTGGTGGGCAAATACCTATTTTGGAGGGTATATACCACACTTTGGCACATACCAAATCGGTAATGTATAGGTTACACATTTTGTATTTTTCAGTTTGCAAGGAAATTCAAATGTGAGAACATAAATCATACATTTTCCACCCATGATTACAGGTGCCAATATGCAAGAATAGTGGTAATATTAAATATTAATATAGAATGGTCTCCATGAAGCCTGTTCATTAAAGTTTATGGATATGCTAAGGTGCATAGTTAATTATAGAGGTGTGGGAAGGTAAACGGTGTAACAGAAACTGCTACATTTCATTCTTCTGTGCTTGAAAAAGTAACCATCCAGTGCTCAGGAATATATTGCTGTTGACCTGACAAAACTCGGGAGAAAAGGGGAGAGCCAGCATTGGATTTTTCACCAATACTCAGACAAAATTTGAAACCCCAGGTTACTGATATAGTTAGCAATTAAGTGTGTTGTGTATCTTTCCTCAGGTGTATTTTGGACTGCTGTTTTTGGGTTGACCTCCTGCTAAAATTCGCAAACATGTACAATCTGAGAAGTACGAAGTCCATTGGAACACAAATGATCTCTGAAGTGCAACGCTGTGTTTTTATAAAGGAATCTTTTTTTAAAAATCCAGTGTCAGTGTTGTGGAATTATAATCATATTTCTGTGAGGTCAAAACATGAACAGGGGAAATTTTGGAAACTTTTGGTAACTTTCGTACTACCATTTATTTAACTTGTATGTATGTACTGTCAAACTTTCATCATTAAGTGTAACCTAGTTGTGGAAGGTGCTGCTTCTCGAAATCAGGGCACTATATGTTAATTGAGCATACGACTAATTGTTACTAACACTAGTTAAAATGTCCCTGATGAAATGGAAATAAAAAACACGCATTACAAACGACTTTCGTTATGAAGGATCAGGGAATGAGTGTCCAGTTACTTTACCCAACGTATTTTTAAAAACGTGCATCTTATGATGTAGGCCTAATGCAAGATGGATGTATACAGCAAGCCTATTTTCAAAATTTTAAAAGCATAACACCTCTTAGAAGACTTTTGGGTTTCAACGCATGGATGACTGTCCCATTTCTGAAAGGGTCCGATACGACTGGCATCAGTGAGTCGATAGGTTAGTGTGCACGCGTGCCTTGCTGTCAGCTGTCCCGTAATGATTTATGACGTTTTTTTTTTTTTTTGACAACAACAGCGAGCAAAATTGACCAATGCTTTATTTGGGAGTGGACACGCTGTGAGGCAGGCTCTAGACAGCCAGCCAGGCTTCGCACATGAATACAAAGCGACTTCAACGCATAAAAGACCATCTTCTGGCAGAAAACCAGGTAGTTATCACTTTTTATAACTCCTAAATGAAATGCGGCTCACATTAACCTCAGATTCACTAAAGGGTCCACACTTCCCACAATGCCATTTCCCTTATAAATACATTAATAGCGTAGGGTACCCTATGGGATCCGGTCCGGAGACGCTTGCTATTTGGGCGAGTATTACAGAATGCTTGCTTACATATTGGATTCATAGCGTCATATGGTGCATAGCATCATGCATTACTTAGGCTATTTGCAGCACACCAACATTTATTTAACGAATTTTCTGGACCCAGTAAGCGCAGTTGAACGCAACGAAGTTCTCCCCAGTCATCCCTTTTGTGTTTAATTTATCTCATAATTTCTTTAGAACACTGATTTCTTATAGCCTAACTTGTATTTATACGTATAAACTTTTTCTGCGCAGCTAACTTGTATTTGGTTAACTCATAAGCCCCTTAGCATTGACGTCTGGCGTTTCCGTTCTGGGGTACTTCACTTACTTGGCTTATATAGTTCTAGCTTTGTGTGTTGCATGCAGATCAGTATATATTTTTCAGAAATAGTAGTGCAGTAGAGCACTCCAAACGTGGGGAATTCGAATGGTGTTTCTGTCCAGTACGTAATGCTTGCAGCCACAAGAGTCTGTGGTTGGCTTAAAATAATTATTTTCTGGTTGTATACGTAAAAATTAAGACCCTACTTAACCACCAACAGCACGACATTTTTCGTAGTTTTGAGCCAGTTCCCACTCCATCTCCCCTCCCCGCCGTACCCAGTTTGTTTTGTGAGCACTTCCGTATACAGACATGTGCGCGGTCACGTACCCAAAAATCTGTCTATACCATGGATTTTGAATTTAGAGTATATGGGTCTTGAACCAGGGATCCGCTGAACTATTAATTGTTGCGTAAATGTGCGTTTTGAATTTTGAAAACGAGGGGGGAAACTTTTTTATTGTACATTTCAAGTTTGTTTTGATATTACCAAAAGCATTCAAATAATTCCTCCCATTATGTATGAGCAATAAGCGTACTGGCACATATAAAACCCTCCACACACTAACTTTACTTTTTTCTCCCTTCTTCGTATATCTTTATAACTTTTCATTTATTAACTTATTATTATTATTATTATTATTTGGAATATTACTTTTAATGCATACTCTCCACACTCGCACAACATCTCATATTCTTACACTCCCATTACCTAATTAACCAGTTATATGAACCTGGCGAAGATAGTAGCTGTTCTTATTGAATTTCTGTTTTGCTTCTTCCTGTGCAGTGTTCAGACATGGCCACACCTCAGGGGAGCCCCCTCACCACTCATGTGTTGAATACAGGTGAAGGGGTCCCAGGGGCCCGAATGGCCCTCAGCTTACACCGACTGGATTCACACCTGGCAGTCTGGAACCTACTCACCACAGGGTAGGACAGCAGACCTGAAAAAGGGAAACCCTACTGATGTATTTCACACTGTTGTGTCCAATTCTGTGTTGGAGAGTGAGAAAGTGCAAACGTGAGCCAGTTTTTGTATTTGTACTGGAATGTGTCTCGTTTTTGTGAAGTAACACTAAAATGGTCTGTGTAGGACCACTAATGATGACGGCCGCTGTCCAGACCTTATCACCAGAGAAGCTTTCACTCCCGGGATGTACAAGATGCGATTTGAAACTGGGCAGTATTTTGAAGGCCTGGGTCAGTCGTGCTTCTACCCATATGTGGAGGTGAGTGAGGAGTGAGGTTAGGGTGAGGTTGGAGTTGTCCTTCCAAACATTTTTCCATAAATGACCCAAATTTTAACTAAATGATATTTTTTTGCAACCCTTAAAGATGTATATTTACATATTAATGTAACCTTTTCAGTAATTACACCTGTGCACCTGTACTTATGTAATGAGTATGCAGGGGTCTGGGGGAGGCATCTTCTCATTGCATCAGAGGAGTACACCGAATGCACAGCTTGCACAACAGGCGGACGGCTACTGTTCAATCAGCGATAGGATAGAAGGATAGGAATGTGTTTCTCAGTTCACACACAGCTTTTAAGAATAGAATGGAACCTAATATGGGATCGAGGATTTATTATGATAAAATACAGCAGTTGTTGTACAGCTGTTTATAAGATGATGTCATTTTAGCTGTAGTTTAGTTTCACCTTAGTGTTTTGCCCTGCTTTAGACCTTACATACCTTAGATTTTATCCTAACCACACCTGCTATGTATGACTGTTTGTTTGCAGATTGTCTTCACCATAACCGATCCGACTCAGAAGTTTCATCTTCCCCTGCTCCTCAGCCGGTTCTCCTACAGTACGTACAGGGGGAGCTAGAAGCAGACGTCTTTCACAGCTGCACCCCGTGAACCCATGAACTGGACTTTGGAGTCTCTGATCTTCATTTTACATGTGCCACTCACTATTTGCCACCTCTCCACTTCTTAATGTAGTGCTAATCTACTCTGGGTCCAGTTCAGACTCAGAAGATTTTCACACCAGCATTTTTAAAATTATTATTTTGCTAAATTGAAGTTACGCTTGATTTCTTAGCACATATTCATGTGGGTATCTATGATATTGGGAGGTGCTTCCTTTGCACGTATTGGAATATGTACGTTTTCTCAGGTTGAGCACCTGCCCATGAGTGATCTCAAATACTGGTACTACGATTCCACTTGCTCTGCATTCCTAGTATCGCCTACTCCTCAAAACGCTGATGACGCTAATTATGGAAACCAAATTAAATTAAAGTGCTCATGAAATCAAGAGGCTTCAGTGCAATTCATGGGGAAATATAACCATAGTTGCCACCATAAAGTAGTGAAAATACTGTTTATTTTCAGTCCATATTTAGTTTCTAATTGAAAGTGCATTCTAGCACTCTGTGTAGAAGACTTGTGAGTTGAAACGAAGGGCAAATTGATAAATATTTAAATAATGGTGCTGCATAAAGGCGCACATAAAAAAGGATGTTTGTTTTCCTCCACATTTTGAATTCACAAATGAGTGGAAAAGGCCTCAAATTATCGTTGGTGAGTTTTAATCTGGAAACCATACTAGCTGCTCGTTTAGACCTCTATCTCAGCAGCTTGCTCTGATTATTACAGCTAAAATAAAATTCAGATTTGTATTTGCTGTCGTCGCAATGGACATTTTGAGCGTCAGATGTGCAAACTTGATTTAATATTGAAAAACAATCATTTTGAAATGTATATACATTAGTTATACCTTTGTGGGAAAACAAATGTAACTGACAGTCATTGAAACAAGGAAGTGGTGTGCACAGACTCTATGTGGCTGGGGTGAAAAATGAAAAAAGGGCGCCACCTCTGAGTGCACCAATGTGGGGCCCCACCTGGGTTGGGGAGGTGAGCATGCATTAGGTCACATGCACACGCGCACACACCTTAAGCAAGACTGTCTCTCAGTGGCAGGCACAGGCATTTTTTCATGTTTTCTTTGCTGTAGTGTTGTTACGTGTGCAGCGTCCAATGACTTACTGCCAATGATGGTTTTCCAAGTCTTGGGGAGGGACGTCACTTGTGACAGCCTATACAGTACTGGTGAACTAACTGCCGTCTGCTAAATTAACTTGGAAATTTAGTCTAAGGATTGAAATCCATTACTCCTCCACCTGCTTGAAACACACAACATTGTCACAAAGGAAATTAAACATGCTTGCATTGTGACAGAATCATGGAATCCGTTGACCTGAGACAAGGTCACTACTTCAAGGGATAAATAAAATGACAAACCGAAAGAGAAAAGTATTTTTTTGAAGGTGCTCTCGCATTCCATTTAATGAAAGAAATGAACTCCCTCCCCTTCCTGGGAATTTGGAGGAAAATGGGAAAAAATTGGGGGCAAACAGTTAGTCTCAAAAAATGTATTCCCCTTTCTTCTATCAGACTGGAATCACAGATAAATCTTCCTATTAAAGATTTATCTGTGATTCCCCCCCCCCACCCCCCCCCCCCCCTGCACACCACTAAAATTACAACTGTGATAACAGGCATTCCCTGCTGGGCAACTGGACTGATCTTTTTAAAAAATCTTTTGTATATGTTGTCTGAATGCAATTATAGCTCACTAATGTATATTAGTGCAGCTGATATAATAGGAAAGAAAATGGTACGGAGTTTAGGACTATACTCTCTTCAGTGGAGTAAAATACATGGTTAACATTTGACATTGTGTTTAAATTAATATTTAACAATATGAATTTGAAAATATTTTATTTTCAAATTAATATTGTATTTTCAATTAAATTGATTCCTCAAATATATAAAAGTCTATATTAAGACTATACAATTAAGTATTGAAGTTGTTTGTCAAAAAGAATATTTTTGCATGTTTCCTCATGATTAGATGTAAGATGAAGTATTCTGTCGTTAATATATTCATTTTGAGAAAATCCAAATCAGTTTTTTGTTTGTTTCAATCAGACTACTCCTATTTTCAATAATTAAAAAAAAAATCTAGCATCTATTTTATCGGCTATCCTGTAATGCATCGATTGCTTTTCCTGTATGTGGGTCTGATTATTCTGAAAGTGATTAACTCGTCCTGGAGTGGGGCCTTCCCTTCCATGCGTTACTTTTTGCTATTGAAATTAGATTTTCTCCTAAGACGTAGCTACCTAACCAACCACTTGCAGAAAAATGGCAGACGACGAGCTCGAGGCTATTAGACGACAACGTATGGCCGAACTTCAGGCAAAACATGGGGTAAGGCGACAACACGAGATTAGGACAAGTGGACGCAGATTTAACAAAGCTAACGTTAGCTGTCTTGCCAGGGTTCGCTACCTGTTCGTTCTATGGAAAGGCGCCGTTCATATAGCCAATGTTGTCTATATATAGGCATGCTGATGGAGAAGCCCATAGGCATGTAACTATCAAGCTATGTTCTGTTGTTAGCGAAAAGCAAGGATATCTAATCTAAACTGAAAATCGAACACACGTTCGTGCCAACGTTACAGGCAGTGTTGTGGATAGCGTAACTACCGTTGGTTAAGCAACGAAGTGCAAATCATCTAGCTTGTTCATCTGCCAAGCTTCATAGTATTTTTAATTAGCAGGCGCTGACCAGGTTTTTGATGAGTAAATTCGTTTTTGATTACTTGCAAGCGAAAAGACAATATGAGATTGTCTTGTACTTATCTGGCGTCTTTATGTAGTGATACATTTTTAATCTAGGCAGGGCTTGCCTCAGTGCCAGAAAATGTTGGCTGTTAGCTGAAGGATATCTGTGCATTGACTCTTTGCACAAAGGGTCTTGCTCGCCAACGTGTGGACGGCAATTCATGGCTGATTGTCTTTAATTTGTGGTTAGATTAAGTGAGCGCCTTTAGATAAGGACTTGGCTACTTAGACTATACATCATAAATTACCACACCCACGACCCAACCGTATGATGCACCCAACATAAGGCCAAGTTCAAATGAGTGACAACATATAGCTAGTCCTCACGACACAAATGTATTTGTTAAACGATGCACTGAACGAGCGACCGATGTCCTTTTTAGGCTGTGTGGGGCCCGATGGACGAGGTAAGGTACACCTGGCAGTGTGAGCCATTGCTGTGCTGTGGTGGTTCTACACCCGACCGTGATGCTGACGAAGCGCTAGCCCAAAGCTTCTGATGTAGTTTGAAACAATATTATAGTCAAACCGTAAAATTCTTTCTATTTTGCCCACTGCTGCCGGTCAGATTTTTGATGTAACATTTTGATTACTGTTTAATGATTTTTATTTTATTATTATTTTTACTGGTATTAATATGCATTATGATTTGATTGCTGTTTCTGTCATGCTTGACTATTACCCACTTTTGTGCGACCATTTCCCCCCATATAACAAAACGGAAACTATTGTTATGGGTTGTGTGATTCATAAGTTCATAAAGTTATGATATTTTGCCATTTCGCCACATTTCGCATTTTGAAAATATAAACCAAATTGTCACACACGGCCTGTTTCTAAGTGCATAGAAGAGGGTCTGGGACCGGCCTGCGGTGCTGGTGTTCTGCGTGTCCCCGCATGGGATGGTGATAACCAGAGACCCATAGTGCTAACGGCTGCGTTTGCTTGGTGCTCTGCCTGAGTTTTGACCTCCTGGGCCTGTACAGGTACAGTGTCTCAGAGGAGTGCTGATCTCGGATCAGTTTTTTCAGTTTGGCTCATAATGATTAAGACTAGGCTACAGACAGGGAAAGCTGATCCTAGTTCAGCACTCCTACTCTGACAGGCTTAATGAATGTGGGTTCCACTCTGAAGTCTAAATACGTGTAAACGTCCCTGTCCTGAACTCTGATTATGGCTATCAGGAGGACAGAGCTAATGGCTGAATCTTCCTCTTTACTCAGGAGCCTGGAAATGACCAACAAGGACAGCAGGAAGCAAAGCAGAGGTCAGACTGATTTATTCTCACTTTCATCAACTGATTGTTTTATTTTTTAGTGGGTCATTTCATGCAAAGTAGTTATTAGTTTAGTTTCAGAGTTAATTTCATCTTTGAAATGTGACCTTGTGAAAATCAGTCCATAGAGAAATACTGACCGTGATGAGTGAAATCACACTGGCCTCCATTTAAGCTCCAAGCCGTTTTATCTCTACTAAACTGTGTCACTTTTACTTGAGTTCATTTGTGGTTTTTGAGAGGAAAAATGTGTTTTTGTGGATTTGCGGCGCCCCAAACGGACTTTTGTGAGGTTAAGGATGAAAGGTGTATTGACCAGTTTTATTCCAACTTTCCCCACCCTTCAGGAAGACATGGATCCTTAAATGCAAGCACTGTTTTAGGGCCAATCGTGCAACTGCAGACGTATTCTGGGAAAAATAAATAATTCACTATCATTTTTTAAATTGGTATGCCCTGTACCACTCAATGAAATTTAAGAAAAATCTGAGATATATGGTACCAAGCTCACAGATTTCGATTGTCCCATGTTTTACTTTCTGATTACTGTTAGACATAGCACTTATGGAACCAATGATATGTAGAATTTTGCTTGAACATACATATGAAAAACATGCTTTTGATAAAATATTTGTTAATGTTTCAGTTCTGTAAATGTGTGTGCTTTCTGTAATCCTTTCTCCTTACAGAGAAGCTGAAATGAGAAACACTATTCTAGCGCAAGTTTTAGATCAGTCTGCTCGTGCCAGATGTAAGTAGTAAAAAAAAAAAAAAAGACTTAATTTCATTTATATGTTATGAATTGGTGCTGTGCTGTTTTTTTATCACTAGATGGTGCTGTTGCTTTAAAAGTTTGTATTTCGTGACAGTGAGTAATTTAGCGTTGGTGAAGCCAGAAAAGGCCAAAGCTGTGGAGAATTACCTCATTCAGATGGCCCGCTTCGGTCAGCTTGGTGGAAAGGTGAGAGACATGGGCTCACTTTGAGTACCGTTTAATTTCTGCATAACCAAAATATCTTTTGTCATCTTTTATATTTGAGACTGTGGGCATATTTTATCATGTTGTATTACTCGTGTGAGATGAAGGCTGGTGTGATTTATCAGACGACCTCTTGTTAAAAATTGTGAAACCTCTAAAATCATGCTGGTGGAAGGGAAGGCTGATGCAAATTATATTTATTCAGATTTCAGAATCGGGATTAATAGAGATCCTTGAAAAAGTTAGTCAGCAGACGGAAAAGAAGACGACCGTTAAGGTAAGTGGTACAAATGCAGGACTTCTGTGTTTGCAACATTAGAGGTAGGAGTGCCAGCCACACGCTTAGTTTTTGCCGTATGATTTAATGTTTCTTTATTAGTGTTCAGTTGCTTGCAAATGAGTGCATAAGCAAAAAGGTGTTTTGTAGGAATGCAAAGGCAAACTTTATCCTTTTCTCAAGTTCACTGTGGATTTTTCAAAATAATCAACAGTAACTACACCTATACTGTGTGTGCACCATTAATCAGCACCTGGATACGTGTTGTTTGCCACCCTCTCCTAGTACTTGTTACGTTACCTTTGAGAACAGCATTTATCTGTCCTCTTGCGTGAATAACGCCAGATGGGGCCATGTCTGTGCCTGTGCTCAGTTTAACAGGCGAAAGGTGATGGACTCAGACGATGAAGATGATGACTGACGCGAGTGATGAAGACTAGGGGACCGTGTGAAGGCTCACGGGGGAGCGGGCTGCCTGCCGTTAGCCGTCTTCACGTTTTGGTCAGAGGCCCTTTCTTTCCCGGAACGGCGTACGGAGAAGTCAGAACTCTGCTGTAAAGGAATAAGGGAACTCTTCACCGATTCATGTTTATTTTTTCCTTCTTTCCCTTTTTTTTTTTTTTGAGCTTTCTTAACGGTTAACTGACTACCCCTCCGCCCCCTTATAAGAGTGCAGCTGTATTTTATAGTTGGGACTGCGTCAGGGCCGTTGTAACCAATGCATTGATTGGCATATTGTATTTAACCTGGCCCCGGCACTCTCCTCTACTCTCCGTACTTGCAGATCTGTGTTTATTCATCTTCCCTTTTGTTTCTTTCCATCTGCTGAATTGTACCCTCAACAGTTTACATAATAAAATGCCTTAAAATACCAAGAGATTCCCTAGTTTACTTTAATTGCCGCAGGTTGCATTTCTGTATAGGGCTTTTTTTTGGAAGATATTGCGTTGCTGGAAGATATTTATATTATAGTATTTTTTAGATTTGTAAGCAGCATGCTATTTTTAAATTATACTTAAATAAAACTTGATTGCTGTTGTGAAACTTAAAACTAGAATATACCTGATTAAGATATCAGAAAGGTATGTATTTTTTGTTTAATCCTGATCCAGTCTATTCTATTACTAGTCTATTACAGGCTGTCTTTTGACTGTGTCAGCATCCATTAGTCTTTGTGATTCATTTGTATGATACCCTGTTGAGAGCTGTATTAAGAACGTCATCTATCAAAACCCAATTTCACCAGTGCGGAGCCCTGTTCTTGGAAAGCTAATTCAGGCTTTCATACCAACCTCTCCCCTTTATAATCTAATTATTCCTGTAATTTATTTTATACAGGGGCGACATAGCTCAGAAGGTAAGAGCGGTTGACTAGCAGTCAGAGAGTTGCCGGTTCGATCCCCCACCCGAGGCGTGTCGAAGTGTCCCTGAGCAAGACACCTAACCCCTAATTACTCCCAATGAGTTGATTGGTACCTTACATGGCAGCCTTTCACCATTGGTGTGTGAGTGTGTGTGTGTGAATGGGTGAATGAGAGGCATCAATTGTAAAGCGCTTGGGATAAAAGCACTATATAAATGCAGTTCATCTGATCATATGTCTAACTGGGTACTCCAGCACGTTACAACCAATATTTGTAGAAACCAACCTTTAGCTAACCACAGGTGAGTTGTCACCCTCCAAATTTGGGACCAGATGTTTTCTTTACATTTAGAATGAAGTGATGATCATCACACCAGGGTATAAATTAACCGCCTTTTAAAGTGTTTTAATCAATTCCTGTGCATGACAGCTGAAGATTAGCGAGTTCACTCGTGCAAAAGCACTGCTGTACGTCACCCAGGTGGGTGCTACATATTTGAGGTGCTGAAATAAAAGGCTACTAAAACAATGTGTACAGATTTTAAGCTGTGGTTGGTGAGGGATAAAATCGTGTGGAAGTATAGAAGGACCCAAACTGCCCTAATGTTTCAGTTTAGTTTTTCATGTTTGAAGCTTGAGATCATCTGAACAATCACCCCAAAGAGTATGTAAATTACAAGTGCACTGTCAATGGCAGCTTGCGTTTAACATATATTTACAAGAATAATATGATTGAAATGTTTCTTCACGCGCTGCTTAAATAGAAAAGGCCACTTATTCTGAAAGTGATCGAAGACAGGTGTAAAGTCACTAAAAAGGGACTTTTTGTGGTTTTTGAAATATCGTTGTACAAATCAGACATTGAGGACGTACTTTTGAATACATTGTTAAGAATCCATACGTTTGAAATCTGTTTGTCACAAGGAAATGCTGGGTGGATCCACTGATCTGGTTTTTAATATTGCGATATTCTCATCATGTTGACCGATTTTTGTGAAATTATTCGTGTGAAAAAATAATTCATTCAGGACACGCAGTGCCTGATAAATAAAACAGTCCGTTCGGTGCCGATCGCTCCATCTACCCCTGTGACGTGATCGTAACCAGGGTCGCGGACGTCTGCTCGAAAAGGTTTGCTTTGCAAGTGGCTGAGTGAGCGTGCGCATGAACCTGACCTTATTTCGTGTGATCATGGTCTGATCACTCCCATTGGATACAAGCTAGTGAGAGGGCGTAGAAACAAGTGCCATTGGTGGAAAAGCTTCCGTCCGCTTGTGCACGGGCCAATTACTAAGGACGTGTGCTAAAAGCAGCACTAGTAGAATGTGTTTTGAAGTTGGGGTTAGGGAATTTACACGAGTGCGTCGTTATATCTAAATTCGTAAAAACTATTAGAAAAGTGCTTATTTCTTTTGGTTTGGAAAAAGAGGAATTTAGCCAGAAGAAGCATGCCCGAAGATAAAGTCCACAAAATTACATTGGTGACATGCACTGCGCCTGTGAACATCGCTGTCATTAAATACTGTGAGTACGAGTACGTGCGCAATTTGCTGGCTTTTTTCTTTGACGAACTTAGAACTATAGCTATGGAGGTATATTCATGTATGAGAATCGCAAGATACGTAATGTAAACATTCGTTTTAATCTTCTGCGCAACAAATGATAGCAGAACATTTCAAATAGTGTATAACTAGCACGAAACAGCTGAACACGTCGACTGAGTTGCATCTGTGAGAATAGCTGAACTAAATTGTCTGTTGTATTCTTAGGGGGGAAGAGGGATGAAGATTTGATTCTGCCAATCAATTCGTCTCTTAGTGTCACGCTGCATCAAGACCAGGTAAACAAATGTTAAAAATACCCAGCCTGAATTACGGTCGACTTTAATGAAAGGTTGCACATGCACATCATTTTAATCATATGGTGCTCAAAGACGGGTAACGTTAGCTATGCAGTGCTTCTTATGCCTTAAATCGGACCTCTTCCTTTATGTTTCAGCTGAAAACAACCACAACAGTTGCGTGCAGCAGCAGTTTTAAGGAGGATCGAATATGGCTCAATGGGAAGGAAGACGATATCAACCAGCCCAGATTACAGTCCTGTCTCAGAGAACGTGTGTGAACACCAGACTCCTACATTAAATCAACAGAAGTCCAAATTGTCTTTTGTAGTTTGTAGTTATTGCATTAAATGCATTTCCTTCACCATAGCTTTGCGATGATTGACTGTACCTTTTGGCAGATGTTGAAGTAGTAGTTCTGGCTGAAATTTGGAATTACATTAGGCTGGTCTGTGATCAGAACCGCGGCCACAAATCGCCGTTTGTATTATTGTCCCCTCAGTCCGACGGCTTGCCCGGAAGAGACGCTGTGATGGGGATGCCGGCGCAGATGCGCTTGCCTGCTCCCACAGGGTCCACATCTGCTCAGTCAACAACTTCCCCACCGCGGCGGGACTGGCGTCCTCGGCTGCTGGGTACGCCTGCCTGGGTGAGTAGAAGTTATACGACTGTGGTCTCACCCAACAGCTTCCGCTGTTTCTCTGGTTAGCCTAATGGTCAGACTGAGGGTAGGCCAAATGGCCATTGAATTCTATTAGTTCTATACAAAAAAACTCGATCTTTGTGGAACTGTATTACAGCACAGTCTATGCACCTCTGTTTTTCTGTTTGCCCCCCCCCCTAACCCCTCCCCCACAGTGTACACGCTGTCGCGACTGCTGGGCGTGGAGGGCGAGCTGTCGGAGGTGGCGCGGCAGGGGTCGGGCAGCGCCTGCCGCAGCATGTACGGGGGCTTCGTGCAGTGGTGTATGGGGGAGCAGGAGGACGGGAAGGACAGCGTGGCAGAGCAGGTGGAGCCGGAGTCGCACTGGCCAGAGCTCCGAGTCCTCATCCTGGTGGTGAGCGCCGTTCAGGGGCATCGTAGTGGGGGGGGGGGGGAGTGGGACTGACTACCCAGGGCCCGAATGGGGGGAGGGCCTTCGAAAAGCCTGGAATGATGCGTGAGAGACATGGATCAAGAGAGGAAGGCGGCCCACAGAGAGTGCTTATGTATAGGGCCCAGAATTTTGTGCTACACCCCTGGCACGTTTACCTCCGTGCGTCTGTTCCTGCATCTCCCAGGTGCAGAGTCAGTCATTTTTCATAATGGAATCCCCATGCACCATGCATCGGCATTGTGCACATTCTGAATCAACAGACACAATTCAGCATTGTGCTCATTCTGAATCAACAGACACAATTCAGCATTGTGCTCATTCTGAATCAACAGACACAATTCAGCATTGTGCTCATTCTGAATCAACAGGCATTAAATTAACAGTGACAGCTGGTGTGTCGGCTGGTGACATTGGGGTATATTGGGGTTTCTCCTGTTGTGGGGTGTTAGCCACTGAGCTCTGGAGAAGGCAGAAAGCTATACATTTTATGTCCTGTGACTAAGTCTGCATGCAGTGTCACCATAGAAAAAATAAGCCCTCAGGTACAGGGAATAGTGAATAGACAAAACAATAGATCAAAAGCAGCAGCCATTCCTGGCTGCATAACTGTTCTGTGTGTGGTATTGCCTTCTGTACAGTCACAGGTGCTGCTGTGTGTGCACTCTTGCTTTCTTTCAGGTGAGTGCAGAGCGTAAGCCTGTGGGAAGCACCGCGGGTATGCAGACCAGCGTGGAGACCAGTCCTCTGCTGAAGGTAGGGTCGTGCTGCCGTCGTGCAGTCGTGTGATAAACGAGGGAACGATAGCGGCAGCTGTTTGCACCAGTAACGGACACAGAGTGTTTGTTGTAGGTAAGGACCCTGAAGCCATTTGTGTCCCCTCTGCCCCGCTAGCACCGAGCGGACTCCCTGGTCCCGGGGAGGATGGAGGAGATGGTCGCTGCTGTCCGGCGGCGGGACTTCGCGGCGTTCGGGGAGCTGACCATGAAGGACAGCAACCAGTTCCACGCCACCTGCATGGACACCTACCCGCCCATCTTCTACCTCAGTGACGTGTCGCGGAGCGTCATCAACCTTGTTCACCGCTACAATCAGCATTACGGGGAGACGCGGGTGAGGGCCACGTCTGGGGAGGAGACGAAGCAGACAGAAGGGATGTGATAGCACATATTCTATCTTTCTTTAGCCACATGCATCTAATTATGTTTTCCTAATGGAAAAGCAATTAAAAAATGTTTTTAATTCCACATATTGCGTGGTTTGCAAGAAATCTTGGGAAGTTTGTTTGCAAATGTTAGCAAACAAACCAATTAAATAAATTTATAAAGTTGCAGTTTTTACATGTTTTATTTCTGGCCTTGTAATTTGAGTGTCAGACCTAAGAATTTATTTACTCACCAGCAAAATTATACCAAAATACTTACTGCTCAGCACTCCCATGGACAGACATGGATTGGGGCTGTTTTTAGGGTCTGCTCTGCAGCAGACGCATGATCCTGTACCCGTGTCCTTGTTTATCTGAAGCATCCTGGCTGTTTTCCCCAGGTGGCATATACCTTCGACGCAGGTCCCAACGCGGTCATTTACACCCTGGAGCAGCACGTGGCTGAGTTTGTGCAGGTGGTCAAGCACTTCTTTCCTCCAGAAACCAACGGCGGACAGTGAGTCCTCACTCGTCTAAATCAGCTGTAAATGTGGTCTGTCTGATTAAAATATTGTCTCTCAGTTAGAAATAATCCTGCTAATACATGGTCTCCAGTGTAGCACAGGGCTGACCAACCCTGTTCCTGGAGATCTGCCATCCTGTAGGTTTTCATTTCAACCCTAATATGGCACAGGAACAGGGTTGCACAGCCCTGGTGTAGTATAATATATAATATATATAATTTGGTGTCCCAGTGATTTGATATCAACATGCTATTATTATGATGTGCAGGGTCAGGTTTGCGGTCAGTCAAATCTAACATCAATATATAATTATATATAATCAGATACAGCAATGCCAGCCTTTGATTCAAATGAAAGCCATTTGTGTTTTCAAAAGTGTAACTATTTTATGTACACCGAACCAGTGTCTGTCCTGTTGTACCGATGCTGACCATTGCTGTTTTCACCACAGGTTCTTAAGAGGTCTGTCTGTGAGCCCAGTGTCCTTGTCTAAGGAACTGAAAAGTTCAATTGGGATGAATCCCCTTTCCAAGGGAATCAGCTACATCATCAGCACCAAGGTGAGACAGTGTGAGGATATGGGTTTTGTGTCTAGTCATAAATTTAGTTTATAAAAATGTATTGGATGTCACTGTTATGTTGTTGAGGGACACTGTATTCTGTTCTGTCTTGTAATGGAAAAAGGCTGGATGTAGCGCCAACTACAACTATGACTCTGAACCAGTGCTACTTGTATTACATTACATTACAGGCATTTAGCAGACGCTATCCAGAGCGACTTAGACAACTTTTTACATCCACTGCATCCATTTATACAGCTGAATATATACTGAAGCATTGCAGGTTACGTACCTTGCTCCAAGGGTACAACAGCAGTGTCCTACCCGGGAATCAAACCTGTGACCTTTAGGTTACAAGACCAGCGCCTTACCCACTATACTACACTTGTATGATCCATAGGCTGGCCCAGGCCCTCAGATGGTGGAAGACCCCAGCCTTCACCTGCTCGGTTCTGATGGGCTGCCCAAGAAGAGTGCCTGAGCAAAAATTGTCTCTGTGAAATAATACATTTTTTGGAATATGGCCCCTTCTGAACGGGAAAAACACACTTCTAAGTGAAGGGTAAAAGCATACAAATGAAAAGCATTTTTTATGATTACAACAACTGAGCAAAAAAAAATACCTTTTGTCTATATTCATTTATTGCAGGTGCTGCTGTAATTCATTATTGCTGTTTGTATTCCTTCTAGTGCGTATAAAGAATGACTGTAGAAATCTTGTAATAAAATTATTTTGGAATTATCTACTTGTTCTATTTTCACAAATATTTTACTAAAAGTAGGCCAGGTTTAATATGTAATAATGTATAAAATGTACAGTTAATAATTAGTACATTTATTCCATTGTATAAAGTTTAATAATTGCACATTTATTTTGTTGTCACTTGTCCGTTTGAGAATAAACTCAGAGATTAATGTTTGGTACTCACTGATTTAAGTATTATTGGCAGTTGGTTGAATCAGGGCAGGAGCTCCATGCTGCACTTTAAATGCAGGATGGTACAAGCAGACTCCACATGACTGCCTAATGAAGTAAACTACCAAGATGCACTATGAAAGGTGCAATTTTGATTCTTACACACTAGTTGCATTTTTTCAGGTGTATTACCAAAGGGACTAATAGATCTGAACCTGCTTGTGAAACATAATTATTTTGTGTCTTATTCCATTGCACTGAGAAAGATTCTTCTAATAAATACGACATGCTTCTACTAAAATCAGAAAATGAAACCACATGTATTTACATACCCCTGTCAACAGTTATAGTTGCAATTATTTTTTCTGCAGTTCCATATCTCCTGAGCAACATGCCTTTACTGGCTTTTGCAGTGTAATGTACATGTAGCGATAAGAGATTATAGTAAGTGGTTACAGTCAATGTACTATTGTAGTAGGTTATGTGGCCCAACCTTGGCTGGGAATTTCTGAAAATGTGCAAAACTTCCGGAAGTGGCGCAAGACTGAAGGCGGAGTTTCTATTATTGTTTGACTGTCTTGTCTTTCAAATGAATGTATCGCAGACGTGCAGACTGATCAGTTGAGACAAGGCACTGAACCTGCTGTACCTCAAACATAAATAATATTCTTGTTCCAGCGTCGGACGAGTGGTTACAATGGGGAAAATTGAGTGGGCTATGTGGGCAAATGAACAAGCTCTAGCGGCTGGACTGAGTGAGTGGAAACATGTTTTGTTGTTGTTGTTGAACATATGATTTACTGTGTTATAAATAGTTAAACCGATCCAGATTAAAAACTTTGATTGAGACGTGAAGATCAGACATTTTACTGGTTTTGTTCAATTTTATCCTGTGCAAAGTTGTTACATTGTAGCGCCTATTGATATACTATCTGCTCTCTTGTTTTGTCCGTTTTCCGTGGACATCGCTCAAGAGCTTAGATTTAAAACGAGTTTTACAAAGTACAGAAATTAAGTCAGCTACCGATCTACATAGTACCTTTTGGGATGTTCAGGAAATACCGTGACTTATACTTACATTTAAGTTTTAAACGATATACGTTAATATTTTCACTATTTAAAAATATCACACAGTGTGGGTTTCAGGAACTACGGTGATCGCTCTTTGACTCACTTCTCTTTTTCAGTTCTCCTCACTGGTGGCATTGTGGGGGTAGCTGGCCAGTTCAGGGACTGGGAGTTTGCTGCGTATGGAGTGTATCCTTTGCTGCTTACTTGATTGATCGAAAGTTTCAAACCCAGAGCACACTAGAACTATGGGTTCTAAATCATCCTTGCTGAAAATAAATGATAAACATACAGACAAAAATGCCGGCTATATTTTCTGTTTTAGACTTTTTTTCTATAGACTACATAGCATAGGCTACTTTTAGCCTACATATCAGGTATATTACATCTTTTAACAAATACATTATTAAAATGACAGGTGAGATTAGAAATTAAGTACATGCATAACCACATAATTTATGAATAGCCTCGTGTATATGTATAATTTTTTGTTCTATTAGTTGTAGTGATTGTGCTATTTGATCTGCTATTTCCAGTGAACATCATTGCAGGAAGTTATGTAAAAAAAAAACCAAAAAAAATACCTTGTGAACCAGTTTTGTGAGCTGTTCACAAGAAATGCTTATGTGTGTGTTGTCTTCACTAACCTCAAGCTAACCTATACTAAACGTAATTGGATTCCTGTCGAATTCAGGCCATTCTACATAGCAAATCACAGTTGCCCTGAAAGATAACCCAGTCTTAATATTGACCAAATAGCTATAAATCCATTGCGGTGCATTGGTCAAGTTTTAAACAAGGTGTGCCCTAAATGTGAAACTGATCACAAAAATAACGAGGCAAGGTCCAGATCCATCACCTGAAATACTTGATGTTCCAAAACTACGATCTTAGTTCTGCTGTGCAAAAGGTTTTCTTATAAATGTCGGAGCTTTGAGGTCCCACGTGTTCCTTGACCAGTCCATAGAGCTGCGGGGATTTTTGTCTGTCTTCTGGAGTACCCCCGGGGGAAGAGGAACAAGGGCACTAGCATGGCGAGAACGTGAGTACCAGACCAACAGAGCGCTGAACAGCACCAGGGCATTTCCCTGCATGATGATGCCGTAGCTGGTGATGAACAGTGTACAAGTACAGCTTACTGACAACATGTTCATTCCCCCAGTGTCCTTTTAATGAACTGACATTTTACAGCATTTCATTTCTGGAATGAATGCACCTGAATGCATGGCAAAGATTTTGGTTTATTTAGAATCTTCACATTTGCGTGCCATAGATTGTGGAGAGTGATGGAATGCATGCTCACAGCTGTGCAAAATTGATTTCCAGGGGCCAGTACTGCCTGACTGTTTGTGTGAAGGTCTTCGGTCCGCTCACCAGCAACTACTACATCAGAGCATTACTCCATGCTGTGTAAGTCTTTGACAGATATTTTATGCAGTCACTTTACTCGTTTGCTTCGATCTGCTCTCTAAAATTTAATTTTAAGTGATGGACCAGTTCCTTGTGTATCTCATTCTGACTCAAACTTTCTTCAACTTCCTCATTCATGTGCTTGTGAAAACTTCCTTGTTCACTTCCAGTATACTTGTGAACTTCCTCCACGCCCTTGTTAACATGGCCTTTTGTATTTCACAAACTCTTCTTAATCTTGCATAACGTTAGCATTTCTGAAAATTCAATTCATTTAGCAAATGTCTTTGCAAGTGTGGAGTGCTTTAAGCCTATAGAAGTAAAAAATAGTCAACAAATTTCCTTCCATTTTGAATGCAAATTTTATACATCCAAGACTAAATCACTTTCCATCTATCTAAAATAATTTCTAGTAAAGCTAGAAAAAAAAAACATTTAAAATGGTTAATGACATATGGGAATATGGTATACGCAGGCACATTTGGCATAATACCTATTAGCTAATTAATACAAAGATATTTCAGCTAGTTAGCGATGGTTAATATAGAGCAGACATGAAATGGCAAATACCAATCAACTTCTATTTCCCTTTATGCTGAATCACAATTGATGCATTGATGGGATCCTTTCCAATGATTTACAGTGTGTTTGTGTGCATGCGTACGTGTGTGTATGTGTGTGTATGTGTGTGTGTGTGCGTGTGTGTGTGTGTGTGCGTGTGCGTGTGTGTGTGTGTGTGCGTGTGTGTGTGTGCGTGTGTGTGCGTGTGTGTGTGTGTGCGTGTGTGTGTGTGTGCGTGTGTGTGTGTGTGCGTGTGTGTGTGTGTGCGTGTGTGTGTGTGTGTGTGTGTGTGTGTGCGTGTGTGTGTGTGTGCGTGTGTGTGATTTTTCCCTACAGCATCTGTGTTCCAGGGGCTTTTATCCTGCCCACTGTGCTTGGCTGTGTCTGTCTGGCCATAGCCAGCATCATCTACTTAATAGTGAGTAGCTGCGATCTGTTGCTAATTAAGCTGTGAAATCATGCCGCACATCCTGTTGTTTGTGTTGCTAATTTATATAGTTGAGCTTAAAAATAAATTATGGATTTGTCAGTGATGATACCACAATAAAAAACTGAGGTTGAGTAACGGTTGATCCTGTTGTGCATTTTTTTTATGGAGGAAGTATCCATCGTAAACAATCATAACATAATTAATTAATGAATCATTGCATTTATACAGCACTTTTCCAAACACTCAAAGTGCTTTACAGTGATGACAAACATGGTTTGTCACAGTTTCTGAAAGCTGTTCTGTTCTGTACCAGGCGGCTATCCGAGGAGAACGCTGGGTGCCAATTCTGCCCACGAAAGAGACGGGGAAGCCATCGGGGGCAGGCATTGAGGAGCCCCCCCAGAACCCGCCTCCCCGCCCCCCAGCGGAGGTGCGCAGGAAGCGGCTGGAGGATCTGGAGGGGGCTGCGTACGTCAACCCCATCCCTGTCACTGCCAATGAAATGTAACTTGACGCTGCTAGCTTTACAGGGCTCAGCTCTCCCAGGCTTATGGCAGCTCAGTGTGGAGTGCAAACACATCGTAACCGGACGTTGTTTATATGGCCGATAACGGACAAAGTGCTGTGGAAACGAGAAGGTAGTGAAGTTACTGTATGTGCAGCAAACCATTTAGGCTTTTAATGGTTAATAATTGTGAATACTGTATGTAAAGTCTTACGGGAGCTTGTTTCCAATATTCCCTTTTCTTTGAATTTCCTACAAAACTTTCCGCAAGATAGGAAAGTTGGTAATCAACAGAAGTTTTACTTTCATCCATTTAAACAAGACAAAATTGTTTTTTTCCTGGGACATTTCATGCTTTGCTTCCAGTTCTCTATTTGGTAGAACATTATTTCAAGATGAAAAAGTCTGTGAAAAGTGGAATTTGGTTTTGTGTTTTGGACATGATGTGCAATCTCAATATGTCCATTAAATATTATATAATGTTAGATCTTTCACATACATTCAAAGAAACATTTAGAAAATTTCTAGACTATACTCTGGATTGTTTATATTGCATGCGCATTGTAAAGTATACATCAGGAAGGAAAGGATACAAAAAAAACAAGGAAGAAAAGGACAATGACATAAGTGAAATAGTTTCAGAGATAATATTTGTGTTTCAGAGACACTAGTGATAGGAGATCATTTTTTACCATGTTTTGACTTATTGTGTGCATTCTTTTTTATGTTTTTGACATCATCTGAAAGTAATCCAGGCAGATATGGATAGCAGATATGCATTTTTTTACTTTGCTTTTCGCCATTGTGTTAGAGAGGAACCAAAAGGGACAGGGACACCTACTGAGAAATGAAGAGATCATGTTTCAGTGTCATATGCTGAGTTCATATGACCAAAGATTGCACACAGACATTTCCTCCTTAGAGCTCAGTGCATTATTTCCTGGAGTCATCTTATCTATTTCCTGGTATCATGGGCTTGGCAAGGAGAATATGCTTCTTCACAATGTCCATGAAAGCAGGAACAAACAGATGCTTTTCTTCGTTACTTTTTCAGAGGTATAAAATACTTATTTCAGTCATTCCACCAAGATTTCTGTCCCTGAAAAGGGGTTAAAGTTCTGCATGATGCAGATTGATGGTGAAAAAATTGGTTACTACATTTTCTGTGCTGCTTTCATTGCAAGTTACCTGTAGTAGAGTGCTGCTCTGTGGTGTATTTTTTGTATAATGAAGTATTGTAATATTTAACATAAACCTTCAGAAGCCTTCTTTTCTGGTGATAAACAATACAACTATTGTTTATGAAAATATAAATATACTGCAGTGAAAGCATTCAACCTTGTTTTGAACACATATTGGCAACTGATTCACCATAAAGCTGACTGCTATCCAAATGCGTTAAGGACTCAGGAACAGCACACTGAAAAGTTTACATATTTTTGACTGGTTCTGTTGCATTCCACAGAAAAGAGATTTTTTTTCTCAGGACTTTTATGAACATAGGCCAATGCTGTTATTTGAAAGGTGTTGAAGAGCCAGCAGGGGGCACTCTTATCTTGGACCATGTAAATCCAATGCTAGCGACTGGGCAGTGTTTTGTAGAAGGTGCTGCCGTTTAGATGAGGTATTAAACAGAGTTATCAACTCTCTGTGCACTCACAAGTGAATGCAGAATGACCGAAATAATAATAATAATAAACGTGGAATGCATCTGTACCAAACATGGGTACTGTGAAGTGCAATAATCAGCCAAGAGCTGATCCCAATAACAATGCACAATTATAATGACGTAAGAAATAGATGAGTGAGGTAATGTATATAACTGTTACACTGCGTGCTGTTATCTTAAGTTGCCACTATGATATGTGATGCTATGTGCTGCAAGCCGAGCCAAGCCAAGCCGAGCCTGGGCCATGGTCCCAGAGTTCTGCTGTGCTCCTCCTGCTGGGCCCTGTCCAGTCCAAGCCAAGCCAAGCCAAGCCTGGAAATCTTTATCGTTGTGCATTGTCCCTGTAACATAACCACATTAAGTACATTTAATTATATTGTCACTATTTCGTGTCATGTTCTGTGCTGCAAGCTCTGTGTTGCGACCTGACCCCACGCTAAACTCAATTGCAATGTACTTAAAAATGAAATAAATGACGGTGGTTTCCGATTATACAAACTGAGTATTTACTTAATGTCCCTTTTTACTGCTTTACTGAAATCACAATCATTTGTTCTTCACTTGTTTACATACAGACATGACACCTCTGTTTTCCCAAGTTATTAATTTATTGTTCATATTGGGTCAGTTTTGCAGACACAGATTAAACTTTGTCCTAGACTAAATTCTGGAGCCTATCCCAGTGTGCATTGGGCGACAGGCAGGGATACACCCTGGACAGGTCGACAATCTATTGCTGGGCGCACACCATCTGGTCACACACTCATACCTATGGGCAATTTAGTCTGTAGTTAGCCTACCTGCATGTCTTTGGACTGTAGGAGGAAACCAGAGGAAACCCATGTGCACGTGGGGAGGACAGGCAAACTCCACACAGGAAGGCCCAGGCTGGGATTCGAATCCAGGACCTTCTTGCTGTGATATATATATATATATATATATATACACACACTCACTGGCCACTTCATTAGGTACAACTATTCTACTGCAAACTGCACCCGTTAACGCAAATATCTAATCAGCCAATCACGTGGCAGCAACTCAATGCATTTAGGCATGTAGACATGGTCAAGATGATCTGCTGAAGTTCAAACCAAGCATCAGAATGGGGAAAAATGTGATTTAAGTGACTTTGAATGTGGCATGGTTGTTGGTGCCAGACGGGCTGGTTTGAGTATTTCAGAAACTGCTGATCTCCTGGGATCTACCCTAATTTGGAATGTCCAATTGTCCCCCAACCGCGTTCATGAGGCCACCCCTACCCAGACATCAGGGTAGACCTTAAGCCGCGTTTCCACCGCAGGAACTATACCCCGGAACTAGGAACCTTTTGAGGAACTCAGTGCGTTTCCACCGCAGGAACTAGGGTCTAAATTTAGTTCTGGGGGCTTTGTATTACCCCCCAAAACGTTCCTGCTCGGGGGGTAGTACTTTCCGAAAGTACAGGAACCTTTTGGGTGGAGCTTGCAGCGCTGAACATTTCTGATTGGTCGAGTACTCGTAGCATTTGTGTTGTATTTATTTTCCGCCATTACCCGCCATGTTTGAAAATATGCAGCGGCAAACCAATTTATTTTCATAATAACTTCAAATCAAACTTGTATGTTATGCGGCGCAGTAGCCTACTTTTGGTTATAACCTGTCAACGTCTTGGAATTATAACGTGTGCTCTTCTGTTCTTTTCATGCTTTAGTATTTGTTTTATAAAATGCTAAGCATTCGTGCTGGGACAGCATATTACGTAGGCTACCAAAACATTCAAACGGATTAATTCGGTTGCTGAATATTTTCTTCCGGATTTTCTTTGTTAGCCCGTTGTAATTGACTCAAAACGTTTGATACAGTTATGTGAGGTATGCGGTAGTTCTGCATAATTAACATTGGTGATACAGTACACGCAAACTGGAAATCACCTTCCGCACTTTTTATCCGGGTAAAATAACAGGTTAATTCTAGTAATCTTCGCTTTAGCTTTTTCAGCCGTAATTTTACTGCCATTTTTCAATTCCACGAAAAGACCAGGAAGACTATGGACTCATATGGTGCATGGTTCGCATCTGAGGGCACACTTCGCTGCTCGGCTAGCAGTAACTTCGAAGGAAAGCAAACGGTGGCTGTACCACAACTAATTTACATTTTCACGCAAGTCCGAGTTTTCGTTCTATTCTTGTCATTTTGCGATTAGCCTATATGGAATTGACGACGAGAAAGTAATAAAACAGCAAATTGTTTACAACGTGTGCATGTTTTCTGCTGTTAATGAATGTGTTTGAGAGGATATATGAAAATCAATAAATACAAAAGTAACCATATATAGTCATTGTTGGTAACCCGTTGTATATAAGTGGAATAAACCCCTCCGGGCTGTCCCGGTTATTAGAAAATAATGTAGGCTACTTCGGTGGTAGTATGGGGATACAGAAGAAATCATATGACAGATGGACCGACGACAACGTCAGTGGGCTAATTTGCCTAATCTTCGCGGTACTTTAGACCCCGGTGGAAACGCAGACAACCATTGGCTGAAGGAACCTTTTAGTTCCTGGTAAAGTAGTTCCTGGGACTGAAAGTTCCGGGTAATTTTGGTGGAAACGCGGCTTTACAGTTTATTGGGGTAGACAAAGGCTTTATCAACCTCAACCATAGACATACGACCACAACCAGCTTTGAATAACTCAACAGAAACATTGCGAAAAGAAATAGTCCTTAATCGCGATCCGTATTTTTATGATGTCACTTCCAGGTATCGTGATCCCGTTTCCTCACCAACATCCAATGAGAAAGTTCGTAACATCATGATGTTGTTTTGTGGCAGAAGTGGTTGAGGTTTCTCGCTGTGTGAAGAGTGGAGCTAGCTCGTTATCCTGTCCCGGGACGATGTCGAGTCGTGCTCTGCGTAGACTGAAGGGGAGACAGCGGGGACAGGAGGCCCTAGACCTTGGCTATTTACAGACAGACGAGGGAGAACAGGCGCCGGACTTGGAAGAAGAAAAACAGGACGACGGTCTTTTAGAGCCAGCTAAGAAGAACAGCAGCCGGAAAGCAAAGAAAAATAAGTCGCAGAAAAACCTCAGCAATATATACGAGCTGGTAAAGTATCTGGTTAATTAGTTGGCTGGGGGGTTGTACAGATCGTATGACATCGCTTAGATTTTCAACTAACGTTAAGAACTAAGGCTGTTCATTTTGTTCTCAGTCAGCTTGGTTTGATAACGTGTATCGGTAGTTAGCTAATGAGCTACGTAATTGTTTTTCGGTGCTTGTTTGTTTAGCAAACGTTAGCCAACTGGTCATCTAGCCTTTTTGGGTTTTTCCAAACACTTAACTAATGCACTTTGGTTGCGTGTAGCCAACGTCAAGAGGCTTCTCTTAGTTTTGATTTATAAAAGTTGTTACTCCTCTCCGAGGGGTAGCCAAATTTGATCTTCTCAATGTTTGTTCGTCATGGCCATATGGTCACCTGCCTCCGCAGATATGTGATGCGGAAAATGATGCAGAGAAACAACCAACGGACGAAGAGGCGTCCGCCAGCCTAGGACACCTGAGCAGCGGGGAAAGCAAAGAGAAGAGCGAAAGTAAGGACGCAGTGACAGAAGAAAAGCTACCTGAGACGGAGAAAGGAACGGTGAGTAGAGATGCGGTCATCGGTTCCTGCAAAAACACGTAATATATAGATTTATGTTTTTGCCATGGAAATATTGTACCTCGGATTTCCATTGTGGAGTACTCTCAGTTTCGGAACCCGTTAATAGCTATTCAGTAATTTGCTTTAAACATGAACACAATTGTCCCTTGATAAGACAAGATAAGACGCCTCTGTGTTGTGTCTTTTAGTTATGTCTGGTTTGTTCTTTGACTTTTTTTTGGTCAGTGTACTGTGGGGAATAAAGCAAACAAAAAGAAGAAAAAGAAGAAGAAAAAGGCCTCGACAGGAGAAACACAGGTAAATCTGTTTTTTCTGTTGTTGTAAATGCCAGCCACAACTTTTGCAGTGGAGGAAGTTAATTGGAGTGCTTTCTCCACTCCATGCTGCAGGCGCAGTTGTGTGTGTGTCTGTAAGCCATTGCAGGTGTAGAAAGGCCTGGAGGAAAGGCTGCTTTAGGCATTAATGCAAGTGTATTTGTGATCCCAGTGGACTGTTTTCTTTACAGCAGGAAGAGGCAACGGGAGATGATATTGATGCTTTGCTTGAAACCATTGAGAAGACCAATGGCCTTTCCTATCAGAAGGAGAGCTGTAACAGCACAGGCAGCAGATATGTTCTCTATGTGGAGCACAGGTGAGTGTCAGTCAGTCAGGTAATAAATGGCAAAGCATGGGCTGAATGAACTCATGAAATATAGCCAGTCAATCCAAATATATAACAATACAACAGAACTAGTTTCAGTGAATCGCTACATAGTGCCTCAGAAATATTTTGGTTTTATAATTGCGAGTTAGCGGTGAAAACCGATCGCACATCTTCACCCAGCGTTCTTGCTTGCTGCGCGTAGCGAGGCTGACCTGTTGAGATGATGGGGATGGTGATGAAATGTGCCGTTTACCTCACTTTCACTTTTTTCTGATGGAAGTTTGACCTCCTCCCTCCCCTCAACAGGAACCTGAACTCTGAGACGGAGCTGAAAAGATATTTTGGAGCTCGTGCAGTTCTGGGGGACCAAAGGTGGGTTCAGCAAAGCTCTTCTAGCTGCACAGACTTCATTTTGCGGTGGTTAGCTGAGGCTTTCCAGTCAGGCCTCGTGGACTTTGCCCTCTGTTTGCTCTGTCCCCCTCAGGCCCAGGCAGAGGCAGAGGCAGTTCCACCGCAGCTCCGGGGCATGGATGACCATCGCCAAGGACACCTGGCCACGATACAGCAGACCAGGTGAGCGTCAGCGACTTATTGTCTGACCCCTGGACTTTCCACTTCTGCCCAGTTTAAATCTGTACTCTCTTGGACCTGAAGTCTACGCTTTGTTGTACGTCGCTCTGAGTAAGAGCGTCTGCCAAATGCCTGTAATGTAATGTGATGTAATGTAAAAGTCCCCTGTAGGAGTGCACTATTCACCTTTTCTTTTTTCCTGAAATGATTTTAAAGGAAATCTGCATATTTTCAATGGATGGTTATTCACTTTTTTCCAAGGAGCACATGTGCTCCTGAGTTTAAAAAGTTTAGGAGCACACTAATGCATCCCAATTAGTAGATGTGCTCCGAAATTATTTCTCCAGTTAGTACACACAGATTTTCAGGAACAAATGCTTCAATAATGGGAGCACTATAGTGTCCTGGAAGACACTAGATCACACGGCTCAGGAAATGTAAATAAATTGCAGTAAAGTGCTTTTGAAATTATGCGCCAAGCTCAATTATAGAAAATAATGGAAGTTTTGGGGCAGAGTTGCTTTTTGGCTAGTATCCACATGCATTTAAGAGTGCACTATAAATGCAAATGTTTTCTCTATTTTCAATTTTGACCGTTATTACGTATTCCTCTGTTGCACCTCCATTCTGGGTCACTCTGCCTCTCCCCTCAGGGATCACGATGAGCCTGCTGGAGTCCAGAGAAGGCTTGCAGCATTTCACCTTCGAGCACAACCGAGACTACCAGCAAGTCCAGTTTAAGTTCCTGGATGCAGTGGAGTCCATGGATCCCAGCAACATTGTGGTAGGTACTGTGTATAGGGTGTAGGGCACGGGGTAGCGTGGGGGGGTCAGGTAGGTGGTAGAGGGTAGGGGGTAGAATAATGGGTATAGTGTAGCGTAAGGGGTGGAGGGTAGGATAGTGTGTAGGGGTTGTTTGGGAAGGGTGTAGCATAGGATATAGGGTAGGTATTGGGTCCGGGATAGGGTGGGGGGGTAGGGTAGGGTGTAGAGGATGTATGATGGGGTAGGGTAGAGGGTTCAGTGTAGGGTAAGGGGCTAGAGGGTAGGTTTAGGTGAAAGGGGTAGAGGGTTGTGTGTAGGGTAAGGGGTAAGGTTGGGGTTGATGGGTGTTGGTGGAGTCGGAGGGGTTGGGTGTTGAGCTATTGTCATAAACATGCTTCAGTTTAGCTGGCAGTTGGAAGCTGGCTACACGTTGCCTTCCAGGCCTGGTGTTGACAGGTGAATGTGTTCCCCCTGCAAGGCTCTCCTGCAGATAAACCCCTACCACATAGACTCCCTCCTGCAGCTCTCCGATGTCTGCCGCATCCAGGAGGACCAGGAAATGGCCAGAGACCTGGTCGGTGAGTGGCACCGTGCAGGGCAGTGGCAGGCAGATGTTTTTGTGGGGAGCTGGTGTGTATGTAGATTGTCTTTTCCACTAATTCCTAAGGCCTTAATGCATTCAATTTAATTAATTCAATTGTTTTTCCCCCACAAATTATCCCTTTCAGAGTATATTGAGCCATGATTCTTTGTTCGTTAGAGAACACGTTCACATGCAGCTGTTGGTTTCATTATTCATGAAGCACTGAGAAGTATGAGATCATAAAATGACATGATTGTGATTTTGTATTCTTGTTTCCTTGCCTCCTTTCTATTCTTCTACACAAATTGTCATTATTCTTTTGTCCAGCAGAGGGAGATGTCTGTATGCCATGAATCGCTTATCTATTTTAACCATAACTGCAGTGTGTTTGTTTCTGTTTGTCTGTTATGCAGCTGATAATACTGTACACGAGATGCTAAGTTTTGTTGATGCCTTGCTGTTGCTCTGTTGAAATGTGCCCGTTAAAGCCGCGACTGACAGCACCCTGTGTGTATTTCAGAGAGAGCCTTGTATGGCTTTGAGTGTGCGTTCCACCCGGTCTTCAGCCTGACGTCCGGCACCAGCCGACTGGCCTATCAGCGGGCAGAGAACAGGTCAGCTCCGCTTTCTGCCCCAGTGTCTTATTTCACCACGTTTCTCTGTCTGCCCCCAGAATGGGGTACACCGCAATGGACTCCTAACCCCCTGTCTCTTAGGGGTGCCCCTGTTTCAGTTTGTTAAAATGTCGACTGTGAATGTTGAATCTTAAAAGTAACACATGTCTTATGTCTCCATGTTTCATTATCTTCCTGTGGTCAGTTTTGGCTAGAAAAGGGTGGAGTATAGGAGGAAAACCCTGAATATCTATATATTATTTACTGAGGATATTAGTTTTGGCTCCGCCCTGGTTGTGCGTTAAAAGCGCTAGGGACCCCCCCCCCCCCGCTCTCTGCACAGTGTGATGGCATCTTTGGGCCTATCCCTGCACTCAGCCTTTGTGTTTTAATTGGCCCATTGGGAGGACTGCTGCCTCCTGACCTATTAACAGCACTTTGAGCAGGTTTTCCATCCTGTCACTGTCCTGGTAACCGTAAGCCATACCCCATGCAGGGTGGGCTTATGGTTGTTCGGCTGCTGGCTAGTCTGCAGTCACAGGCCAGCGTGACAGTCCTGCAGGTTGGATTGGGCATTGCTAATTGGTAGAAAGTTGACACATTGGTCATCTTAACTGGAAAGTAATTGTAGTTGTTTGTATTTATCTACACTGCAGTAAGCAAACTCGAAAGTTTTCTCGGGTTTTATCTGTTTTTCAGATGATTTGGTCAGATCTTTCATCATTTGTGTTTGACACTGCATTCACTTGCAGAACGTCTTCCACAACTTTTACACAACTGTTTTATCATCTATACTAAAACTATTTTCAGAATAACAGACGGCCATTGTAAATGTAACATTTTTGGTTGTGCAGTTAAATACGAAATTAGAAATTTGAACTATCAACCTCAGAACTTCATTCCCAGTTCCCTAACCATTTTGCTATGCTGCAGCTCACACAGTAGTTTGATGCTCTGATTGCCTCTGTTTTTTGCCCCTCTCCCCACAGTGGTGGTGTGTGACATAGCTGTGTAATGGTACATCTTTGTTGGAGTTTTAAAAAAAAAATGTATTTATTTATTTTTTGACCCTATTTTTGGAAGAGATAAATCTCTGTCTGATTGCTGTGGCTTTTCAAAATTTTCCTTGTATCCTGTTTGTGGCTTTGCAGGGCATTTTATCTGGCTCTGTACAAGCACATGATGTTTCTGGAGAAGAGAGGATGCCCGCGGACTGCCCTCGAGTTCTGCAAGCTTATCCTGAGGTATGCTGGGAAGTGTGGGAGGGGCTTAGAGAAACAGTGGGGGATGGCAGCCATTTTACATTGAGAAAAATCATCTCCCTTTCTCACCCACATTAATTGATTAAGAAAACTCCCTCATATGGCCAAATTATGATGATACTCCACTGTGATATGCTACACTACTGGTACACTTCACACAGTCTCAGTGTTGACGTATTGCAGTGGATGGTTGTTCAGCAAAACCCCACTAATGCCGTAATTCTGTGGGATGAATCATAGATGGCAAAATGAACTTGTAGCCAGTTAGCTCAGTATAAAAGAAATTAGTTCACAAGAAAGAAAATCGTGCTTTTATGGATTCCTTAAGTGTTTTTCTCCGCTCTTTGTTTTTCTCCTCGTCCCTCCCAGCCTGGATCCCGACAATGACCCACTGTGCATGCTGCTGATGGTGGACTTCCTGTGTCTGAGGTCACGAGAGTACACGTCCCTCATACGGCTCTATGAAGAGTGGGAGGTGAGAGGGAGCGTGGCTGAGGGCGTGTCTTTGCTACCTCAGTATTCTTGACACCTAAACTGAATTTTAAACCGCACGGAGTGTTTCATAACTACAACCAGCTGCATTTAAAGACATACTATGCAGGATTTTTTTTTAGCATTTCAGTGGTCCTGTTTTTACAATCAAAGAAGTCTCCTCCTTCGTCTTCTACCCCGCCCGCTCACCTTTGAGTACCCGACCGAGTCACTGACATGCACTGACTGAACTCAAGCCATGCTGCTGGTTTCTGTCTGCGAGAGGAGGCCCCGTTGGGGCAGGGAGAGCAGTGCAGCGAGATCCATTCTGCTGCTGTCATCAGGCCTCTCTCTTTTCAACAGTGGCCAGATAACTGAAAACTTACATCATTTGTTTCTCACAGGGTCTAGCTGCCTGGCGTATTTAACATTTTTACCATTTGAGAATGAACATCTGCACGTTTCTTTTTAAAAAATTTATTTATTTATTTATTTATTTATTTACTTGCTTGCTTGCTTGCTTGCTTGCTTGCTTGCTTGCTTGCTTGCTTGCTTGCTTGCTTGCTTGCTTACTTACTTACTTAAATGTTTTAGGTAATGCTTCAAAGACAAGACAAGTTATGAATATATGAACATACACGCGTGTTTATATTATATAGCAGTATACCTGCGCAGGCCTACCAGACTTTTCTGCTTAATAGCCCAGGGGGACTACCACACGTTTTCACTAATCGTCCACCCCGATGCCACGTGCTGAAATCTCCCTCGCCGTCCCGCTCCAGGTGCATCGGAACCTGTCCCAGCTGCCCAACTTCGCCTTCTCGGTGGCGCTGGCGCACTACCACCTGAGCCTGCAGGAGGAGCTGCCCGAGTCGGAGAGCGCGCTCACCAAGCAGCGGTCCGACCGGCTGCTGCAGAACGCCCTGCTCATGTTCCCCGGGGGTGAGTCCGGCCCACGCAGCCCGGCCGATCCAGACGCCCCCTTCCCTAAAGCGGGGGGGGGGCTGCGCTCTGTGAGCAGAGCCCCTCTGTGGCTCCCTGCTGGTCCATGGGCTGCTCTCCTGTTGTAGTGTGAACTGTGGCACTGATGAACTGAGGCGGGAGACACACAGCGTTGCTTTGTTTGTCAGCCATTTGTTATTTTCCTTTCGCTTCAGTTGTTGGGGAAATCTCTGTGAAATTGGATCTAACTATTGAATGAGTTTTATGGTGCAGTGTGCTGTATTTTCATCAGAGCTCTGAAATCTAAAGCAACCTTGGGTCTGACCCCGAGCAATCTATAAATGTGTTATTATTATTATTATTATTATTATTATTATTATTATTATTAAGCGAGGGTCAGGTGTTTAAATTGCTGATGTAACCTTGTATCAGGTACTTTATGTTGGTTACTTCAGAGAAATCCCTGATCTGGATGAGGATGACTGCTAATGAGATCAGCATCATTACCCACCGGTGAAGCATAAGCTTCACTGGCGCTGGCTGGAAATTGGCGCTCTGTACCGAGAGACTGAAATAGCGCTTTGTGATCCGTTAAATTTCAGGTCCGGAACATCGGAGAGTGAATGCGCAACCTCGATTTTCTCTTAGACACAGGCCGTCAAGAGTGTGACTCGGTCTGAAAAGAACTGCTAACACTCTGCTTCTGTATTTAGAGCAGCGTGACTCACTTCCTGTGTACTTAGAGAGGGAGATGACATGGCTTTTTCTGAGAGACTTGCAGACCATGTTCATCGGTATCTAAAGGGCATTCTTACTGGTCACATCATAGAGAAAGAGGGGTATTGGTCATCCATGTTCCAGGCTTAACTATTAATGTCTGACTGTGTTAGCCAGGGAAGGGCACACAGTTTTGTGTGTGTGTGTGTGTTCATGTACATGCATGTTCATACATGCATGTTCATACATGCATGTGTTTGTATATGTATATATATATGCGTGTGTGTGTGTGTATGTTCATGTCCATGTGTATTTATGCATGTGTGTGTGTGTGTGTGTGTGTATGTTCATGTCCATGTGTGTTTATACGTGTGTGTGTGTGTGTGTGTGTGTGTGTGTGTGTGTGTGTGTGTGTGTGTGTGTGTGTGTATGTGTGTATGTTCATGTCCATGTGTGTTTATACGTGTGTGTGTGTGTGTGTGTATGTTCATGTGTGTGTTCCTGTGTGTGTCTGCAGTGCTGCTGCCCCTGCTGGAGCTGTGCACAGTGCAGCCTGATGCCGCCGTGTCCTCGCATGTGTTCTTCGGACCCAAAAGCCAACTGGGGTAAAACTCTTACTATAAAAACTTACCGTACCCAATACCCAAAACTTTACTTGTGCATACCTTACTGTTCCCATGTGCGCCCCCCCCCCCCTCTCCCCCCTCTCCCCTGCAGGCAGCCTCCCGCTCTCAGTGAGCTGCTCTCCCTGTACGTGGGCCGCAGCTTCCCGCTCTGGAAGGAGGGCGGGGTCATGGTGTGGCTGGAAGGCAACGTGCGGGAGGTCCTGCGCAGGGTGGACTCCAGCGACCCTGCCGTGGAAGACTGCGCGAACAAGTGAGGACCGGCTGCCTCACCCCCACCACCATCCCCACCCCCACCCCCACCCCCCCCCCCCCCCCCACCCCCCCCTGCCCATCCCTGCAGCGGCTGATGGAAAGCGACATGCTCTCTCACACAGTTAACGAGAGTAAATGAGAGGCAGCTGACCCCATCGAGCGTGGGTCTCTGACAGCCCTGCATAGTGTGCTCTCTGTGCGCCTCTTTGGCCACATGGTCACACAAAGTATGGAAGAGAAAAAACAATAAAAATCACCCCCCAACCCCCCCTTTCTTCAGGATACAGTAAACGTTTTCTTTATGTCTTGAGTGCAGCCCTGACTGCTGGTCTCAAGCTGGAAGGTGACTTTTCTTAGAAATGGAGTCAGCAGCCATTTTAATGAAATAACTGCCGTCCTTATGCGGGGAATGAGGAACCGAGGAGCCGGAATTTTATTTGTCTTAATGGTTTTGTGGTCTTCAGAAGTCGTTGTACGATGGGGAATTCCCCTTGTTTGTGATTAATGTTCACTCAGGCCAGTGTTTGGTGAAACTGTGTTAAGCTGCATTCATCTGCTTTTTTCTGTGACTTGAGCCTCGTTTGTAAAATGGCGCAGTAATGACTCCATTTTGTTTCCTGCTGACCATTAGGAGAAAGCAGAGGTATCAGAGTGCGCCGAGGAACATCCATCGTCACGTCATCCTTTCCGAAATAAAGGAAGCCACCGCTACCCTGCCTCTGGTGAGGGAGGGGGAGGGGGAGGGGGGCGTCCTGTTGTGGTGGTTCTGAAGGGGGGTATTCACGCTGTTAAAATCCTGGATCGCCTTGTTGTGTTTGGTGCTGTGCTTTCCCGTTGAATATACACCGCGGAAGGTGGAGCCCTTTGATGAAAGAGGCCGATTCACACACATGCCTGTCAACAAGGGCACATGGAACCCTGTGACACGTTATAGAACGCAGTTATAGAACGCTGAAGTTCATATTTACAGTGACTGTGTTATTGCAGCCTCCGCCAGTCCCCCTTATAGCTTTCTCTGTTTGAGTGATGTGTTCGGGCTTTAGCTTTGCCATGTACCACTTTGCATTTTGTGAGTTTGAAGAGGAAATTGCAGATTAGGTTCAGATGGGTGACTAGCAGTTATAATCTTGAGCTTTCTTTAGCATGGTTGACAGACTCTTAATTTTTCAGTGTCTGTAGTGTCTGTGTGCTCAACTGAACATTGTACTTTACAAAGTGTTTGTGTTGTATCAGCCTTCATGTGTACCATGACAAGGCTGTCCTTGTCTGTCAGGATTACAGACAGTACCCCATCTTTTAATTTTTTTAACACGTTACCGTTCCTTGGTCTGAAGCCAGATTCATTTTATTAATTAGTGGAAGCCCATCATTGGTAGGAAGCATAGCAATAAACACTTACATTGTATACGTATATTTAAGGACATTCAGATCATTACATTATTTAGTACTGTATGTGCATTTGAGAGGTAACCTGCCATCTGGTTTCTGTTCAGGACGTGACCACTCAGCCATTAATGGGATTTGACCCTCTGCCCCCTCTGGACTCTGTGACGTCATACACCAGGCCTGAAAGGTAAACGCAGCCCGTGAAATTCCACCCTGTGCTCTGCGGGCTTGGCTCTAAAGCAGTGCCGTTGCTTTTTCGCCTCTTCTCATCCAGTCATTTGTCTGAATTCAAAATGGCGGCTTAATTGGTAAATGCTCTCGCAACCCAGGCCAGGCTGTGCCCTAAGGACTGGGCACTGCTTCTGTGAGTACCCTGACCAAGAGTTTAAAATAGCAGATTGGCTGGGGTTGCCCGGGGTTTCTTGCATTGCATCTGTGCCTGTAGCGACTCACCAGGTTAGCAAGTGAGAGAAGGCAGTGCTCAGTAGGGATGCTGTGTGCTGCACACGCTTAAACAGTAGTGCTTCCTCCATGGGCTTGGCCTGCACAGTTGAAAGGCTAGAGAAGTCTGGAAGTAGTCGAGCAGTGATGGTAGAATGCGAGAACACCATAAGGCAGTAGTAGTTGGTATTTGTGTCCATCGTTGATTTTGAGGAACTGTAATGGTTGTGGGGTGGCGTTGGGGTATTTGACCGTGAGCGTGATCCAGGGCTGGCCAACCCTGTTCCTGGAGATCTACCGTCCTGAAGGTTTTCACTCCAACCCTAACAAAGCCCACCTCATTCGACAGCCAGAGATCTCGTTGACCTGCTAACGAGTGGAATCGGGCGCAAATTAGGGTTGGAATGAAAACCTAGTGGATGGTTGGTATAGATCTCCAGGAGCAGGGTCGGGCAGCCCTGGCGTGGGCTCGGGGCGAAGCTGCCCTCAGACGCTGATCTCTCCCGCCACTCGCCCGTCCCTTCAGGCGGGTGGGCACGCAGGGAGCGAGCGAGGGCACCCTCTCCTTTATTGAATGCAGTACGTGCTTTCCGCTTCATTCGCCCCGAAATATGAGTCACGCGGGTGTGACAAGAGTATCTTGGCACTTCGAGTCCTTTTTCCTCCGGTCTTGTGATTGCTGTTAAACCGAACCAGAGCGGAAAGTGGATCTGGAAGTTGACGACAGCGAGAGTGAACTTCTGCAGGAGGACCTGGTTTAAAAAACAAGGCTTTCAATATGTCGTCTCCCTCTCTCTCAGAGGGGTTTATAGTGTATCTGGTCCTTACGTGGTTGCGCATGTTGGTGGGTATGCCTCAGTAGGAGGCAATATCAGGTGGTTTTTAATCAGACACAGACGTACGGCTGGCTGAGGATCCCTGCCTCCCCGAGTCTTACTGCAATCAGAAGCGCTGGCGGCACTGTGATCAGCATCCCGTCTGTTTCTCATTTCCTTCTGATTTCCTAAAAAAAAAAAAAGGGTTTTAAATGGGCACTTTTGGAAGTAATTCTTTATAGTAAGTTCTTTTTTGTTAAGCAACTTAGTTTATTGTGTTTGACTTGAATTAACTTGTTTTTTCTTATCCTGTCAGTGACACTGACACTGAATTGATCTCACTGGGTTGTTTTTGTTGTGCCTGTAATACAGAGTGAATGGGCTGGAATAGGGTGCAATGATAGGGAGCACAGTCTGTTCACTCTCCTGTGTCCTGTAATACAGAGTGAATGGGCTGGAATAGGGTGCAATGATAGGGAGCACAGTCTGTTCACTCTCCTGTGTCCTGTAATACAGAGTGAATGGGCTGGAATAGGGTGTAATGATAGGGAGCACAGTCTGTTCACTCTCCTGTGTCCTGTAATACAGAGTGAATGGGCTGGAATAGAGTGTAATGATAGGGAGCTCAGTCTGTTCACTCCCCTGTGTCGTGTTTTTTAGGCAGAATGGGGCAGCCTCAAATGAGAGCACCTTGTCTCTCTTCTTCCGGTCCCTGCTGCCAAACTTCAACCTGCAGGTGAGTGCCCCCAGAACTAACCCCCCCCCCCCCCCACCATCACCTGCCACCACCCACCTCCACCCAACACCTACCATCAACCACCACCCGACCTCACCACCATCCACCACCCACCACATGCCACCGCCACACCACACACCCAACCCACCATCACCCCCCACCGCCACCCACCACCACAACCCCCCACCGCCACCCACCACCTGCCACCACCCACCTCCACCCAACACCTACCACCAACCACCACCCGACATCACCACCATCCACCACCCCCCACCGCCACCCACCACCACCACCCCCACCCACCACAAGCATATGCACTGTGGGCTGTTGGCACCCTTGTTTCATTGCCATGGAAAGTTCAGATAAGGAGGGTTTGCAGCAGAGATTTCTGTTATGATCTGGGGGAAGCAAAAAAAAACGCGCAGTGGGAAAGTTCAGATGCTCGGGGGGTAAAGTTTGTTTCCGGCAGATATCGGTACTTATTTAGTGCTTAATGCTTTTTATTATTTCAGTATTTTGTTATTTTATATATAGAGCAGTCGGGCCCCAGGGCACATGAGGCTGTTTCTTGTAAGGACACAAGCACAATCTTCTGGATGAATGCATTCATCCCCATTTTGAAAAAGTCCCATGTGTCAGACGCAAGAAACTATTACCTTTTATGGACTTCCCAACATCACACATATAGTATCTCAATAGATATTTGTGTAACTACTGCCTTAAATGAATAGTGAGCATTGTCTTTGTAAGAACCTTGATTTTATTTCATCTGGGATACATACTGTAATTCTGCTACTATGCTTCCTAACAGTGTGTAGATGTGCAGAGTGGAAATCGCTCCATACTCTAATGAAACCGTTAGTGCCAGTGTAAGTGCAGTAAAGCGTTTTTGTGCCATCTGCGTGCGCTGAACGCTGTGAACAATCAACTGAGGTCGTCTTGGCAACCTGCAACGAGGAGGACTATGTGTCTTCATCGGCAGCCTCTTGCAAGCTCTATGCGTATGGCTGGTGTGTGCTGGGGGGGGGGGGGGGGGGTGAGATGGGACTGTATGGGTGGTGGGTACTGGCGGGGTGAGATGGGTTCGCAGGCCGAAGGGTGGAGAGTGCGCCTGTCTCTGGGCTGAGTCTCTGACTGCCCTACCGTTACACAACATGTTCTCATCTGTGCTGGAACATGGCCGCTCAGTACCGATGACGCCACCAACAGCCCAGCGTCTCGTCCACTTCTCTGCTTACCGTCTCCGCGTGTTTTCAGTTCTGAGCTCGGCAGCGATTGTTCGGGGCAGATGTCCTTCAAACATTTTACGCGGTTATAGAAAATCTAATTAAATTCCGTTGTAGCTGTATTAACTTTGGCAAGTGTCAGTTTTTTTTTTTTTCGCTGGCCAGTTTGAATGTTTTCACAGGAGTAGGACTGATTGTTCTGCTCGGTCCTTGGTGCGCAGCCTTGTTGCGTGTGAGGTATCGAGACGCTAGGGGACTGAGTAGCACTGTTTGGCAAAACACCGTGTGTTTCCTGAAAGAAGCTCTGAGGCCAGGTTTTAAAAATAAAGCCGTATAATCTCTGAAGGAACCCCCACTAACTGGTAATGAAATCAAATCTTGAAGCAGAGGACCGCTCCAGTTTTCATGCTCTGCATTTTCGTGATAAAGAAAGGACCAGTCTGGAGTTAATGTGTTCCAAGCCTTGGCTTGGTTTAAAAAAAAAAAGAATCCAAAAATAGAACAACAACAGAAAAACTAAAATCAGCATTTATGACTGGCAAGATATATCTAAATATATACTTATCTGACAGGATTTTTCCTCTAAACAGATTAGAGGAGGAGAATGAAATCAGGACGATGAGCACCGATAATGAATCCCTCATCTTTCCTTTATGCAATCATTCCATCAGATAATCCTCTCAGGGTAAAAAAGGAAAGCATTATGCGTGCGCTCAGGAGATTTTCGAAATGATCACGGTTGCTGCTCTCCGCATAAGAACAGATCCTGGCTTGTCTGACTATATCTAAGTGAATAGCGCTGTTTTTAGAGTGATTGTTGGGCTTAACATTTCAGTAAGAATAGCACTATTATTTAGAAATCAAGAGGCCAGATCTTGTATCATTTCTATTTATTACTACCGTAGCTTATGTAATTGTGTAACTGTCAAAATTGTAGATGAAAGAAGAAATTTATGAAAATGACCTGTGCTTTATGATGCTTTTTTTGCCCTAGATTTTTTTCGAACCTATTTCTTCATTAATACTATATTAAAAATCTCAGCCTAAAGTCTCCTTCTTTGTTTTCTTTGGCTGATTATCAGTAGTATGGAAGTATTCGTTATGTGCTTGGTTAAGAGTAATGTCCTTTCTTATAAAGTGTGCAGTATTGACCTTCTTCAGGGAAGAATAGTGCTGTGTGCTTATGTGAGTGATAAATGATGTAAGAAGTGCAGTGAATAAGTGGAGGATGTGGACTGAGGGGACTCTGTTGATGTTCTGGGTCTGGATTGGCTGATTTGTTCTGGTCGCCTGATCCCATAGGCTGGCCCACGGCCGGAGGAGGACCGCGAGGTGGCCCGGGCCGGGCGAGAGCTCAACCAGGAGGTCAACCGGCTAATGGTGGCCATGAGGGACATGCTGGCCAACATTCAGTTCCAGGAGCCGCCCAGAGAGGACAACCCGGAGAGGGACGAGGAGGAGTGGGACTGAGCGATGGGAGGAGAGGGAGGGGGAGGGGGAGGAGGAGGAGCAAAGAGGAGTGTGGGACTGGGTGATGGGAGGAGGAGGAGGCAGAGGGGGAGGAGGAGGGACAAAGGGGAGTGGGACTGACCGATGGGAGGAGGAGGAGGAAGAGGGATGAAGAGGATTGGGACTGACCGATGGGAGGAGGAGGAAGAGGGATGAAGAGGAGTGGGACTGAGTGATGGGAGGAGGAGAGGAAGAAGGAGGGGGAGGAGGAGGAGGAGGGGGGGAATGCTTGGCTGATGACTTGGGGCAACACAAGCACGGTCATGGGAAAACCCTGTGCTTTGAACCCGATGCGTTTATTACCGGTTGCTTTGCACCAGGTCCTCATTAAGCAGCTGCTCAGGCTTGCAGCAGTCTCGCGTGCTGTGGAGTCCTCTGGTTGGCCACGCTCAGTCCCTGATCAGCCACTTTGTGTCCAGAGGGAGCAGCAAAGCCCTTTTCCTCCCGATAGCTTGTTTAAAGTATCGAAGGGGAGCGTTGTGTGTAAAAAATAAAGAAAAAGAAAACGTTCTCGTCTCCCCAACAAACGGTCGCTACACTACAAGGCAAACTTGCGAATGAAACTCCCGCCTTGCTGAAGGAAAGTATTGAATTCCCAAATTCAGATTCCCAAATCTTTACAGTTCATAATTAACAGCCTGTTATAAAATCCAGAGTATTTCACCTGCGATCTTGCAGACCCTTTGATGATTAAGTTATTTTTGTTGAATAAAAAGCCAAAAATTATTCTGGATATTAAATCATATTGCTGATAGAAACATCTTCCTCAGCCACAAATCTGTTGTAGTTCTAAAAGTATATTTGCTGTGAAGTTTTAAATCCAAAACTAAATTGTGTAGTTTTATTTGACTATTTTATCTGAAGAAAACATCATGATAATTAGTACTTTTTTTTTGTAGAGCTTGACTTTCAAAGAGGCTTTTTTTATTGCAGTGTGTGAAAAGGGGCGTAATAAGGTGAGATTGCTGGTACATGCTGCCCAAATCCAATTCTGTGTACTGATGTGAAACTGTTGAAGAGATGGTTTGCATTCTGGGTTTTGATTGGTTGATATTATTCAGGTTTCATGCATGTTTTCCATTGGCCCAGTTTGTGTGTGTGTTGAAGGATATTTCCTGTATTTGAGAGATGTTTCTGATGGCTTGCTGGATGTGCGGGGGCAGGTATCGGGCATTTAGGGGTCTGTGGTCTCAGGCAAGGGCGTGTGCTCTAAGGACCTCCACAGCAGCTTGTACAACAGTGTTATGTTTCGAGAGGCTGTACATGAATGTATTCATTCTATTGCGTTTATTATGATCATAAATCCTGAATTCTCCGTATTTTTTTGCCAGAACATCTTACCTTGAACACAGTGGTCTCAGGTTGATGCAGCATAGGAAATGGTTCAAACAAAAAAAAATATTAAACATTTTTTGAATAATAGTTTTTTGAATAATAGTTGGGTATATCATTTTTTAAAATAATAGTTGAGTGTATACACGCACAACTTCTGGAGGCATGAAATCACTGTATCTGCTACATGGAAGTTGCTTGAAGAGTATTTTCTTGCTTCACACCACAAACCCCTGTATCCTAAATATATGCCACTGTAAAGCTGTCTGGTCATCAGAAACGTCTACAGATTTCTAAAATATCCTTAATGGCACACAGGAACTCTCTGAGCCAATCAAAGTCATGCACCAGCCCATGAACTATTCCTTTAAGTCTTGCGATTTTATGACCGGAAACTTATCTCTTGGTTAAATAACAAGATCCAGCCGAATCCCTAATAATTTTCTGTGTGAATAATCTGAATCTGCTTAAATGAAATGTAAATGAACGTTGGATCTGCAAGTTTGTTCTCTATAAAACTGCAAAAATGGAAAGGACATTGTACATCCCAGTTGTGTGTCTGATTTGTTCATATAGATAGAAGGTACCTATTAAGCCCAGTCCTGAATTCCCAAACATATTTTGTAATATTTCTTAATCATGTATGTGAAATGTTTACAAATGAAAGTTTAAAAAAAACATAACATGAAATTGGTGAGCAAAATAGGTTGCCCCATTTGTTTTAATATTCTGGGATTGATCCTACAAAACAAATGTTATTTGTAAGTATTGCAAAAATCCCTCCTAAACTTTGAAAATTGTATTGCAAAGTGATCATGGATGCGCAGAAATGTAAAAATGTATTTGAACAGATTTACATCGATTCAGTTGTTCCTAAACAGTCAGCGCAATTACTACATGATGGTTGGTGGTGGTTCCAAATGAGAAGCAGGAAAGTTGGAAATTTGGATTCAGGATAATAATTTAAGAAGCTGTCTAAAAATGCAGTTCATAGTAGTCCAATGGTTCTATTGTATAAATATTTAGATATTTGCTTTCACATGCAGGGGAAAGTAGAGTGAAATTTGTTTTTTACTTAAGGCATTTTGATTTGAGATCAAGAGATGAATATGAGACAAAAGTACAGACAGTCCATTTTTATTTCATGGTACTTGCATGTGACTTCTTTTCAGGAATGTGTATTGAAATATTTTGAAAAAGAGTAACTTTCTGGAATTGGAATGCAGATATTTTCCACTTATGAATGGTATTGAATTGTTATAGAAATATTTTTATGTCTTATTTATATTTCATGGCTTTTATATATGGCTTGCTTACTGTCCTGTGAGATGATGGTACATGTTAGTTGGGCTCTGATTGGCTACTGTATCACCAGCCTGGTCTGGTCAGGGGTCTGCCCCTTTGAAATGTTTTTCACAAGAATAACAGGCTGTTGGGCAGCAGGGTCTCCTAAGGCACTGGCTCTCACTGGTGATGTGTCACATGGTCTCTAATCTAATCTGGACCATTTCTGTTCCAACTGGCCAGCAGTGCCTCGTGGTTACAGCACGGTTTGGCCAAGCAGTTGGCAGGGGTTCTCCCCATCTCATTGTGCAGGGCTGCGGGCTCTGTTGGCACGTACAGTCTGCCTGCACCAGCTGCGCAACAAGTGCAGTGACTGCGCAGGTAAAAGGCGTTGGCGACTGGCAGGAGGCACCCTGGAGGTCACATGGTCATCTGCGCACTCGCCAACAGGCCGAGGAACTTGCAGCCCTGGGATGCACGTACCACACAAACGGGCCAAATTGGAAGGTAACTACAGGGCACAAATGTTTGTTGAAAAAGAACATGGATGTTGTTCATGTTTGGTGCAAAAACAATTTGGTAACACTATCGTGTGCATTTTCTCTAGCATGCCCCCCCCCCACCTCCCTGCAGACCAGCCTGTATGTCAGGATTTCATTTCTTTGGATAGGAAGTGATGCTCCAGGTAAGGGATAACACGTGCACACACACCCTTCACAGCACTGTAAGTATATCTCCCATTTTAGAAAGAAGAACTAATGGGAAGTTGACACACTTAACCCTGGCAGTGTGAAAGGGAATGCCATGACTCATCTGCAGGATGGAAGTGTGTAAATTGACCCGATATACCTAAGCAAAAATGAAATGGAGCTTTCAGGGAATGAAAACGAATGTAATGGCTTTCTTTATGGTGGCTGAACTGCCGACCTTGTTAAAATGGCCTATTACACCCTCTTCTAAACTTGTATTGGGAAAACCCTCTAATGTGGTCATAGTGGGCTTAAACTATGACCATTAAACATTTAAACCCATAAAATTACCATCCTTCTGATAGCTATTTTTAACTATTTAAACCTCTGAAGTGTAATGTGTATTGTTGTGCACTGGGCCCCTGCTCACTCCTGTAATAACTTTGGGAGCTGCAAGAAAAGTTGAATAATTCATGGTCTTCACTGCAGAGCCTTCTGTTTTCTTTCAGAACAACCACATGATGAGCATAATAGTGAGGCAGACACGGTCATACGTGGTGCTGAAACACAGGCCTTGTTCCGTAGTTCACCTAAAGCTACAGACTGCGTCACGGCGGGCTTTCATGTGGGGCGTCGCCTCGATGGGCCCGATAGAGGAGACCATAACGAATCTTAGAAGTCCTCTCTGTCGCGGGATGTTTTGTAAGACAGCGTGGGGTCACTCCGCTTTCTCTGAAAACAGTGTGTTTTACGCAATGAGCTGTTTGGAAGAGAGGGATGTGTATTGCATCACGGCTCTGTGTTGCTTCAGTTTCAGTGCCGTGTCTACAAGTGGACAAGATGGTTGAGACGAGTTTGATTAGGGATGTGCACAGACTCCAAATTCTGTGTCTCGACGTAGCAAATTTCAACTCTTGAGCCCAGCAACTGGTCTGTTCTCTAGAGGGGGGATTACATTTAGGGAAGTAATATTATTAGAGGGGCATATTGGGATGTATTCTTTTGTTTACGGTGATCGCTTATAATCTGGACGTTTCTGGGAACGGTGCTACTACTGATGAGGTGCAGTTTGTAGAAGCACTTCCATTTCCTGCCACTAGTCATCCCATGAAGCTAAGCGCTGCTAGGACACCATGTGACTGGAGAAATGTGATCATCCAACAAATAATATTTAAGGCGAGTGATTGAGGTCTCCATAGATGCCCTTCTTCCGTTCAGTACAAAATCATTTTAAAATAAAGGCAAAAATAAGGTAAACCTATAATTTACATTATTAACGAATAAAAATCTATATTATTAGTCTTTTGCTGTCTTGTGAGTGAATAAAAGGCTGTATGTGACCAGTTTTCAGAAGGGCTGAACAGGGTGCTCTGTACGTTACTGCTGTTGCTGTAGACTGTGCACACTGTAAATGGGACTATACAGAGATCGTGGCCTAATTGGTGGGTAAATAAGGTTCGTTCGCCGCTATAGGACAGACCTAAACAAAGTTAGGTTTATAAATAAAATATAAATTAAATGATTGTCGCCTGAGGACTGGGTCCTCTGATGCCATTCTCTGATAATCTGGGGCAGGTGTGTGCTCTCGTATAGTGTAGCTTCGCACATGGAATGCTTCATTCAGCTCTACTCATATAAGGTGCTGTTTGGCTTCCTTATCACTGCTGTCTTGCATTATATCTTTAGGGTACATTAAGTTCCAGGCTGTGACAGAACACCCATCTCTAAGCACAGAGTTCTCTTTATCGTCCCTTACACGATATCTGCTGTAGACTGGGCTGGGTGAAATTTTCAGATTACACAGTATAAGTTTACACTAGGTCAATAGCACACACACATTTACATTGGTGTCCTCTGAGCTTCGTAAAAAAGATATATTTTTGTACTAGCATCAGAGTTGAATTAATCTTGAATAATTTGTAGTATGTCTCACTACAGTACATGTGTTCTCTTTTCATGTACCTTAAATGCCTCTATCTCTGCATTTATTACTATCTTAATTTATCTATGTTTTTAATTTCGATCTGCTACAATGTGAAGCACTTTAGGCAGCATTTCATGTATGGAAAGTGCTGTACAAATAAAGTTTATTATTATTTATTATTACTATTTTTATAGCTGTCATTAGTATTTATTTGAAAAATGCCTTTATCTACGGTGACATACAGATCATTAGTAGAGGAAAGTACAGACTTTTCAGCAAAGTATAAAGCACAGAATTAATGATGGATCAACAGTATTAATACTCCCAATTAATACTAACAACCAAAATCTGAATTATGCAAATAAACTTGATAAATAAACTTAAAATTGCTTCATTAAATTGATCAAATTTGCAGGTCAGTTTATGAAAACCCACTGATTCAGAGATACAGTCCCAGGTGCTGTCCACTGATTCAGCTTCAGGGTGAATCTAGAATTGTATACAAATTTTGTTACCTTTCAGATGACTTTGTGTAGAATGAACAATGTAACTTTTCTGTGATTGTTGCTAATCAAGCGTGGATCATGGATTTCATCCCGGATGGATGACTGCTCACACGGGCATAGATAACTATATTGTGCTGTAAATCTAATATTTCAAGCAGCTTTAGAGTTCTCCTGGTTTGCAACATGGTTAATAAGTATATTAAAATTCCCAAGTCGCCATGCAACAGCTTTATATATATATATATATATATATATATATATATATGTGTGTGTGTGTGTGTGTGTGTGTATTAGATATTAGCCTGCTCTGAAGGTGGTCAATAATATTGGATGTTTCTCAGGAACAGTCAGATCATAGGGGATCTTAGTAAGCTCTTATCTTCCCTGCTTGCACTTGCTATAAATGGCCTGATCTGAGGCTAATTTGGTGGCTTGTTTTTCAGTCTAAACAGTTGCTGCTTTTGTACTCATTTCTGGAAGCTGAAGTCTTGTGGGGTCTATTGAACACACTGACCCACCCGCACTTTGAGTTGCAATTACACAAAGCGCCTATACAGTATAACGGAGGACAAAATACATGTTTATGCTTACACAATTGTTGTTTTGCGAAACTAAGATATGAAGTAATAAAAATAAGACCACTTTTGGCATTCTCAAAACGAGACTTAATAGATGAAAGCAATGACGGAATGAGGCGTAATTTTTATTTTTTACTGAGCACAGTCTAAATACTCATGCAACTGAAGTAACTATCGATTAATGGTAATCAAATGTATTACTTACTTCCCCTTACTACTGGAATAACAGGGCTTGTTTAGGAATTTTTTAGATAAAATATTTTTAGAATATTTTCTAAAATTTTCTTTTCAAATGTAGCGGCAAAGGGATGCGCAAATTCTAGTGTCCAAATCACGTGTCTGTCTTTTCGTTTGCATGGCTAATGGGAGGAGTTACGGGTTTCGACCCTTTATAGAACAACGAGTGTCACCGTGTGTGTTTCAATTGAAGATGCTACGATTTGCATATTTGGATTCTGCGTAATGAAATATTTTAATATTACATTGTTATCTGAACTTCATGAACAAAAAACCGGTACTCGAATGATTAATGGAAGCTAAACCAACTTTATTCGAGGCTCACAGAAAAACCGAAGGCGACACTGCGGTCGGATTTTGATTTGAAGTATGTTCATGAATTCGCTAAGGGTCTATAGCAAATGCACTGAAACGCCACAGGAGAATTTGTCAGTGGTTGAGGAAAATAATCTGAAAGGAGACAGCAGAGTCGTGGAGGACTCGTTATGTCAAGTCTTGAATATTTTTGAAAAAGAACTACTGATCCCACTGTCTCGTGTGCCCGTGTGCCAGTTGAAAATTGCGCCTTGCAGGTAAAAAAAAAACAAAAACATTATATTGAAGTCATACATTAAAATGATAACTTTATCCTGTTTACATTTGATTCAGTCGGCACTATCACCTATTATTCTTAAAATGCGTGTAAAATGATAAACGTGGTGCGGATAATGAATCATATAGAAGTACATTAGCAATGGCAAATATTGTATTTGATAAATATTTAATTTGAATTTTACTATTTTACATTACATTCACTATTGCTTCAGAATCCCCGTTGAAGTTTTTGCTTTACAGTGTCCTTTCTTGATGCGCAAATACGAAACTAATTTATGATTCATTGTTTTTACAGCGCACAACTATTGCCGGGAAATCAAGTGAAGAAGGGTCCAAATAGTCAAAACGCACTTTTCCATGCTGGAAGATAAGGACATGAATGACACCTCGTATCATAATCTCATGATGAAACACCTGGAGCACAATCCTTTGATGTATAGCTTGGATAACATCACCAACGTCTCCCTGGGTGACCAGAACATTACGGAATGCGCCCAAGTTATGATCCCGCACGAGGTCTTTCTGACGTTGGGTTTAATAAGCCTGGTTGAGAACATTTTAGTTGTGCTTGCAATCATCAAAAACCGGAATCTGCATTCCCCAATGTACTATTTCATATGTTGCCTGGCAGTCTCTGACATGTTAGTGAGCGTCAGCAACGTGGTGGAAACGATGTTCATGTTGCTGACAGAGCACGGATTGCTGGTTGTCACGCCGCATATGATGAAGCACCTGGATAATGTCATTGACATCATGATCTGCAGTTCGGTGGTGTCTTCCCTGTCCTTCCTTAGCACCATCGCCGCTGATCGCTACATCACCATTTTTTACGCATTACGCTACCACAGCATCATGACAACCCAGCGAGCGGTGACCGTCATTGTGATTATTTGGTTGGCCAGTACCATCTCCAGCACTCTTTTCATTGTCTACTACACGGACAATGCCGTTATCGTATGTCTCGTGACGTTCTTCTGCATCACTTTGGTTTTCACTGCAGTCCTTTATCTGCACATGTTCGTTCTTGCCCACGTCCACTCCAGGCGCATAATCGCATTCAACAAGAGCCGCCGCCAGGCCACCAGCATGAAAGGAGCGATCACTCTGACCATCCTACTCGGCGTTTTCATCATCTGCTGGGGTCCCTTCTTCCTCCATCTCATCCTCATCCTCACCTGTCCCAAAAGTCCGTACTGCACCTGCTTTTTTAGCCATTTCAACTTGTTTTTAATTTTGATCATCTGCAACTCGCTCATAGACCCTCTGATTTACGCGTACAGGAGTCAGGAGCTGCGCAAGACATTGAAGGAGCTCGTGCTCTGTTCCTGGTGCTTCTAACGCAAGGCAATCCGAAGATAAACATTTTTATAGCTATATCGCCTGGCTGCAGCAGGGTGCATTATGCTGTTCCAGCAATTATTTTTGCCTTTACCAGAAGGCTAACGTAAACTGGAATACGCTTACTGGCAAAATTGAACGACAGATTAAATGGTAATTTGGAGACTGGTACACAAGATAAACTTTGGTGAAAAAAATGTTTCTGCGAGGAAGTCACCATAACTTAGAATTTATGAACAAAAAAACTGGTCAAAAGAGTACGTTATGAAATCCTATTAATTGTGTTATTTTCCATATATTGCTCATTTAGCAGTTTTGTTTTTGCTGAGTTCGATTTGATATTTACAATGTATGTGAATGTTATTGCTGTATAATAAATGTGTTTCTTCAACCAATATATAGAACGTTGGGTTCTTGAACTAGTCCGGGCTGTATATATTTTATTCCTGCAGAAGTGTCCATATGAACAAAAGCGATAACCTTATTGCATCGTATAAACAAATTAACCATCGCAACAAGGAAATGTAGGCCTATAACCTTTGCTAATTAATCCCCATATCCAGAATTACTTTGTAGGATTAAAATAGTTAATACATGCCTCTAGTACAATCTCTACTGATTTGCATACCATTTGCGTCCCTTTTTCTGGAAAAAGCAATTATCTGATTAAATGGAGGCAATTATTGTCGTATTCAGTCAAATCTGAAAATGATTCATCTTTGATACAAAATAGCTGATTACAGCAAAATTATGAAATTATAGTCAATCTATCTGCGTATATTAAACACAGGTGTAAGGAGATTCTTTCTAAGGGGAAATATTTCAGGTTAAACACGCAGGATTACACTTTCTTTGTCTCCAACGAACGGCGGGAGATTTAAATAAATATTTCTGGAGATATTGCCAAAATAATGTTTTGGCTATATAAAACTACATTTTTTAACCGAAAATGTTTTTTATCTACTGTCTTGTGTGTGTATGTCAAAGAATCCAAATGTATGTAATTCCTAGACTCTTCCTAGAAATCTTGGGAGGAATCCAGCTATAGAGGGGAATCCTATCCTCCACTGGCCGGCCTGATGTAAACCAATGGTAGAATGGATGTAACAGAAATGTAATAAGGGATCTATCACGGCAAATAAAATGGGTTGAGCCAGTTACAGTTGATGTAATAAACTAACCGGAGTAGTAGAAGACCAAAGAAGCCCCAAGGAAAAAAGAAACCGAGAAGATGAAATTAGGCACTATAAAGTTTGTCAACATACAGAGTAAATGTCGCCTCTGTGCCGAGAATAAATGCTTGGAAAGCAGATTCATCCAGCTTCTATACTTCTATCCTCGGCCACCAGTTATAACCTATGATGACTAAGGCAGTCTCTATTGAGAGCCCTCCTGGAGCGGGGGTGTTTGGAACAGTGATTTGGGGGTTTTGCCTACCAATCCTTGTATAGGCATGTAGTTAATGTGGTAACATGTATTGAACATATGTATCCTGCATGCGTTATCACATTTTTAACTGCATGCCTATTGGGTGGCTTGCGCAACCCCAAAATAATTGTGCAAATCAACTCGGGTTTCAACTTTATTCTATGTTATATTTATTATCCATTTTATGTATTTATTATATTTATATGTATTCCATTGAAAAATCATATTTTATCATTCTTATTTGAATATTTGAAGCATCGTTTCTATTGGTTGCTTCATTCTTTGTAACTGTAGCATTTTAATATTTTACCAACCAACCCCATAATGTGTGCCAACCAACCCCATGTTCGGGCTGATTGGCACAACTTGACTTTAATCATTGGTGACCTAATTTTAGAAAACATTTGTGGACATTAAAATGTATTTATTTATATCTTTATTATATCATAACTTTACATTTACTACTGGTTAGAATATTCTAACATGAACTATGTGGGAGAAATATATGACAGGACATAGTAGGCCTAAGATTTAATGGACTCCATCGTGACATTTCACAAGCGTCTACATACAATGCAATGCACAAAATAGCCTACAATAACAAAATGTAAAGACGAGACACACAAACAGAATAGATAGCTCAAACAGTCGTCTGTATTTGTTTGCAGAAAATGAAAAATAAAAAGGGAACCACTCACAGGGATCCCCAGGGAGGTTTCTGATATGTTGGAAATAAAAAAATTGTAATTAACAGCCTGTTGTCAGTAGACTATTGATTAACCAATTGATTGGATTTGTTCAACTCAGACCTGATTTTCGTAAATATATTTAACTCAATTTTAACTTTAGGCTACGTGGTGACATGTGACATTGACTGATACAGCTGTTTGGATTTTTAAAAAAAAGGAAACATTACACAGGAATCGAGGAATAATGGTCAGTCTTGTGATATATTCTCATCAATATAGGTAGGCCATGAAAAACATACAGATGTAATCAAAAAATAGATGTAGCATGTAATTGCATTGAATTATCTTACTTTGTGTTAACTTTTACAGCTGTTAAGGCTGCTGGGTGTACCCCTTGTCACATTAGTTTTTACCACAACCAGGGGGTTAAATGTAATATTTCACACCCAGTACTTTCGGTCAGGTTACTGTTGAATGATATGTCCCAGAAATTTAATTGTGGTGTGTAATCATAGCCAATGGATGTAGGTTTTTTGTATTTAAAAAATGATTAGTCTATCTCTAGTGATATTTTCAGAATTGAGCCAATTACAAAATTTCCCTACTCTCCCCCATTTCCTGACTAGAACAAATTGTTTGCTAATATAACACGTGCCTGAATACCACCTTATTTACACTTAAGAAACGTACTTTCTCAACCTGTTGCTCCTATTCCATTTTTGCTAATGGGTTATTTAACATGAATAAATGTTAATAGATTAGTTCATTCTTTGTTCAGATTAGTTAATGCATAAACTCATGTTAATTAATGGAACCTTATTGCAAAGTGTCTCTATCTTGGATTCTTATATTTAAATCAAAGCTTGATATGACAGACTTTTTTGCCCAAGGTTTTGAGTTGTCTTTGAGTTGTGTTTGTGTTTCATACATGTGCTATGTTGTACATTGATATGATTCTATAAATTTGAAAAAAGAGAGAAAAAAGGGACACAAATTTAAGCCTGATTATGGAGAGAAAGTACTTTATCAAATTATTTTTTCAGGTCATTCAGGATGACTGCTTCGCTCAAGAGCCACGTGCTTTTGGGTTATGCAACTAACAGTAAACACATTAACACAGTGTAATGATCAAGAAACATCTTAAGTCTTCAAAAATTCAAATGCCTCGTGCTCCCCCAACAGAAGTTGGTGATTAAAAACAAATAATGACCAATTAGACAAGTTATTTTTGTCAAACAAAATTATTTTGCCTCCCCCACAAACCCCTCCTTTACAGTTAAATGTGCTAACAAGATATCTTCAGTATTGAATGTAGTGACCCAAGTTTTTGGCAGATTTGGCTATTTGGGAGCTCTGCTCAGCCAAATTAATTTCCCGTCTCAAGTCTGCCTGCTCATTTGCAGCATAAAGCTCCTTTGAATGCGTCATTTGAAGAAATGCCCAAAAATATATATTTTGCGTGTGTGTTATGTATTCATGTGCACTTTCGTATGGTGACCGGGCCAAGAGGTGCACAGTAGTGTGTGATGTGTAATGCGGCAGTGTAGCACAGTGGGTATGGAACTATGCTTGTAACCGATAGGTCATAAGTTCGATGCCTAGGTAGGACACTGCCACTGTACCCTTGAGCAAGGTACTGAACTTGAATTGCTTCAGTATATACCCAGCTGTATAAATGGATACAATGTACAAAAGTTGTGTAAGTCGCTCTGGATAAGAGCGTCAGCTAAATGCCTGTAATGTAATGATCTTTTCAGTGTAAAAGACGCTCTGCCCCATTTCCCTGTTCCCGGTGCAAGTGCATGGGAAGCGTTGCCAGTCAGCCATGTGAACCCATCCTCTCCCAACCTCACACCATCAGCGCTGGAAGCGCTGCCCGCTCGTTCACGTGGCCTCTCGAAACCCCCCCCCGCCCCCCCCCGCCCGCCCCCCGGGGCAGGAAAACATATTTTTGGAGGATCGTGTCCCTGGAATTAATAGAACAACCGAAGCCTTTGATATGAACAAACAGTTTTTGTTTTGAAGGCCTTCACGGGGGATTTAATACGAGTTTCCTTCGCTTAAAGGGAGCATGGGAGGATCCTTCTTGTTTCTTACCCAATTTGTTCAGGCGGGGCAATAACAAAGCCTGGCTGTGACTAGTGAGGTACAAGAGTGAGGATGTACGCTTTCATCATATTAACATGTTTGGTTCAAATAAAAATGGAACTCTGCATGGCCCAGAAAACACCACTCTAATGAATCGTATCAGTTTTTAAAGTTATTTATAAATCCATCTCCATATTTTTAGTGTTTTCCAGTTTGTGGAAAGGTTGTGGCCAATCATGAGTTTTAAGATCCAAAGTCCAGGGTCATCTTCATCTCCTGGATGACAAAGGAAACAACCAGGGGCATAAATTAATTACTCAAAGGTCTATGTCACTTTTTGGTGATTTTAATATTGTTTCAGTATATTTTTTGATCCGCTCAGTTTTTGTGTGCTCTGAAAGCTGCTTGTGCAGAAATATTATACCTCCAGTTTTATCTGTGCATATTACCAAATTATTCTTCAGACAAATAGCATTTAATGCATTTAATCTTATTTTCAGTTGGAACTATTTCCTTTGACACATGCAGTCTGAGGCGGTTGCATTCAATGAAAGACGTACAGGCATCATATAAAAACTTAAGTTTACATTTATAATCATGCATAAACAATGCTAAATGAATCTGTTCGTATGTGCATTTATGTTACTTGAAGTGTATTTTCTTGATGTAGACCATGAATCCCAGAAAGCTCATTTACATTGTAAAGAACCTTCTGGAAGTATCTAAAATATCCTTAATTGGACATAAAATGATGTAGGATATCGGATGTCTGTAGAATGGAACACATGCATGAAAACTGAAATATTACATAAAATATTCCCCTCAAATAATAAACTATCCCTTTAAGAGCTATGATGATACAAGATCAAGGATTTAAAAAAAAAAAAAAAAAATTATTTCGGCTTGTCTCCACAGAAATAAAAGCACTTAAACATATACACAATACTGTTGTGTACTGGAGCCCTTTGTAAAAAGTCAATCTGTTTCCTGGCCACACACCCAGGGATTTTAAATACTTAATTTAAAAGAAACAAAGTTTCATGTTTCTCCTATCGTTAGTCTATTTAATGCATGAGTGGGGCTAATGACATGTCTTGATGCTGTCGGTCATTACTGATCTGTTCCTTTTTGCAGAGTGCGCTGTTTGAGTAGAGCGGCAGTGTAGTATAACGGGTAAGGAACTGGTTTTGTAACCTAAAGGTCACTGGTTTGATTCCCGCAAGCTGCCGTTGTACCCTTGAGCGCTAGGTACTTAACCTGCATTGCTTGCAGTATATATATGAATTAATATCTAAATGAATATAGTGATAATTCCAGCTGTGTGATGCATGGTAAATGTATTAAATGCAATGTACATACTGTATAAAAAATGTTGAGTAAATTGGTCTCATAAATGGGTTTTTTTTCCCCAAGTGGGACTGTTTGCGTGTGGTCCTGTCCAGTACCCTCTCACCTGTCCCATTATTCATCTCTGCGGAGACTCTGTTTGTTCATCAGCACGGCGCACAACAGACCCTCTCTTCAATGAGACTCACAAGACCTTCCTGAGAGGCCCCTTTTGACCTTGAATGTCCGGAGGAAATATCTCAAAAATATGGTTATTCACTTTGGGCCATGTAAGTGAATTTTCCCTACAGGCTGTCCAGTGTTGTCTGGAATAAGTGGAGCCTGGATTGAACGCCTCCAGCGTAGGTCTTGGATCTGCGCGATGTTTTTCATGTTTACTCGGAGGGACTTCTGTGTGTGTTTGTGGATACATGAATTTTGGGCACGTGAATTTATTTGTGTGTTTATGGCTGTCCTTCTTTAGGTTCATTAGAAAAAAAAAAGAGTCATACATATTTCGCTAGTCTCACATGATTTGCATTTTCGTGCTAAATATAGTTGATGATTATATGACTTTGGTTCAGTATTTAGGGCTGCGTTTTCTGAGTTTAGTGATTTCAGTAGTGCTGAGGGAAAATATAATCAGACAAACTAATGTCAAGCATAAATACTGTTTTACTTGCAGGCCAACAAATTGCTCAAAAAAGTACTTGGTCCTGAAAACATGGTTTCCTCCATCTGTGCATTGTTGTACTGCTAAACTGTTGTCTTGGTAGTTGCCATAGCTTAATTAGAAGGCCTTGGCCACGCTTTCTAGCCACATGTATTCTGTTAATTTAATCAAATAAAGTGTAGAACTGTGCTGCATCTGGCATTCCTGTTTTCATGGCAAGAGTGGAGGGTTCGGTGTCAGAGACAGAGGCTAAGAATAGCACACTGACGTGAATGGGGGAAAGGCACTCTGTGACTATGGGGATAGCTCCAGCTTTGTAACGGAAATGCATATGTTAAAATGTTCATTTGCTTTACTACTGATGTCTGAAATCAGTATGATTTTATTCTTTTCATTGTGGATATTTGTTGTCATACATTGTATAGATCTCCATCATCTCTGTTTCGTTTTTGTTTCAGAGTCCATTTTAAATTTAGTAATGAATTACACTGTTTTTAAAACCTTCTCACAGACTTTAAAGCACATTCACTGAATGGGAAGAACTGACATCCACCGCGGCTGTCGCTAAGCACTTAGCTGGGGCAGGCAAGGAAGCCATTTTACCACGCTGCTCACCGCACGCCAACTGTTGTGGAGTTCCGGGGACCTAATTAACCAAATGAAATAGAGAGGCACGCTTATAAAAAGCCAAGTTGGAAATTTGGCAATAAAACTAGATTAGTGGATTGTGACGGGGCTCTGACCAAGCAGTTTGCAAGAGGAATTGAGGGCAATTGGAGGACCACGCCTCCTGGTTAAATAGGCACACACACCTGGATTGTGTTATGAATCAGTCCAGGATTTAAAAGTGCGCTTCGTTCCACAGTAGGCATCTCAGACCTCTAATTGCCATTAATTGCTTTTGCAAACTGAGCCCTAACCACAATTTATTTATTTATTTTGCATTGTACCAGGTGCTCTTATTCAGAACAACTTGCACAGCTTCCATTCTTTTACACACAATCCATTTCATTCAGTTGGATATTTACTGAAGCAATCCAGGTTACTGCAAAATACAATGGCAGTGCCCCACCCATGAATTAAATATACAGTTGTAAGCCTAGTTCCCTACCCATTAATCTATACCACCACCCATCCCATCTCTTTGCAATAACAGAGTAACTTAAGGTTCCCTTTTATCAATCTGACATTATCTAACGTAATCTAAGATAGTAGTGAGAAAGATAGTGTTGATGTTAATTGTATATAACATTCCAAAATACCCTTCTTTTTGAAGTGGATATATTTCAGTCTGAAGCCAGTGCTCATAAATTTCACATTTTGCAATGAAATTGGAAACACGTCAATGGATAAATGATTTAATACTTTATTTCGCCTGCTTCCCAAAAAAACCCATTAATTCATGACCAGGCACCGTCTCAGATGCACAGCATACTGTAGATGTCTCCTTGACCAGTCAACTGTATAACAAGCGACCCAGTGGTGTTCTACACACAATCAGTCATTTCTGCCACCGATGACGTAGATGACAGGTGAATCACCAGTAGTTTGATATATGACATCAAAGCAACATGTATAATGAAAGGGCACGTTAGTGTGGGGTCCTTACGACTTGACACTCCAAAGTCAGTGCAAAATGCAACTGCCACAAAACAATGCCCGTAGATCAAGGACAATGCATTGCATTTAATCCAACTGTATGTGGCCCGAAGAGCTATGGCTCCATAATAAGGATATATCTTCATATATTTTACTGCATGATCTAGACGATAAGGAGAATGAAACACAGGATGATTCTTTGATGAAATAAATTCAGGAGTATTATTGTAGCACTCTGCCTTTTCTTCTCTTCTGCTTACGCATTCAAAATGTTCTCAGACTGTGGCATCTGGCTTCCTCTTGAGGCAAAGCAGTATTGAGCGGAGAAAGTAAATATCAGAAGAAGAGCGTACTTCAAATATAATTCTTACCTTGTTATTTATTTATTTATTTTTTTAAAGGTTTTTGCCTTCTTTTTTCACCTAGTTTTGAAAGCCCTAGTGAGTTGGAAGGACCTTCCTACAGCTGTAATGCCATCTGTTTGTTTTGGAGAACAGGATTGACCAGGAGCGCTGCTCTTCTGTGGTCAGGCGAGAGGAACTGGCTGAAAACTGAAACCCGCTCTTCCTGCGCAAACTACGGAGAGTTCGGATCTGGCATGAAACAGACTTCCATTCAGGCCTTTGGGACGTGGTCCCTGAGCTACGGATGAAAGCTGGATGCCCCACCCGGTAGGTCCTGAATGTGTCTTTATTTTTCTCCCAGCTGTAGGGGCGACATAGCTCAAGCGGTAAGAGCGCTTGTCTGGTAGTTGGAGGGTTGCCGGTTCGATCCCCCGCCCTGGGCGTGTCGAAGTGTCCCTGAGCAAGACACCTAACCCCTAATTGCTCTGGTGAATGCGAGGCATCAATTGTAAAGCGCTTTTGGATAAAAGCGCTATATAAATGCAGTCCATTTACCGTTTGTATGGTTCATATGACGCAATTAATATTTTTACCCATCTGAGGCAGTGAGATCCATTACGTTACATTACAGGCATTTGGCAGACGCTCTTGTCCAGGGCGACGCGATCCAAATTGGTTTTGAAATATATGACGGTTTGGCTCTTGATGTACTGCTCGGATGCTGGTAACATCCTCCTCTGAAAGGTATTGTTTGAGGCAAAAGATTGTGTTTCCTTTGCTCGGTCAGAAAAAGTGGAGCCTGACAATATTTCAGAGCATTTATACTTTCTGTGACCAATTTAGATTTTCTCAAATTTTTAAAATAGGATTTTGACTGAAAAGTGTTGAGCTTTGTTTTATAATCAATAGGAAAGCCGCTGTTCTCATTCCAACTAGGGAATGTGGTTTATTTTGTCATGTGAGAGACCACAGAACCAAGGGATTAAGTACCTTTTTTATATCATAAACACTGAAACTTCCAGTGTGATGGTGGACATTGGCTGTAAAATTCAGGTGCAGCTGTAGTTTCTTGAGGTGAGGGTCGTAATAAGCAGAGCTCGCTTTCAATTGTGATGTGTTTGGTTACAAAGCAATGGCGCGTCAGACTGGCAGTTGAATAGATTTATCTTCTGTGGAAGGGTGGAATCTTGGAGCCATTATCTGTCACGGCCACTAGAGGGGGAAGGGTGCTTTAGAATTAGGACAAAGCAAGCATTAAAAACAGATTGTAGGCCAGAAGCCTGGGGTTTTCTCTTTCAAATTTTAGCCTGGGCTGACAGTTGTGAACAAGCACAAAATGACCTTGGAGCTTTCCAGTTTTCCTTGCTTGAAATGGCTTGTGTGTGCACTTTTGCAACATGCCACAAATTAACATGTTCAAAAAAGAAAAATGAATGAAATGGAAGTATGAAATCTACATTGTTACTAATTGCCTCTGATGGAGCAAAATATTTTCAGCCCATGCCTGAAGCCGATGTCTTGACGATGTCTATGTTCTAAATAAATTAATATGTAACTTAAGAATATGCACGGAGTGTAGCACAGTGGGTAAGGAACTGGGCTTGTAACCGAAAGGTCACAGGTTTGATTCCCAGGTAAGGACACTGCCGTTGTACCCTTGAGCAAGGTACTTAACTGGAATTGCTTCAGTATATATCCAGCTGTATAAATGGATACAATGTAAAATGCTGTGTAAAAGTTGTGGAAGTTGCTCTGGATAAGAGCGTCTGCCAAATGCATGTAATGTAATGTAAAATGCACAATACAAAAATTAACCAGTAGACATTCTCACTATAAGCTTCCTCACAGAAGCCTACCTGTATGTTTCATGTCCTTACCAGCTCTGACATTCTGGTAGTTTCTGAGTGAGCAGTAATCCCAGCCAGATGCTCACACCCTCTGCTCTATCCCTACTGTAAAAGTGCACGTGGTAAAATATACAGTGGTCACCAGATGGCGCTCTTGGTTCTCAGCTATTTGCGGTTGCTGGCGGTCCCTCAGGCTATTTAACATGGGACAGAGCAATGCACATCACCGTCTTGACCAGACAGACACTGGCTACCAGGCACTCACAGACTCAGTGTGGCTATCCAACGTGCCTGTGCAAATGTCCATTAGTCTAAAACACAGATGAAAAATGTATCTGAAATAGGAGGCTGCAATTAATTATTATTTATTATTTATGCAATTAATATATTGTATTAAAACTCTAAATATATATGTTTGTGTATATATTCTTTCCTTTTCCAGTTTCAAGGAAGATATTAAGAAAACCAGTTTCACAAAAGATTCTCTTGAATTATTTGGTACAAATGGATACAATGAATATGCTTGTGTCACTTAGACTAAGGATGTGCATATTGTACAGACATCCTGAGAAACATTGTTCATACATATGATGTTTTTAGGCTGAGGTCATTATATCCATGTAAAATGTTCAATAATAATAGAAACAACACATCAAATTCTTTTGACAGTTACAGTATGGTCTAAATTACCCATGTGCACTAAGGGGAACAGATTTTATTTTGATCATGCAGACTTCATTAATCTATTAATATTAACGCTGTGCTCTGTAGCTACTCCATTTCCATCAGTCACTCTGAATTTTACTTCTGTGCCCCCTTGAGCAGCCCAGTGCGAAAGGGGAGAAAAGCCTCAGGTGCAGATTTAATATCCGTGACCACTGTCTCTGAGTCTGCCATCTGCCAGTTGGGATCATTATTTGAGCGTCTTCCTGTAATCCATCTCTCTTTGTTAATGCACTTTACTACATCTGCTGAGCCACACGGTCATCCATGGAGCGCCGTGCTTCATGTTGAGTTGGCTACGCTAGTCTTGTCCCTGCCAACATAGAATGGTTACTGTCTTTACCTGGCTGCTGTTAAAAAAAACAAAACAAAACAATACTAAACAGCTGTATTAGTACAGTGCTTCTCATGCTAGCTTGTGAACTGAACTTTATGTCTTAGCGTTAATTATTGTTACTCACATTTGGATATACAAAAGGGGCGTGTTCTTGTCCACTAGGGTTGAAAGGCTGAATCTTCCAAAATGGCTGCCCCTTACAAGTGGATATGTGTGCTTCCTCTGAAAATCTGAATCAGCACATGATCTGGACAATTGTGCAGGCTTTAAGATGACAGAATAAATTTATATATATATATACATTAAACCAACTTTGGCCACAAAATGGGCCAGGCTGGATCATAATACTCAAATGTAAACACTCAAATAATTCTCTTTGTTTGGGCAAAATGAAAAATAATTTGTGAGTATATCTGAGTGTCCTAAAAAACATTTTAAAGGAATTTCCTGATTCTGGCAAAAAAAAAAATATTTTTTTGCTTACAATCTCAAATAAGAATACCCATTTAAAAACAGCACTACAGCATAAGCGTCATGTAAAGCTCATTTCTGAACGCTGCCTTTTGTGCTCAGGTGTTCAGAATGTGCCTGTGGCGATAAGCTGGTAATTAACAGCTGATCAGGAGGACAGATTCAGCCATGGCCATGAAACCAGATAAACTACATAGCTAGGAGGTTACAAAGTCAGTTAAGCACGTGACATAAAGTACTCTTCATATATTTGCAGTTTAAGATGTCTGATCACAACAAATTGCCATCCTATATGAAATCAAGCACTGTCTCTTACTCCCTTGTCATGGTTCTTTAAGCCCTTTGGTATTTAACAGTTAAACTTGCACAAATAAAACCACGATAAAACAAAAAGAAAACTGAAGTGATGACATAGGCTGTGTGCAATGGTAGAATGGGTGGTCAAATCAGCCTCTTTAAACCCACTAAACCCCTGCCACAGAGACTCACCCACCCTCACTCACCCATTCCCTTCCTGTTTTTATGATCCAATGGGAGGAACCATAGTGACTCAGGACATTTTTTCCCCCTACTCTTTGTTTAGGTTTCAATCTTCTAACATGCCCTATAATGCACCATCAACACAGCAATGATTGTGCCAAACACAATGTGCAGGGCTGGTGGTGTGGGGTGGGGTGGGGGTGGGGGGGGGGGGGGGGGGCAGGGCAGGCAGGGCAGATTGTTTCAGAAGACGGTTTGTAGGGGAGGGTTGTGCTGTTTGTGAGAGAGAATCACTGCTGGTCAAACACAAAGAAATAGCTGGGTCATGATGTGAGAGTTTCCTTTGTTCTTATGGAGTCACTGTCCAGTGGAGCCTCATATTTAATTCTAATTTCACATTATTATTGATAGTAATGAAATATATATTCATATTCCACCAGTAAACATAAACCTAAGCTATGTGGTATCTTATGTCCAAACTTTGTAAAGGGTCATAACATCATACACTGCTGTATCAACCCAGTTCCTCAATACTGTACTCAGAAGTGCCTGAAAAATGTAGCATCCTTTAATGGTTGTGTGTGTGATCACAAACATCTGAGTTTGAGGGACTGCCAGGTATTTTATTTGAAGACTGTTCAGTTTTAGTTTCCCTTGGTAAGAGAAAGAAAGAGCGTGAGATCATTTACTGCTTGAGTTGTTGCATATTTTGGTTAATGTTTTTCTTTTGCGCTTGTATTATTCTCTGCTTCTCCTGGTCCGCATGGTTTAAGCAATGATTCAACAAATTTAGAAACATGTGACCGACATGGGATTTGGAGGCATGCAAGCAGACTATGAAAGTTTTGAATGATCGCTAAATTAACTGCGTGTTGCAGTGGAATTAGATTATTACACGGTACAGCCGTTGCTAACGCATATGCATGCACACAATAAATCAAGAACGTATTTTTCGTTTCATGGTCACTTTTTGTTCTGATTGCATCGGTCACTTACGATCGTCACTGCTGTGGCCTCTTCGGTAACAGCTGCAGGGATGTTGCGGCGTCTCTCGCTCAGGTGTCTCTCTCATTGGCTGCCGCGTTGCTCCTCTACTGGGAAAGCGACGTCACCAGTTGGTGAAAATTAGCATCCCTCTTTGTGAGGCAGTACAGTGCTGCAGTGGCGACTTGGTATAAAACCCTCAGTTAGAACCGGCAGAGCCTTCTGTAGACGGCTTGGGTCGGACCTACATTTCTCACTCACGCTCGCAAGACACACACCACACAAAGGGAAGAATGCGAGAAATCGTTCATATTCAAGCTGGCCAATGTGGCAATCAAATTGGAGCAAAGGTAAAATATAATATTTATTTTATGAATAGCCTACTAATTTTACTTTAAACTGTGGAATATAATAGCCTAAGTAAGCGTAAGTGACTACCACATCGCAACTTTTTACAGCGAAGGTGGTTATCACTGCAATTGTATAACTTAGAATCACTTAAAAATGTTTACTCAGCTGAATGACTTGTACGACTTTAAGACAAAATTTTGTTTTCGAATTTATATTGTAAAATCGCGGGCAAATGTAGTGTCCTGCTTCAGACCTGAAGTGATGTGCGTGCGGCTATTATTACATTTACCGGTGTGCCGCAGAATGCGACCGCTTGATTTCCGTCTCTCTGCGCTTGAATTGGCTGACTAAAACCTTAAAACCACGCCCAACAATGTACGCCTTGACGGAAATATAACTTCCTAAAGTGTTAAAGTTCCAAAGTATCATAAACACAACCATCTGTCAGCAAAGCTTATTTAACAATTAATCTTTCCCATGCGGTGAAAGTGGCCGCGTCTGTTTTATTGGAAGCAGGGTTTGTTTAAACCCTCCCAATAGATAGTTTTGCATGACTAAAACTTATTTAAAGTCTACAGCAGAGGTCAGCAATACAGAAATATTCATATCTGACAATCCCTCCTTTTTTGTCACCTGCCACGCCCTCTGACTGCAGAGGACGTAACAAAGGCAGGGGCTCGGTTCTGCAGTGCAATGACTGTCGAACATTAGAGGGTGCAAAATATTCGCCTCACATCCCACAGGCTCGTCGCAGACGCAGTGGAACTGGCTGCGACACTGCGTATAAGAGAGGCCTTGAATTTAAGGACTGTGTGCTGATGGATAATGTTTGGTTATTCAAAGACTGCACGCGTTTCATTTATATATACCCTTGTAATCCCTGGAGGAATCCTTGTTTTTGACATTGATGACTTATTTGAATATAAACAACCATAACAGATATTGAGTGCTTTTTGAATTGTACAGTAGATTAGGAATCGATTATTTTGGCAAGCATGGCTACTTTTCTTGGATGACTCTTATGCCCTAGAGCTGTGATTTATGGCAAACAGTTGTACAGTATGGATCAGTAGGAGAGAAGGTTATGTCTTTGAACCCCCAACACAGCTTCTGTGAAACTCAGAGGGAGCCATTTCCTATTGAACAGTGAGGATTTACAACAGATTTTTTTTGTCCAGTCATTTGCCTTATTTTGCCGATGTGGCCTGTTACCCTCACAGCCTCCATGTTCTCAGCATCACTGGTGAAATCTGAGAGTGCAAGGCCTCCGTCATAAAGGGTGAGGCCAGATGCTGCTCTCCTAATTACTGCCAATGGGAAACAGGCAGTACTTGCAGTTTTCGTGGTTTCATAGCCAATTAAATTTGGAAACATTTTTATATTTTTTTGTCTTCAAATAAAGTAGATGGGGTAGTATGTGTAGTCTTTATTTACCCCACCCCTTGTGAACCTTAGGCCGTGAGACAGGGCCTTTAAAGCTTTTTGTAATCCCAGGGTATAGTAGACCGGGCTATCACAAGTGTGATGGATGCAGGCCAGCCCATACCATGCATGCTATTTGTCATTGTCTGCTCATCTTAAGAGAAACTCAGCAGGAGATGTTATCTTGGCTGGGGAGCTGAAATGCTTATTCATTCTGGACTTCCGTCAGTTTGATACAGATGTCTAATGGCTGTTTTCTGACCTTCAAGTGTTACTGTAGTAATTTCTGGCTTTTTTCATGTATTACCCTCAGTGGGGATCCAGTAAATGTTTCATCCTGTTACACCCTCCCTCCCCCCACCCAAAAAAAAAACATTTCCACGCAGAAAGTGTTAGATGTGGGCGTGTCTGAACAGATCATTTCATCATATCATACTTGTGAATGCAATCATATAACTGAGCTGTATTCATATTTCATTCTTCACTGATTCATCCCAATGGTGGTGAGACATCCACACTACAAGCAGCAGTGATAACATTTTTAATTCACGTCAAAAGCACATTTTAGCACTGCTCAAAAGCAGGAGGTTTTGTACTTCACTCAATAGCACATTTTTTATTCATTATTAAAATTTTGGATTTGAATTAATCTAAAAAGCATTTACTTTAAATGACAAGAAGCATTAAAAATATGTTTGGTTTACAGAATGAAGGTTAAAAACAATGAATTTTCCCAGTCTGGTTATAGATGTCCTATATTTATTTACTTTATACTGTAGTTAATACTAGAATACTAGAGCTAAGCTAAGTGTTTGTCATGTTAGATTTTCCTGTAGTTTTTTAAAACCCAAGAACATGCTGTTTTCAGTTCAGTATCTGCAGCCTGAAACCCAATTAGCTGATGATATATCTTAACGACCTTGCTTCTTTTTCAGTGAACAGAAGGGTATACTGCATTTATAATGCACCAAAGAGCTTTGATCTTCTTTCACAAAAAAAAAAAACTTAGTTATTTAGCTCTAACATAGTTTGTGATTTTGTGAAATGAGAACCTCCCCTTCATGGAAGTCTTGCAGAAATATGTATAGAAGACTGCAGCTGAACTCATTCTCTGGTTCTGCTGGCTGTCTTGCAGTGCACAGTGAATGACTCAGCTTTCATTGATCTCAGCTCAGGGAGGGACAGAGAGTGCTGGAGCTAAGAGGAGCTACAGCAGGCATAGAGAGAGAGAGATATCAGTCTCTTGATAGTTTTTCCACACAAGTCACAAATGTAGACCATAATCCACCACTCCAAGGTCATTTTATTGGCCATCTGATTGGAAAGGATTGCCACAATGGAACACTTTTATAACACTGTGATGAAGAGATTGTTAGAATGTTAATTGGCTATAAAACAATCTGAAGTGTTTTCAATTTATCTGTCTAATAGACCTCTGGACTTGTATGTGTGGAAGGCTTCCATTATGTCATCACTTTACCATGTCTTCTAATTTAAAGCAGAGGCTAGACAGGCCATTATGTCAGCCTCCCATAGCCACTAGAGAGTTGGGACAGGGGACTGACATAATCTGATGACATAATGCAATTTCTCTGGGGGTGGTGTGGCAGGCGGTGTTGTTCCACGTATTAACCGCATAAACAATTTATCAGCTCAATCTTGACTTCATCATCAAGGCCTCAAACACAGAAACAAACACCCCATGCAGGCCAAGTTTCCAGAAACAACTGGCAACTGTAAAAGCAGGGGAGCTAACTAGCAATGGGCTAATTACCAATTCAGATGGCCAGTTGACATCTGCTCTGTACAGGGGAGGCACAGAAATGATCATTAGCATGCTGGAGCCCACACTGCCATCTTCCTGTTGTGGATGGTGGTGGGTGGGACCTGGGGTGGGAGGGGTGTTGGCTGAAGGGGGTTGAAGAGAGGCCATTGTTCAGCGGTGCAGGAGGAAGACATGAACAAGGGAGTGGCCCTGGATCCATATAACGGAATCAAGAGGAAACATCCAGGATATTAATTTTATCCCACCTCTGGTGACAAATTTAGGGTAGCTTAATTATGGCTCATTATCAGAGGCATATTTAATGTCTTTTGCTTTACTGTTGATTGCTCTCTGAGGTCTGGCTTTCTGTGCTCATCTCCTAATATGATTCTCACACAAGATTTCTGTATTCCTGTACTGCTACAAAATCATAGAAGGCCAACCAAAGAGCATTCAAGATACAATTTTTAATAAGAAATTTAAATGTGCTCTGGTCATGTGATTTTCCTCAGCAGGTCAATCTTATCTTTTGGAAGTCTGTGATATGTTTGACCCCTAATTAATGCTGTCTACAGATTAACTACAGTGAATATGAAGATGTGGCAATGTTTTAGATCATTCCAGTGGAGCAGAGCATTTACCTCAGGCTTTTCTGAAGAGCAATACAAACATGCAATACTGATACACATGTGCTGGGATACGCACGCACACACACACACACACACATACACACACACACGGAAGTAATGCAGCGGACATCATTAAGACATGTCCATATTGTCCTGGGTGTGCCTGCTGTTACTTTTCCTGTTTGTCTGAAAGGGCTCTGTGGAGCTGAGGCAGACAGAGCATGCTCTCATTGTAAGCCCCTCCCAATGTGAGCATACAATCACTCACTGAAACGGGACAGAGCATTTGCGTGATTGTGGCTCACGGCCCAGTTCCAATCACCAGGCTCGTCCACCGTGTTGTCTGGATGGAGTACAAAACAAGCAAAATGAAAAAAAATAAACGGAAAAAAAAACAAAACTCGGGAACTGGTTTATCAAGCAGCAGACTCAGATAATCTGGGCTCAGATACAGAGCACTAGAGTGGACTTGAGGGAGTGCAGCTGGTGTGGGAAAAATACTAAGAGAAAACAAATAGAAAGGGCTCCTATCAGTCTTTTCAGTACAGAAAACATGAAACCAGTTAAGGTTTCTTGTTTTTTAATTGAACATTTGGGAGTGTGGGCACATTCTTATGAATGCCTAATGAATCTGCTTTGGCACAGAGCTCATCATCCAGTGAGCCACATCTCTGTTATTTGAGTAGTTATGGTTTTAATCTCCTTCTTTTTTTATCAGCATGTTTCTGTTTGGTGTGTCATGGAATTGACATGAAAGTGGGGTTATGACCTCTAGCGCTAATGTCGCCTCCTCGTTCAGTGAAAGCTGGCTCCAGCTGAGCTCGGCTGATTCTTGGGGACACGCTGGAGCTGTGAAAGTGCTGATCTTTGCGGATGTCACCCCAGTTGCTCTGTTCGGGACGGTGTCCTGACAGCACCTGCTCCCTCTCTTCCTCTGAAAGCTCCTCTGAGAGCAGCCTGGGCCTGCGCCCGCTGTGTGCCCCCCTCTTCCTCCTGCCCCCCCCCCCCCCTGCCCCCTGCTGCCTCTGCCCTGCCCCCTGCTCCCCCCCACTTCCCCCAACCCCCCTCTTCCCGCCTCTCTGCCACCATCTCTACCATCCTCCTGACTCTGCAGCTCCATTCAGCAGCACACACCGACAGAATCCACTGTGGATTACCGCCCACATAACAAATTATAGCGTTCTATATACAGGCGCTGCTGGTGCCTTCAGAAAAATCCACCTTACAGTAAATACTGCAGTGGTTCCCAACCCTGCTCCTGGAGATCTACCATCCTGTTGGCTTTCACTCCAACTCTAACAAAGCACAACTCATTCCACAGCTAGAGATCACGTTGAGCTGCCAATTAGTGGAATCACGTACAGTATGCCAAATTATGGCTGAAATGAAAACAGGTTGGTAGACTTCCAGGAACAGGGTTAGGAACCACCAAACTACTGTATCATGTGGCCTTACGCTGGCACTTACTGAGGTTTTTTTAAATTTTATTTTAGTAGGCAAATATGTTCCTTAGCCTTTTTTCATACTGGAAACTGAGAAAAGTAGAATTGAGACCATTGAGAGCAGAACTGACAGGTTAAATATTTCTTGCCACCCTATGCACATGCATATTCATACTGTATATAGTATACTTCCTGTGTATACAATTTCTGCCCTCATAATATATTTCTCTGTGTGTTGACATACTGTATGTGTACTTGCAGCCATTGAATTCAAGGCAAAGTTCTTGTACGGCTGCACACTCAGTTGGTCTGCTTTACTGTTGCAGTTCTGGGAAGTGATCAGTGATGAACACGGCATCGACCCCACCGGAAACTACGTAGGAGACTCTGACCTGCAGCTGGAGAGGATCAGCGTCTATTACAACGAGGCGTCCTGTGAGTGGCTCGTTACTAATGAAGTCCTGTACTGCTCAGAGCATAATAAGCAATAGTCAGACAGACAGAAATATGTTCCTCTTGCCATTTCATGTATTTAAAATTTTCTTCTTATAACAAATTGGGATGAAAGCAACAAAAAAAGTCTCTCTAATATGAAAGATCACTTGAAAATGTGAGTACATTCTCTCCAATATAGGAAATAGGGGTAAATGATGGAAATTGGTTTTGGTTCTGGGATGTGTGAGGTTAGCTGGTTGAAAGAATAATGGATTTTTAAAATGTATCCGTTGTCTTTTTTTTCTCACTTAGCCTCCAAGTATGTGCCCAGAGCCATCTTGGTGGACCTGGAGCCTGGGACCATGGACAGTGTTCGCTCTGGAGCCTTTGGCCATCTGTTCAGACCAGACAACTTCATCTTTGGTCAGTGCAGTCCCTGGGGGGAGGGGAGTGGGGGGGGGGGGGGGGGCGGTTTGGTCAGCGAAGACAAGGGCCTTGCTCCTTGACAAAGAAACTGATGATGCCCTGGAAAAAACAACCATCATATAATTCTGATGCATCTTTGAGTTTTAAACGGTGCACACTGTTCATTAGCAGTTAAACATTATTTCTACTAGTGACTGAAATAGCATGTGGATCTTTAATAGAGAAGAAATACTGCATGCAGGGCCGGTACCATGTTGTAAATTTAACAGTCTTCAGAAGCAGCTGTCCCCATTTCAGTCCGAGGTCATTCACCCTGAGGTGTAGGATGAGCGGCCTTATTGACAGCATATGTCCTTGGCTCTACCGACAAGGGTGTGGAGCTGCTCTAGTGTTGCATCCGTCAAGCCTGGAGAAATCAATGGCTTTTATTAGACCAGTCGGGGGGGGGGGGGGGTCTGCTGCCGTGGGTCTCTGAGAGATTCATCACTCAACTGACTGGAGTTAACTCTTTCACTCCCAAACAGTGCGGTTGATGAAAGGAGCCTTCATGGTAAAGGAGATTGCAAGAATTACGACAAATATAATAATATCACAAACACAGAGGACTGTGTAATTTCATATTGGATTCCTTTAGTGCTGTTTGAAAACACAAAATAATGCCGTTCCATGATATGTAAGGTCATAAGTTTTATTGCTGAATTTGAATATTTGGTGAGAATGAGGGACATGTAAAGAAAAGAAATGAATAGTTCTGTTGCTGTAACCCCACAGGCCAGAGTGGAGCAGGGAACAACTGGGCCAAGGGCCACTACACAGAAGGGGCGGAGCTGGTGGACTCTGTACTGGACGTGGTGAGGAAGGAGTGTGAGAACTGTGACTGCCTGCAGGGCTTCCAGCTCACCCACTCCCTGGGCGGGGGCACCGGCTCTGGCATGGGCACCCTGCTCATCAGCAAAGTGCGAGAGGAGTACCCCGACCGCATCATGAACACCTTCAGCGTGGTGCCTTCCCCGAAGGTGTCCGACACGGTGGTGGAGCCTTACAATGCCACCCTTTCCATCCACCAGCTGGTGGAAAACACAGATGAGACCTACTGCATCGACAACGAGGCGCTCTACGACATCTGCTTCCGCACCCTCAAGCTGGCCACGCCCACCTACGGGGACTTGAACCACCTGGTGTCGGCCACCATGAGCGGTGTGACCACCTCCCTCAGGTTCCCCGGGCAACTCAACGCCGACCTGCGCAAGCTGGCCGTCAACATGGTGCCCTTCCCCCGCCTGCACTTCTTCATGCCAGGCTTCGCCCCCCTTACAGCCCGCGGGAGCCAGCAGTACCGCGCCCTCACTGTGCCCGAGCTCACCCAGCAGATGTTCGACGCCAAGAACATGATGGCCGCCTGCGACCCCCGCCACGGCCGGTACCTCACCGTGGCAACAGTCTTCAGGGGACGCATGTCCATGAAGGAGGTGGACGAGCAGATGCTGGCCATCCAGAGCAAGAACAGCAGCTACTTTGTGGAATGGATCCCCAACAACGTGAAGGTGGCCGTGTGCGACATCCCTCCCCGCGGGCTCAAGATGTCCGCCACCTTCATCGGCAACAGCACCGCCATCCAGGAGCTCTTCAAGCGCATCTCGGAGCAGTTCACCGCCATGTTCAGGCGCAAGGCCTTCCTGCACTGGTACACGGGCGAGGGCATGGACGAGATGGAGTTCACCGAGGCCGAGAGCAACATGAACGACCTGGTGTCCGAGTATCAGCAGTACCAGGACGCCACCGCCGAGGAGGAAGGGGAGATGTACGAAGACGACGATGAGGAGTCGGAGATCCAGGGCCAAAAGTGAACATTCCAGAAGTAAATTACTCTCGAACCGTCCAAGTGTTCAGAAACCTCTCTGTGTTCTCCATGCAGACCAAAATGGGTCTCTTTGCCTCTCCTAGCTGCCCTAGGATTCTACCTCCCTTTCAGTGTTAGTTTTTCTCTGCTAACTGTTTAGCGCCAGTTCCTAGTTCACTGACTGTATCATTGCTTTTACTGGTAATACCTGACCTGCAAAAAAGTTTGCCAGTTCTATACAACTGACTATTCAGTTTAATTGTGCAAAAATAAAGTAGTTTCAAAACTGACCGATGAGTTCAAACAGCTCTCAGTTGTTATTTTGACCATTTCAACCCCCCCCCCCCCCCCCCCTTCAGATTGTTTTATTTTCTACTCAATTTGAATATGCCAGTTTTTACTTTTTGGGGAATTCTCAATAAATGTACTGCTGTCAAAGGAAGTGCTCTTGTTTTCACAACATGCTTTAAAAGTGCCTTTTTCGCCTTCACATTCAATTGGGAACACCCAGTTTTTCACAGAGGAAATTCATGAGAAGGGGTAAAGTAGCCCTGCTAATGTTAGACTAATAGTGTGACTGTCCCCTGTGTAAGTGACCTAGATGGTGGATAAAAATATCTGTGCTCCCAAGGTTTAAAGTATACCTTCAGCAATGTGCTGATAATAGGGGACTGCGTTGGCTGGATTGGAAGGAGATTTTTATGCTGTTGGATTTCTCCGCAGCCTTCAGAAAACAAGGCAAATCACATGGTAGCTGCACAGCCATTTGCAGAGCCAAAAGAAAATATCCCTGAACAAAGCAGGCTTTGTACCAGTGAAGACATTGACCCGGCTGTAGCTCTGAGTGCTGACTAATTTCAGATGATTTCCCACAAATGCCTTGGGGATGATGCCTCCAGCTCACCGTACAGTACCTCTCTTTGTGGTGCACAGAAGCATCTTTTCACTAGCTTCTAAAGATGGCTCAACAGTAGGTATTTATTCTTGCTATGAATATAAAAGTTGATCTGTTAGAATTTTCTGTAGCTGCAATATCATTTAGGATTCTTTTCTTCTTCTTTTTTTTGACTTGTTTTTTTGTTAGCTAATCCACATTGGGCATACTTACATACTGATGTCAGAAGACCGTTAATATGAAAAGCCAGTTTAAAGGATCATGCTGGCGGTATTATTATACATTATTCATTATTGCTCAGTGATATAAGCAGGCCAGACACTCAAAGTTAATTGTGCCTGGGATAGTGCAACACTCTGGACATAATTAATGGGGCAATATCTTATTGTAGAACATTCCGGTTTAATAATTTATTGCTCCGTAAGTGCAGGGAACTTTATGACTGCAGTATGAGATCAGCCCTGTAAGGGGCCAAGCTTCTGGTGATTATCCGGTAGCAGCAAACAAAAAAGGCCCAAACAGAGAAAACTGCTGAGGCAGACTGGGTGAGTAGTCTCCTTCTGGATCAAATGAATCTAGATGGACATAATGGTAGGACTGGTGTCTCGTGCGCTGATTCATGTCCAGGGCATTTGGAATCAACTGATTCAGTTGTCACAGTGCTGAGTCAGCACACAACGTCCAGAAGGGCCCAGATACCAGCTCAGGATTATTATTTCTCTGAATAAAACACACCAGCTGCACTTTTACTCAATTTTAGAATTTTCTCTAGCCATTCTGTTCACCAGAACTGAATAGGTTAATGTCCTGTGGGCCAAATGCAATCAGCTATCTTGTTCCCCAGAAACACAGGAAGAAGGAGAACAGGAAATGTTGCAATACCACTGTCCAACATAAAAAGGAAATGAATCAATGCGTGTGATGGATTTTTTTTTAACAAAAAATTTCCATGTTTAAGTGGAGGTGCATTTGAGAAAGAAATAGCTTCTCAACAATCCCACAAAGACAACCCAAATACTTGTTCAGTGGAGATTTTGGAGTATCTATGGCCAAAAGATAAAGTAAAAGACGAGGTTGATGCACAGCTGAGTTTGTATACACATTGCTCTGTAGTCAATCCTCAGGCTCCTATGTATTCAATGAGAGTTCCATGCTGCTAAACTATATATGCAGAGACAGAGCAAAAAAACATGTATTTTGCATTTGAACTTGTGACTCAAGCAAATATAAGTCAATCTGCCCCATATACTGTGTTCTAACAGATATACAACACACACACAAAAAAAAAAAAACATGTTCTGAGCAAACTCGTATGGATGCTTCAAGGCCTGATGTCCTAGTCTGAGACTGATAAGACTCTTTAATTACAACAAAGGGATGTCTGTGTTTTGTCACAAGATTAGATTTGGTCAACTGTAGCCAAAAGCTGTGTTCCTACTCCTTCAAAGACACTATAGTTAATTCATTCAAAGGTTAGGCATGCAAATTTTCCTTGCATTGCATATTCCCAGTATTGAGATTCACTTCCTTTCCACTCCCTCTACAAACTTTAATTAGAACTCTACACGAACACTGGAAGTATTAATAGTATTAAACCTAATGAACAGCTCAGTGCCTGCCCAGGGACTACAGTTGACACATGTCAGACACATGTACAGAAATGTTTATTAGAGTGCACTGTCCCTGTAAAAATAAACCGAATAAAGTAAAGTAAAGTTATACACGTGTTTACCAAGACACTGGGAAAATACTACATTCATTATTGCATGCTTTCCGTTCAGAATATTGGTTCAGAAAAGAAAACGAATGTCTATCCACTAAATAGACACTAGAGGCCAGCACTTACCACCAGTACAAGAAGGCTGATGTCCACCATAGACATGCACTTGCATAAATATGTAGGCTTTTATAGAATTTAGAATAGAAAACGACGAACGCGAGAATTGTATATTAATTCAGATCCATTGCAAAAGGATTGCACCTGAGGTGATCTGCAAATGTTTCACAGGGACATGGTGTTACTTGGCTGATTGTGACTGAAATGGGGGTAAGTAGCAAATTGTCACGGTTAACTATAGAGAGCTATATTGGATTGCTAACGCTAGGCAACCTCCTAACGTTTGTGGTGTTTCATCACCAGATGTTTGCGTAACGTCATGGTTTAATATTTTGCACAAACAAGAGTCGGCGAACGGTATGAAACTTACAGCTAGACATAGTTACACGATAACTGGTGAAATAAGTTTCAAAACGAGTGTCCAGCTAATGTTACATTGCCAAATGAATGTGGTGAATTTGACCAAACAACCCGTGACACAGCCAATAGCCATTTAGCTAGCCAGTGAGCTTGTTTGGCTAGTAGTAGTAGTAGTATTTGTTTGCCTTGTCTTAATATACGACCAGAAACGAACAAAATGCTTTGTCATGGAGCTAGGCGACGATAGCTTGTCTGAATTATCTGGCTGTTGGGCCCATTTATTTACAATACTTAGCGGACAAACGAGTTTATTTGATCTAGTTAGCTAGATAAATAGCATTGATAGGTTGGCTTCTGGGACGGTGGTTGCTTAAACGGTTCCCTCTTACAAATATCACTTTTCAATTCCCTGGTTTAGCTGGCTATAATGTCTGAACAGAAGTACTGAAAATGCCATTTTGATAACATTACAGTTTATTTTGGAAGAGTTGCAATGAAGCATGTCCCACTTGGGGGCAGTAACTGTTTCGTTTTGACTGAGTACGGCTGTGTTGTTTTTTGGATAAGTGCTGCACACATTAGGACAGGGCTGCCCAACCCTGTTCCTGGATATCTACCGTCCTGTAGGTTTTCACTCCAACGATAACAAAGCCCACCTCATTCAACAGTCAGATATATCGTTGTGCTGCTATTAGAAGAATCAGGGGTGCCAAATTAGTGTTGACATCAAAACCTGCAGGACCGTAGATCTCCAGGAACAGGGTTTGTCTAGGCAGTTCTACTTAAGACCATTCTCGCAACCGATCCGCTTAATAATATGCAGAGTTATCTGTAAATACACGCTTTTTTAGTTTATATTAAAGAAAAAACTTATAACTTTGCATCTTTAGTGTTCACCATCTTCAGTGTTTATTAGAATCCACAGGCAACCCTGAATTACGAATTCATATAGCCTAACCTTAGGAGCGAGCACATCTTATGTATTTTTAACGTAGTTCTGTGTTAAAAACAACTCAATTTACTCGGTGAAAGAAGTCGTCCATGCTCCATGATCAGTATCAAATTCCTTAACCTATGAATAGCTTTATCGATTGAATCAGAAATAAAATCCCAGCATCAGTTCTGCCCCTGTTAGACTGTGGGGGTCTTGAGTTGGAGCTCACTCTTTGCGTGGATGCTGTTACAGAGCCCGTGTTCGTAGCTAATGAGATGGAATACGATGAGAAACTTGCCCGTTTTCGCCAAGCCCACGTCAACCCCTTCAACAGAGGAGAGGAGGAAAGTGCCAGGGAGGACAAAAATGTCCCTGAACATGGTGAGTGGCGGTGTCAGACAAAATCAGCATTGTGAATAGTATATTATAGGGTACAAATCCGTTTACCCCAGGGCAGTGATAACTTTACTGCATAAGCCATTGCCGTGCCTTGTTAGCCAGAGATATGAGCAGACTGATGTCTAGAGCTTTCAAGTTGGGCTTTATAAAGCCAAATACAGTATGTGATTTGCTGTGCTGAAGAACTGCATTCGGTTTAATCCGAGCTTGTTTTTATCCAACCCTGGGCTGTGGCTGCTGCACGATCAAGTTTCAGTTGTTTGCTGGATGACTGTAGAAGTGGAATGGGCCGGCTTTAGGACTGCTACATTAAAGAATGACTCGAAGCTCATATAGAATTAGGTCGCATGCATTCTGCGACGATTCTGAAGTGAAAGAGGAAGGCTAGCTTGCGGTTTAACCACTTCCTTGATCATAAGACGTGTTATTTGGTTCAACCTCTCCTGTGGGTTTGTATATTGTGCTGAAACCTGAACAGAAAGGCACAGAGTGTGTAATTCTCTGGGGCACTGTATGCCAGTAGCAACAACAGGAGTACCTGCTTCTCTTCTCTTCTTATTATTTCTGCTGAGAGTTGCAACTTTCAACCATGCTGTGCTGCGAGGTGTATGCAGGTACCTAATTGACTTGTGTGTGTTTGCGGTCTCTGAGAAGTTTCTGCTGTTTTGAGCTTTGAGGGGAAATCGAGTGAGCACAGCAGTATCGTTTTGTGTTTTTAATGCCCGAGTGTACACGCTAGCCTAGCCTTTAATGCATCACATGTAAGCCTGTCAACCCAGAGCTGAAAACAAAGACTCTGCCGCTTTTAGTATTTCTACTTCCTGTACACACAGATTTTGTTTCATGTGATCCTTGAGAATGCAGTTCTTGTGCTTCTTTTCTACCAAGTGTTCCTAGTTCCTATTTATATTTTTTCCCCCAAGCAGTCCTTTTCTTCTGGCTTTTAGCATTCCATAATGTAATGTGCATTCAAGAATGTGTATTAAAAGAACTGAATGAAGGAACATGATTATGTCCTAGATGCACGGTACAGTGGTTGTTGAAACCGTAGCCATCATGTGTGGGTTTTCACGCACACACCTCCCGTCGTGTTGCTTTTAGTGTGGCTTGTCATTCATTATCAATGGCTCTGAAGTTACAGCCATTGTCCTGTATACTGCACTCCTCGACACTGAAAAAAAGCTGTAAAGTTGCAGCACACGGCATGGGGAAACGGCCAGTTAGTTCTGCGGGAAAGACTGAGCTGATTTGTCCATGTTACGAAGCACTGCTGACCTGTGCTAGCAGTGTGTGATCAGTGCCGACTGTACTTCTGCAGAGGTGAGGCCTGAGCTGTTCTCCGAAACCAAAGCACAGACTGTGGACCGGACCATGGACCTGGGGCTGGCTGAGGACCACTTCTCCAGGCCTGTGGTAGGAGCATTTGGCTGAAGAGCCATGTCCGTGTCATTTCATATGGTAGGCTAGACCACTGAATAATGACCACAATTCATGGGTAACGTTATCAGTATATTAGGGTACGTTTCAGTTTTAAACACTGTATGTCTGTCAGTATTTTTTGTTGTGTGGGCATTACAGAAATTGCACTCCGCTTTCTTTGGTCCACCAACTAAAACATTTATAAGGTACAGGACTGTATTTTGTACTATATTTCACTTTTTGTCATATATTTGAATCGGGGAATAAAATGCAAATGTTGTGGCATAGCTCTTTCTCTGTTCACACAGAGTTCCTCAGGTGCTCTGATATTTACCAACTTGCTGTCAAGGTTAACTGACATATGTTAATGATCTTCTGTATGTGTGTGTACCAGTGAACTCCGTGTCCTGTACTGGGGATTGCTGACTGCACCCTGTGATTTTTGGGTGTTCGACTAGCTTCCTGCTGGGAAGTGCATTTAATAAAGGCAGATAAATGCAAGTAATGCTTCCTATGTGAGCTGTGTTTAAAAGATTAAAGAATAGAGCTGAACAGGCGAACAAACCAACTATTTTAAATCAAAAGGTGCCCTTATGTGGTGTTACAGTTATTTCTGATTTAGGTCTTACAGTTGTATATTGTAACATGCAAAGGTGGTGGTATTTGAAGGTAAACACTGAATGCTTGACCCTGTTCAAGCATTCAGTGTTTCAGTAAATATCCACTGCACAATTGATGGTCGGTTCACAAGGCCCCTGTTTGCACAATAACTAGCAGAGTGAGTGATTAACTAGTCAGCAGAGTAAATCATATGACCCTGGATGTGCTTGTCAAACAAGTTTTCAGAAAAACAATGCAGAAAATGCCAACATTTGCAGTTTGTACAGAAATGGATTTGGATTGGAAAAATCAACCGGCGGTACCGTTATTAACTGAAGTCAGAGGTGAAAACGCCATCTTGTTTCTCATTCAGATAAATGTAGCCATAGCACTGGCGCCCTGATGAGAGATGTGTGCGTGCAGCGAGGCGGTTGGTTTCCCTTGCGCGGGTCCCGGCGCGTGAAATAACGCCGTGCGCGGGTGTGTGGTCGCAGGGCTCCTTCGTGGCCTCGGACATCGAGCAGCTGAAGCAGGCCATCGAGGAGTGCAAGCGGCTGATCCTGGAGCTGCCCGAGCACTCTGAGCGACAGAAGGACACCGTGGTCAAGCTCATCCACCTTCGGCTCAAGCTGCAGGAGCTGCAGGTGAGCTCGGGTGGAGGAGTAATCGGGGGGGAAGTCTCACAAGGGTACACCCAGCCGGGGCCAGAACAGACACTTTAAATCCTACTTTTCCAAACGGCTGCCTGAAGCTCTTTTTTGTGTGTGGAGAACTTTCGTGAAATAAATTATGGCCAGGGGGGAATTATTATTTATTTATTTTTGTCCACTTCCTCTGTCACATTGTTGTGGCTGTATCGCCTCGAGATGTTTCGACATATTGAAACTGACATCTGAAACTTGATGGGATGCACTACTGCTTCCCTAAACTAAACGCTGAAGGCCAGTTTTTATTGGTTACTGTGATTGTACCCATATGATTAAAAATACCTTGTGCTTTCAAAATGAGACATTTTTAAATGGTTAACACAACTCTCAAAGAACCAAGGGAAACAAAGATGATAGAAAGTCTGTTGTATTTAGTTGAGTTTAAATTAGTGTTTTCATGCTGAAAATAAGAGTTCTTATACAGCCTACAAGAAGATTTGGCATTGGTCATTTCTAGACCTTGTATTATACATTTTAACCAATCAATGGTGCAGCGGTCTGGTGGGCTGCCAATAAAAGGTGAACTTGAATTGAATATCCTTGTGCTGTGGCAGTTCTCGTATTTGTTAGCTACATGCTTCACGTCATTTTCCTGTTTATTAAGTTGAAAAGAGGAAATGTACATCTTTATCTTGTGACTTAAGAAGTGTGAACCTGGGGTGTCAAATTGCTTCTGTATTCGTCATATTGGAAGATGCACATATCACTGCTGGCCAATAAAGCCGGGTGCCAAAGTGTCTTTTCAAATAACCAAAGCGTTGTCCACAAATTGGAGCAAGTGGCTCTGTGACCAACACCACTGTGGTTTCCCTGTCTAGGACCCAGAGGAGGATGAGCCCAATCTGAGAGTCCTTCTGGAGCACCGCTTCTCCAAGGAGAAGAGCAAGAGCGTGAAGCAGACCTGTGACAAGTGCAGCACCATCATCTGGGGCCTCATTCAGACCTGGTACACCTGCACAGGTGATGTCCCACCACGGTTCATGTCTATGCAGCCCTGGCCTTCTCAGTCCTCAATCTGAGAATGCACAAAGAGGAAGAGTCATGCCTTGGCAAGCTTAGGAAAACCCCCAGTCTTTGCCCGATCGTTGTGTGAACCTGCCCCCGATGGTCCTTTAATGTGAGACCGTCAAAGACTCGATCGCAGCGCTCCCAATCCAGTTTTAAGCTGGTCTGTGACTCTTGCGAGAATATCAAACTGATTTGATTTCATCACAAGTCTTTAGGCTCGTGTAGTGTGTGACCCTCTGAGTGTAGCCTGTGACTATGCCAATAAGTGTGTGCATTCCTCTGATGGAAATGCCAGCGATTTTATTAAGACACAGTCATTAAATGTGAGATGCTGTCTGTTGTTAGGATTTTCAAAAAGTCAAATATATATGTACATATTTTGTGAGGCCCTGTGTCCTTCATGTAGTTCCCACATCCCACAGACTGAGGAATTTTCTGTCCTTTGTGGCTGAATCAGTGCGGCAATGAAAATGAATGAGGAAGAAAGTGTCACCAAGCAACAAGAACTGTATTTAACACAATCACCCAATTGGCTGATGTCTAATTCTCAGCCAAATCAGCTGTTGCTGGGCAATTCTAGCCTCCAGTGTCATTGCATTTGCACTCTGTTCTTGTATGGCTCAAAGGTTTAATCTTTGTTGGCCGTTTAATGAAAGAAAACCATCCCAAATTAGTAACTAATATGAATTATAAACTGTAGTGCTCTCAAAGACTGCATATGTATTTTGTATCTTGTATGGTTTCAGAACTTAAAAATATCAACTTTTTTTCCCTTCAAGGTTGTTACTACCGTTGTCATAGCAAATGCATGAACCTCATCACCAAGCCCTGTGTGAGGTCAAAGGTCAGCCATCAGTCTGAGTATGAACTGAGTATCTGCCCTGAGATCGGGCTGGACAGACAGGATTACAGGTGTGCAGAATGTCGGACACCTGTGTCACTGAGTGAGTGCTTATTTACCGCTGTCCTTCAACTGATCTGTTCCCTCTGCTAGTACTGGAATGCTGCTCTTCCTTTCCCCACAGTATCCCACAATGCACTGCGTTCCCTTCTCCTGTACTCCCCCCCCGAATTCTTCTTGTAGCTGACGTCCTTCTCTCTCAGGATTTGGGAGACTCATATGGAAAATGTGCTCCACTGCCAGAATATTGTTCCCTAAAAACAGGCCTGGTGCACAGAATAATAAATGAGGAATATTCAATAATTTATAGTTCCAGTTTTGTGATTTGAGTAAATGATGTAAAGGAGATGAGGATTCCTCATGTATCGCACTTGTATTCAATAAATTCAGCAGCAGGTACATTTACCAGTAGGCAGGGTTAGCTGTTTTGCCGGTGTGGCAAAAATGGCTGGTTCTGATGGATGTTTTTGTGGCAGAACTGGCTGGTTCTGATGGATGTTTTTGTGTGATTCTGGCTGGTTCTGATGGATGTTTTTGTGGCAGAACTGGCTGGATCTGACGGATGTTTCTGTGCTGTTCTGACTGATGTTTCTGTGCTGTTCTGACTGATGTTTCTGTGCTGTTCTGACCGATGTTTCTGTGCTGTTCTGACTGATGTTTCTGTGCTGTTCTGGGCCCAGGAGGCGTGCCCAGCGAGGCCCGGCAGTGTGACTACACTGGACAGTACTACTGCACCAGCTGCCACTGGAACGACACGGCCGTCGTCCCGGCGCGTGTCATACACAACTGGGAGTTTGAGCCGCGGAAGGTGAGGGAGCCCTCCTGCTCACTCGGAACGGCTCTCGGTTTGCGATGGTAAACGCGCGTGCGGCGTCAGCTGATTGGCTGTGGAAATCAGTCTGGGTGCTGTAACATGCTAACATCATGTGAGGAGGATGCACAGCGGTAGAAGAACTGTCCAGCAGTGGTGATGTACGGGCAGTGCCACTTTACTGTCTGTGATGGTTACGTTCATATGGAGAGATGTGTGTGTGTGTGTGTGTGTGTGTGTGTATATATGGAACACCAGGATGAGAATGTGTATGGACAGTGTCAGGTTTTTATAGGTGCACTTACTGAGGCAGGCAGTTATATTATGCGAGTGCACTGTACTTTATGATGCTGGGTGTACTGTATGTGCAGGGGCAGGCTGTGATGTATGTATGTATGCACAGTGGCAGGTGACTGACAGGTGACAGTGGCAGGTGACTGACTACCGTTCTTCCCCCAGGTGTGCCGCTCCTCCATGCGTTACCTGGCTCTTATGATGCCCAGACCTGTGCTGAAGCTCCGCGAGATCAACCCGCTGCTCTTCAACTTTGTGGAAGAGCTGGTGGAGATCCGGGTGAGTGCTGCTACTCCCCTGATACCTGCTAATGCACTATTCTCAGAGTGTCTGTATGGCTGTCTGTACATGGGCAGAAACAGGTATATTCTGAGGGTGATCTGTGTGACACAAAAGCAGTTCAACATTTTCAGTCTTCTGGGAGATTCCCGTTTCAGCTGTCCGGTTGATGATGGCCTGCTGCCTAATCATGTAGGATTAGGTGTACGTGAAATGCAGTGGGCTTCTACAGAGAGCAGAACGCTCAGGGGGAGGTAAGGGTGAATGTGATCTTTTTAAATGTGTTTAATAAGACTGCTTATCCTCTTTCAGAAACTGCGTCAGGACATCCTTCTGATGAAACCCTATTTCATCACCTGTAAGGAGGCCATGGAGGCCAGGCTACTGTTACAGGTCAGTGTTTGGACTCTAGGGACACTGGCTACAGCTACAGGTCAGTGTGTGGGCTCTAGGGAGGTAGGCTGCTGCTACAGGTCAGTGTGTGGGCTCTACGGACACTGGCTACTGCTACAGGTCAGTGTGTGGGCTCTACGGACACTGGCTACTGCTACAGGTCAGTGTGTGGGCTCTACGGACACTGGCTACTGCTACAGGTCAGTGTGTGGGCTCTACAGAGACAGGCTGCTGCTACAGGTCAGTGTGTGGGCTCTACGGACACTGGCTACAGTTACAGGTCAGTGTGTGGGCTCTAGGGAGACAGGCTACAGCTACAGGTCAGTGTGTGGGCTCTAGAGAGACAGCCTGCAGCTACAGGTCAGTGTGTGGGCTCTAGGGAGGTAGGCTGCTGCTACAGGTCAGTGTGTGGGCTCTACGGACACTGGCTACTGCTACAGGTCAGTGTGTGGGCTCTTGGGAGACATTTCCCTCCTTTTAGAATAAATCAGATTCAGCGCCAGTGCACTGTTTCTGTACTTATACTGGCCTGATCTCTGGCTTCATATAAGCCACAATGCCACTTACTCTGTTTACAGTGCTTTGTTTGTGATGAAGGGCTGTTTAAGATTCCAGTGACTCACTTTAATTGGCAAGAGAAATAAATCGCTCTACCATTTTAGATAACCCAAGGACTTCTGAGGGTCATGCTTGCTTTGTTCAGATTGTGTTAAATGAGTGCCACCTTCTGGTGATTTTCCATAGGGAAACTGATGAAAATGTGCAGCATATACTGCAGGGCATTATACAGGGGTTTGTTTACCCTATACAGTATGATGCTGTATGTGCATCAAAAATAACACAATGTTTTATAAGCAGCTGCGGTATACCAGTGATTCATGTAGTAACATGACCATGTAACTAGTTAAAAAAAAGAAAGAAGAGATTTCCTCTTATGAGTGGGTGATGGTGGTTTGCTCCAGTCATGCCATAACTCTCATTCTTCGATAGTGCTCAGTTTAACATTAATATTTAGGATGCTGGTCTCTAGTGCACAAGGACAGGTTAAGAGTGCTGTTCTTGCCGCTGGCCTGTGAGGTGGGCGGTGGGGGGGACAGACAACGGTTTCTTCCACCAACCTCTACCTTTCTGTATTCTCCCCCTGAACAGCTGCATGACCGGCAGCACTTTGTGGAGAACGACGACATGTACTCTCTCCAGGACCTGATTGACATCTCCAGCGGCCGCCTCAGCTGCTCCCTGACCGAGATCCACACCACCTTCGCCAAGCACATCAAACTGGACTGTGAGGTGAGCGCTCGGTGGTGTCGGCTGCGCCTGTCAGCTGGAGAGACCGTACGCGCAGCAGGAGGATACAGTGATGTGTAGCTCATCTGTAGTCCGTGATCTGTGTCCTCTCCCCTCAGAGGTGCCAAGCGAAAGGCTTTGTGTGTGAGCTGTGTAAGGAAGGAGACGTGCTCTTCCCCTTTGACAGCCACACCTCTGTGTGCCATGACTGCTCGGCTGTCTTCCACAGGTTAGTGCACGTGTCATCTCTAATTAGTGCATGTGTCCGCTCTCGTTAGTGCACGTGTCCTCTCTAGTTAGTGCACATCATCTATAATTAGTGCATGTGTCCTCTCTAGTTAGTGCACGTGTCATCTCTAATTAGTGCATGTGTCCTCTCTAGTTAGTGCACGTGTCCGCTCTAGTTAGTGCACATCATCTATAATTAGTGCACATGTCCTCTCTAGTTAGTGCATGTCATCTCTCGTTAGCGCACATCACCTCTAATTCGTGCTTGTGTCCTCTCTAGTCAGTGTACATCATCTCTAATTCGTGCTTGTGTCCTCTCTAGTTAATGCACGTCTTCTCTAGTTAGTGCATGTGTCATCTCTTGTCTCTATGGTGTTTCTCACCTGGGTCATCCTGTGACTGGAAAATAAAACCAAAACAACAGTGGACTACTAACCTTTTACTCATTTTGAATGATGTGGTGGGTCATTTTGAAGTTCTTAAAAAAAAAAAAAAAAATTAAAAAAAATTTGTTCACAAATAGTATTTCATACTTATCTTATTTCTTTAGGGACTGTTACTATGACAACTCCACTACGTGTCCACGGTGCACAAGGATGACTGAACGCAAACACGATCCAGGAAACCCCCAAGTGGCTTGACCTCCTTCCTCCCCACCCCCAATCACTGTGACAACAGGCAGAAGACAACAGTGCATTTTTGCTTTTAGTCTATGCTACATTACGATGAGTGTTTTCAGATGAACGTGGACAACTTTTCATCCACTGTAGTTTTGTTCACGAGCATATCGGCAGTTGATGACGTGCGCACTGCATATAAAGGAAGAAGCTTGTACCGGTGATCACAGGAAAGAGAAAACGGGTAATTATCACGTTAGGTAGTCTTCTGAGCTCTTCTATCGACAGAAACTAGTCCAACACTATTATGTTTCACTTGGTAGGTATGAATTGGAAAGTCACATGTGCAAACCAGGGCTTATAACCTGTTATACAACCTCACCTGCGAGCATTTACTGATATTTCGGTTGCTATGACTGAACTCAAGTCTGAAGATGAATGTGGCGAAAAAAAAACTCTTCCTTAACTGACTGACAGCAAAAACTTTTTACTGTGTAACTTGTGTATTGCATAAAGACTATTTCAAAGGAAGGCTGTATTGAATATTGCCATATTGTTAACATTTAGTGAGTGTTTTTTAAAAATGAAAACATTTAACAAATCAAGCATTGGCAGGCAATTTTGTTTAAAAATAATGTTTTTCTCACTCAAAATATTGGATGTATGGTCAAAACCAGTGCTCATAAGTAAGTGTATTTACAATATGCATGCCATTCCTTGGTTTATTGACTTTGGTTCCATTTGTCAGCTTAAATTTTGTGCAATATGCATTCTCCTGCTGTGGAAGCATTGCTAAATTAGTCGAGGACACAGATGACAAGGCAATCTTGTCATACAAGATGGGGATATTTTGATGTTATATTATTTGTTTTAAAATAATATTTGTGTTCGCTGTATTGTTTCAGCATGGACCTCTTTATTGAACCCCCCCCCCCCCCCCCGCCTTCCCCTCCCCCCAATTTTAATTGTAATTTACTATTTTTGTGATGTTTTATTTAGTGTATCAAAATGTAACTGCACTGTCGGAAATAAATGTAATCATGTGTAAGTAATGCATGAATAAAGTCCTGAAGAACCAACAAACCGAGTCGCTATGATTTGGGAAGGATTGGAAGGAAGTGTTTCGGGTTTCCATTTTACAACATTGCAAGCATTATCCTCACACCACTCAAGATACCCATCTACTGGCCAAGTAAAGTCATAACTAGCTAACTCCAGCACAAAGATAAAGTATATTGTTCGTATGTGCTAGATGCGACTTGAATTTAATTTTTGTGACCACAAATCGAGTATTGGGTCCTTTTCCTTGCTTAAAGATATCTTTCAGTTAAATTACTTTTTTTTTTTCAAAAATCTCCTTTACAGCAAGGTACCTAGACGAACGCTTTAGTTTGTGGTCCGTTCACTGGATAGCAGCTTGCTAAAAACAGTCACATATTTAATGTGGAAGTGCGCAACGGTAACATTTGTGATTAAATTCCCTCACAAATCGAAACGAAATCGTAAGTATCCGTGTACATTTCGGAGAAGATTATTTAAAAGCATGGTCAAAAGGTTTCATAAGAACCAATGCCTGATGTAAGAATGATACAGAACTCTATGGTGATTGGTGACCGCTGTGGTCCTAAATTAATGTAAGGACCCATAGTCATCTTGTGTGTGCTTGATCACAAAAATGCGTTCATAATAGATTATTTGAATAAATTCTTAATGTATCACAATATATACGTGGTACTCAAATGCCATGCACTTTCAAATTGATTGGCACGGTGGATAACGAATATATATTTAGATTTGTTTTGGTTTTTGTGTCAGGCATTACGCAGGTCTTCGTCATTACTTCTTTCTGAACTACAGTGACATTGTATTTGCAGCTGTTGGACGTGCAGATGGTTTCCACACTGCTAGCTAGTCATCTAGCTAGCCACTAACGACAGACTCGGGGGTGGTAGGGGCAAGTGGTGTTGGGACGATGGCTTACATAATGGGGTTGCTCTCCGCTTCTACTGGACCCTTCAGGGTTGGGTTGAGGGCATGGGGTACCAGATATTCCGTGATGGCAGCCCGGACATTTTTAATGACGGGCTATCGTGGCGCGGCTACAGGAGTAAGTTTGTTTAGCATGTAGCGTTTTTATACATGATGCTAGCTAATGATAGTTCGTTATTCATCTAGTTAGAACTTGATGGACAACAATTTCGCTGGATGGCTACCGAGTCGATATGGCGCTGAACTACTATAGCGTGTGTAAAAAGTACTTGGTCTAACTTAATGTTACTGCACTGTGCCAAAGTGTAGTAACATAACCTAAGATGGCTAGCTACAGCTAGCTGATGTAGGTATAGCTAGGTAGTCTAATCCAGTTAATTCAGCGAGTAGCCGAGTTAACGTTAGCTACTTGCTGTTGCACAACTGACAGGTTTGTAAATGGCACGATAGTAACTTCATTTGGTAACGTCAGTATGATGTTGGCTAAACTTTAGATACAGTAGTTAAGCTAAATTGGCATTGTGTTTGAGAGTTGGTGTTTGTGGTGTCCGATAATGAATCCGATTAGCATTAACGTTAATGATGGTTAGCTAAAGAATATAATTCACTTTGGTTGCTTCTAATATTGTTCTGTAGAATTACTGTACATGTGACTTGGTCTCAACTAAGAATCAAGTGATGCAATGCAATGACAGATCTTGTTCAGGAACAACCATGCTACCTAACTTGCCTTGAGTTTGTACTGCAAGATAGTGCCTAGCATCCGTTAAGGTAGCTTCAGCCCATGGAATTTAATAAAAGTAAGATTGGAGCTGGTATAATTAGCGACAAGTTTACACATTTCAGAACATATTTGCTATCAAGAATAAACTTTGGTTATAGCGCTAGTCAAAAGGTCCAGGATTTTAAACTTCATGGCTAGTCTACATAGTGGTACAATATGGCTGTCTAGCCAACTATCTATGTAGAGCATGTATGATAATTAAGTTAGAACTTGATAGCTAGAAAACCTGTGGGTAGCTGGCTAACTATAACATACCTGATTATGCGTCACAAGTTGCAGGGTCTTGATACCAACAACCTAAATGCATTTCTCCCACCAGGACTTTGCACTACATCGAATCAAGTATTTGGGATCACATGAAAACGTGCGCTTGACTCATCGTCTACTTTCCTCAAACAAGCCGCCTAAAGGTAATTGCTATTAACCGATAATATCACCGTCTTGTTGACTGGGGTCGTAACCGCTTCTTTGACGTGTGCATGTTTCATAGCATAGGATGAATGCAGCTGATTAGTGAAAGACTTTAACATTTATATGGCGGTTGTTTTTTGTATAATTTTATTTTGTATATTTATTTTATACCTGTAATTTGTGCCTGAATTGGTGTAGGGTTTGAAAAGTTTTTTCCAAAGAGTGAAAATGCGCCTGGGGTCAACAAATCAACTGGAGAGCCAAAAGGTAAGGGTTACCATGGCACTTTGGCACCACATACTATGATGAGGGCTTAGCCTATGTGTTTGATAGTTATCATTTCTCATTACTAACTTGTTTATGTTTGGCAGAGGTGAAGGCTGAGTCGCGTGGCAATGGAGGGGGGCCAGGTGGAGGAGGTGGAGGTGGAGGAGGAGGAGGAGGAGGAGGAGGGAAGAAAGGTGGGAAGAAGGAGGATGCAAACTGGTGGACACGACTGCAAAAGGTCTGTGCGATTGCACTGTGGCTTTGCCTGAACTCTAATATGCATTCTATAGAATTGAAGGCACATTATATGTTTTCTGTTGCTGAATGAGGTACTTTCCCCTTGTGTAATAATATTGCTTTCCCTTTCTCTTTTTGGAAATTAAAAAAAACTGGAAAGGTTAAAATAAATTGTTAGGAACAGGCTTAAGTCAGTGGAATGCACTTCTCATCGTAGTGCTGCAGGTAGTATTTATAACTTGGTTAACCTGAGAGGAATGACTGGGGCTTATCCAGTGAAACAGCTGCTTTGTTGTTGACAGGTAGAAGGAAAACCAAACAGATTCCATACCCACAGAACGTGAACGTTTGACTTATGGCTTATTTAAACTTTAAAATGTCAATGAAAGTGCATAGAAACTGATTTCCTACCTTGTGCGTCTCCTAGGGCGACCTTCCCTGGGATGAGAAGGATTTCCGGTACCTGGCAGTTGCAGCTGGGGGTCTGTTCTCTACGTTCATGTACTTCTACTTCAGAGACACTGGAAGAGAGATCACCTGGAAGGACTTTGTACATCACTACCTTGGTAGAGGACTGGTAAGAGCGGAGATGCATATATTGTTTAGTAGAAGTCTTTACTAGCAGCAGCAATATAAAAAATAAAAATAAAAAACTGTTGCATTTAAGGTCTTGTACTTGCTTTCTTTATTGAGATTACAAGAAACATGGCACCAAATAGTAGTCCAAGTAAAAGCTCTTGTTGCTTCAACTTCCGTTGCTGCCTGCTTTTAAAAAAATTATATAAACATGAGTAGTTCTGCTCCATAATCACCATTTTTGTTTAGATTTTAAAGTAATCACAAGAGATGGGTTTTTAAGTCTCATGTTTGATTAAAATGTCTGTCATTTCCTTTGTGTGGTCCCTGTCCAGGTCGACCGCCTTGAAGTTGTCAACAAACAGTTTGTGCGAGTCATTCCAGTGCGTGCAGCGAACACATCAGATGTGGTAAGAGATTATGTACCATTTAGACCTGACTTAGATAGACTTGGTGAAGTGCATTGTCTACATTTTTTACATGGTATGGTTGATCATGGTGTATTTCATATGGGTTTACCAGTGTCTCATTCCCATTAAGGAGTTGTACTCTTTCTGCTAGGAGCTAGGTGTAAGTCAGTGGTGGACTATACATGTGTGTAGGGAACTGCAAAGTTTACATGAAGTTTTTCTCCTTTTTATATAGGATGTACTGCTTGATCGTTAAAATGTATTTTTTTTGATGATCTTAGAGATTACATGAACTCTCGTTGGTACTGCCCATTTTATTTTGAGGGGTAGTGTAGAAATAGCACCCTAAACTGAAAAATAGTTGAATAGACTGAAAAATAGTAAAAGGCTGATATCTTGCCGACGTTGTGCTTGAGATACTCAGTGTCTGCTGTGTCTGTTTCAGAGCTGTGTGTGGTGCGCATACTCAGTGTCTGCTGTGTCTGTTTCAGAGCTGTGTATGGTTCTGAATTGTGCTAGAGATATACTCAGTGTCTGCTGTGTCTGTTTCAGAGCTGTGTATGGTTCTACATTGTGCTAGAGATATACTCAGTGTCTGCTGTGTCTGTTTCAGAGCTGTGTGTGGTGCGCATACTCAGTGTCTGCTGTGTCTGTTTCAGAGCTATGTCTGGTTCAACATCGGCAGCGTGGACACATTTGAGCGGAATCTGGAGGCTGCGCAGCAGGAGATGGGCATGGAGCCGTCTCACAGGGTGGCTGTGGTGTACAGCACTGAGAGCGATGGGTGAGCGCATAAGACAGGCATCTCCTCTGATTTAATTACCTCTGTCACTCAGTATGAGCTGCGTTTTTCAGGAGCTGTGGGCTGCTAGTTTATAAGAACTAAAAAACCATAAAGCAGCCATGTAAGACAAGTTTATGGCCCTACATCTTACACTCTGAACAAACCATCTGGAGAAAGAGCAGTGAAATGGTCCAGAGGCCAAAACTTGAGACCAGCTATTTCCCCCAATTTTCTTTCCGCAGGTCATTCATGATGAGCATGATTCCTACCCTGCTACTGATTGGCTTCTTGCTCTTCACACTGCGACGGGGACCAATGGCAGGAGGAGGTGGTGGAAGAGGGGGCGGGCTCTTCAGCATGAGTGAATCCACAGCCAAAATGATGAAGGACAACATTAGCGTCAAGTTCAAGGATGTGGCTGGATGTGAGGAGGCTAAGCTGGAGATCCTGGAGTTTGTCAATTTCCTGAAGAACCCCAAACAGTACCAGGACCTGGGTGCCAAAATTCCCAAGGTAATATCACCTGTATGAAATCAAGCTGTTCCGCGCAACATACACTGCTGGTTCTGTCATTGGGATTTTCCATGACTAGAAAATCATTCAGTGATTAGTGGTGTGAGTATTTGATGTCCTCCATCTGTGTATAAACCTGTATAAATGTCTGTGTGTGCACTCTAATGGCCACTTAGCATTGAATTTAGCGTCACATGTATGCGCAGAGTATGAGAGGGAAGTCGTAATTTGTATACGCGTTTGTAATCCTCTATGAACCTCCAGGGAGCCGTGCTGTCGGGGCCCCCCGGGACAGGAAAAACTCTGCTGGCGAAGGCCACCGCTGGGGAGGCCAACGTGCCCTTCATCACCGTCAACGGCTCCGAGTTCCTGGAAATGTTTGTGGGCGTGGGACCTGCCCGGGTGAGTGAGTCCTCTACCCCTCCGTGAGAATAATGGACGTGTTTATTACTGTTTTCTTCAGGGTACTGTATTACTTCAAGATCTTTCCTGGGTGTACAGATATAACTAGTCGTTTGTAAAACAGAATGGCAGTTTAACACACTTACGACCGTTAGAGAGCTGTGCTTGTAGCTCTGAAGTCGTAGGTTCTGTTCCCAGGTGAGCGAGGCACTTAACCTGAACTGCTTCAGTAAATATGCAGCTGTGTACATGTACTGTGTGTATGGAATGTATGCTCTGTGTCTGCTAAATGCCTGAGATCTGACTGTAAAATATAAAATGGGAGGTAATAATGACATTTCGTTTGGACAGAACCTGTACACATTCCTGAAGCTCAGTATGCAATTTTTACATCAGGGAATCTTTACAAATTGTGGTATTTATAACTTGGAAAAAATAGGAAATTACTTGCGTACACACCGTGTTCACTGCATCAGACATAAGGAAGGCATAATGGAAAAGATTATGCTTAAACAATGTTGTGTCCTTTTGAGCCTGTCCTTTGTATAGATATTAATACTTTTCTCAAGTACATAAATATATGTTGTACTTCCAGACATGTGAAGGGCTGTGGGGCAGCCATGTAAATAAATGCTCGGGAATAATGCTTAGTCAGGGTTGAATTGCAGTTCTTTTAAATGGAAAATTACATGCTTTTGACCACTAGATGGTGCTGCAGTAGAGAAAAAAAGACCACAAATCAAGTTAGTGGTTCTATTAGAAACAGAATTCTGTCTCATCTGTACCGCACAAATTAAATGCACTAATCGATTTAGAGCAGTTACCAGGCCAAGAGGCCTTTATATAATCTGCCTGAGCTGATCAGCATTATGCTGATGATAGGATTGTCGAGACGCTATAACCAGGTCCGGGAGATGATTCTTTGACAAATCTAGCAATTTTTATTCCAACGGCCGTCAAGGAACTGAACTTTTAACAAGGCAAGCTCACCAAACTCAGGTGACCACATCAGTTATATACCACTCCTAAGGGTGAAAGTTCTTGGCACTGAAAAATGACACAATACTGACCTTCAGAAGAGGAGAACCAGGATGAATTTTCTTTATTACATTACAGGCATTTAGCAGACGCTCTTATCCAGAGCGACTTACACAACTTTTTTTTTTTACATAGCACTTTACATTGTATCCATTTATACAGCTGGATATATACTGAAGCAATGCAGGTTAAGTACCTTGCTCAAGGGTACAACGGCAGTGTCCTAACCCGGGAATCGAACCTGCGACCTTTCGGTTACACAGGAACACAGGTTCCTTACCCACTGTGCCACACTCCGTCCTCATTAGTTTATCTCATTAGTTACAAGTTCCTCTTGCAAAAACACACCCAGAGTGGATGGAAACTCATGTATTTTAGCCTGTTACCATTTCTGACATATAAAAATTTGGAATAGCAGAAATTTAGCCCTTATGACTAGCCCTTTTAAAGAAGGCAGTCTTTAAAAGCAATTTCATCTTCCACACACATAATGGAATGGTGTGAATCTGCACACTGCATGCTGTGAACTAGCGGTCAGCCACTGGGGAATGTGATGGGGTTGAGGCCAGCCTGTGTCCTTTTGTGCTAACTGGCAGCAGGGAGCCCTTGTTTGAGCATGGTCTGTGAGTGCAGTTACTGCTCCCTCATTGCAGCTGTGCTGCCTGGTGGCTTCTGAGGCGGTGTGGATGCTGTACGGGCGTGGCTTCTGGGCAGGACCCAGCTAGGGTGTCAGTTGGTCTGTTCCCTGACTTGTGTTCCCTTGCAGGTGAGGGACATGTTTGCCATGGCTCGGAAGAACGCTCCCTGCATCCTCTTCATCGACGAGATCGACGCGGTGGGCAGAAAGCGGGGCAGGGGCAACTTCGGGGGTCAGAGCGAGCAGGAGAACACCCTCAACCAGCTGCTGGTGGAGATGGACGGTGCGTCCTGCTCAGGCCGAAAAAAGCAGTTCGGCTGTCAATCAATCAAAAATCAGTCTAAATTTATTTATATAGCGCATTCCACAAACAATTGTCGCAGTACGCTTCACAGACAAGCCTGACCTGAACCCCTACAGGAGCAAGCCTATGGCAACAATGGCAAGGAAAAACTCCCTGCTGCTGCTGCCATTTTTGACACTCAATATTTATTAGGAACCCCATATAAATGCTCAAAGTTGTGCACGTAGTGTGGCGATATACTCTGTATTTTAAAATACATTTCTAGAAAGCAAAATTGTACACGTAAGTAACAGTTCCACTGAATGCGCGGAAGGTGCTGACAGTGCGCATTGTCCTGTAATTGTTTCCCTTGACCCTGGAGCTGATTCCGGTTTTCTTCCAGGGTTCAACACCAGCACTAATGTGGTCGTCCTGGCTGGAACCAACAGGCCTGACATCCTGGACCCAGCCCTGATGAGGCCCGGCCGGTTTGACAGACAGATCTACATAGGTAAAAGCCACCTTGCAGTACTCAGGATTGGTGCTGTGATGGTCTTAGTGTGTTTTTGATATCCTCTCTGTGGCTCTGTAATCTCTCCTGTTCCTGAAAACGAGTGGAAGTGAGGGAATAAAATTAGATTCCCTGCTTAAGCACAGAGTGCCACTGTCTTCAGATAGAAATATTAAGGGATTACTGGGCTAGGTCATAACGTAGATGGTGTGTGAATGTTGCTGTTTCTGGTCTTCAGACGGGTATCAGGGTCATGTTTGTAATTTGCTTTTCTTAAAAGAGGGTTTAATATTGACCCACCTGGAAATTTATTGAAAGAAGATTAATTTCAGATGAAGTGAAAGTAGCAACCCCACTAGGCTATGACAGTCCCTCATTAAATTAATTTCTTCTCTATAAAGATTTCACTGGCATGAAATGTCTGAGTTTGCAGGTTGTATCTTGGCCACATGAATGTTGTTCAACCTTAGGAATTTTCTTTAACTAAATCTCTTTGTTGCTGACTGTGTTCCTCTGTCAGTCATGGAAGATGGATCATGAAGTGCTTCAATAAATACAAGGTTCATATTGTCAGAGTTAGTGGTGAGAGTGGGCGGTCTCTGCACATGCAGGAATTGTGTCCAAATTACCTCACACAGGCCCTCCGGACATCAAGGGCAGAGCCTCCATCTTCAAGGTCCACCTGCGTCCCCTGAAGCTGCATGCCAGTGTCGACGGAGACGCGCTCGCCCGAAAACTGGCAGCCCTCACCCCCGGCTTCACCGGTGAGTGGGGTTCCCTCGGGAGGGGAAAGCGGTGAGCCGCAGGCATCGGATTTAGTCATGTGATCGCATGTCCAGGAGACACCCCGGGGAGAATAAAAGACAGTTCGGTTAATATTTAAAGATATCCCCCTGTGCACACTGCGCAGGCCCCACCCATTCTCTCATGCGGAATTGATTGGCTGCTGCACCTCTGACCCTCACCGAGGCGTGGGATGATTGCTCATCGTTTCCCCCCCTTCGTTCCCCCCGCAGGAGCGGATATCGCTAACGTCTGCAACGAGGCCGCGCTCATCGCCGCCCGGCATCTCAACGCGAGCATTAACGCCAAGCACTTCGAGCAGGCCATCGAGCGAGTCATCGGAGGTAAGAGCCCGCCGTTCCCTGCGTCCCTGCTGCTGCAGATGCCGCCTTCATCTCGGCCGAACAGGGCGCTTCCTGTTCGCGTGGGGGTTGGGGGGGAGGAGGCGGGGCTCGGACCCAGGACCCTGCAGTATTCCGCTGCAATTGACCACGCCCTCAAAATGAAGAAGAAAAAAGCATCCCGAAAGAAATGTTTCGCTTTTTGGATTTATCTGTTTTTAAAAATTGATTTCGGTCTGCGGTGTATCTTAAAAACTCCAGCGCGAGGCAGGTCACTCAGAATGAAAAATCACGATCAAACTGTTCTACTGAATCTGCTAGGAGACTGGGACCCATCATGCCTCTGATCAGGGAAAAGAGACTTCACTCACTGCAATTAGTTACATTAGTTTAAAGGTCTGTGGACGTTTCTGTGATTAAGGAATAGTATTGAGCTAAATCCCATCTAATAATACTCAGTTCACGCTCTGCAGTTTAGGCCAATAGGGTTTGGCAGCTAAGGCGCACGCTTGTATGCTAATGTGTGCATTAACGTGTGTGGCGTCTGAATGAGACGTGCTAGTAGCGTGTTTTAATGAGCGTCGCTCTGCTGCATGTATCACCCTGTGTGGCCTTGGACTGACCTTTCTCCTTTGTCGTTGATGCTTCATTTATTCTCTGGAAAGCGCTGGTTAACTTTAATGTTGCTTCGTCAACACGTTAAATTATTGAAACGCCGCTGAAATATTAATGGCGGTAAAAGGTGGGTTTTTGTAAAAGAAGAGCGGAGAAAGTGAGCGGGGTGTAGTCTGGTCAGGTGAGCTCCCGCCGTTGGCATGGTGAGCACGCAGCGGCGCGGCGCGGCCTCGTGGCCTTGAGCCGAGCGGACGCGGCGGTTTCGCTCACGGCGCTCTCTGTCGCCGCCCCCAGGCTTGGAGAAGAAGACGCAGGTCCTCCAGCCCGCGGAGAAGAAGACGGTGGCGTACCACGAGGCCGGCCACGCCGTCACGGGCTGGTTCCTGGAGCACGCCGATCCCCTGCTCAAGGTGCAGCGCCCCCACCCACCCTCACCCATACCACCCACTGTGCCCCCACCCACACCACCCGCCATACGCCCACACCCCCACCCACACCTCCCACTGTACCCCTCACCCACACACCCACCCACACCTCCCACTGTACCCCCACCCCCCACACCTCCCACGGTCCCCCCAACCCCCCACCCACACCTCCCACTGTACGACCTGTACCCCCACCCCCCCACACCTCCCACTGTCCCCCCACCCACACACCCACCCACACCTCCCACTGTACCACCCACCCACACCTCCCACACCTCCCACTGTCCCCCCACCCGCACACCCACACCTCCTACTGTCCTAGCTTATCCTACTGCCTGGGATCCATGAGAGGAGCTAGCATTGGTCCGTCACGACGTCCGGTGAGGTCACGCCTGGCGCTGTCTGCAGTCCCCGTGGACATGTCATCGCTAGCCTCCCTTAAGGCATGAGTCAGAATACATGGCGGGGGGGGGGGGGGGGGGATGGATGATGGATGAGGTCTAGACTGAGGGAGCCTTCAGGGAGAGAGGGAAGTGTCCAGAAGCAGTGGCGTTATGATGGGAGCTCTGCTTCTCTTATGTGAGGGGCCGAGATGAAGATTCAGCGGTGTTGGCGGTAAGGACTGTCGTAACGCATGCTGGTTTACCCTCCTCGTGTTGCTGTCGTTGGGCTGCAGGTGTCCATCATTCCTCGGGGGAAGGGCCTGGGGTACGCGCAGTACCTGCCCAAGGAGCAGTACCTGTACAGCCGCGAGCAGCTCTTCGACCGCATGTGCATGATGCTCGGGGGCCGGGTGGCCGAGCAGGTCTTCTTCGGCCGCATCACCACGGGGGCCCAGGACGACCTGAAGAAGGTCACGCAGTCGGCCTACGCACAGGTACCGCCGAGCCCCCCGCTGACCCGCCCCCCTCCCTCGCCGTGTCTGTGCTGCTCCTCACACACCCTGTCTGAGGTCCCCCCCCCCCCCCCCCCCCCCGCGCAGTCCTTTAGCCAAGTCAGAAAGCGGGCGGTGAAAAATGAGCACTCCGATCTCAGTGCAAATTTCCTCCGATAATTCTCCAGAGGATGCTCCTTCAATCACGTCGGTTGGCGGTGTTGTACCTTTCCTGGAAAGGGCTTTTCAGTCCGGGCCTTTTAAATTTAGCACCTGTCAGCTGAAAAGGCAGGAGGGTGAGATACGGCCGTGTGCAGGATTGGCTGCTCAGGTAATGTTCTATATTTGGATGGTGGTTGTGCTTCCTCACGGCAGTTATAGATTTACTCTGCGGGGATCTCAGTCTGTGTCTGTAATGAATATTTAATGGCAGAAGCTTAAAAAAAGCAGGTAATTGAGGATGTTGCGTTTAAGCTGGTCTGGAGCGACCCTTTCGCCTGTGGTCATTAGGAGGGACTGGAGTACTGAAGGGTGCTGTTTGATCTTCTCTGACAGCCCTCCTCCCACATACTCCCCTCCACACAGGCAGAAATAGCACAGACAAAGTGAACCACAGACAGGTCCCTGTGTTTAAAATTCGATCTTAAGTCAGCCCTCCTCCTCCTCTGAGGTGCTTCATGGATGTGGCCCCCCCCCGGCCTCTGAACCCCTGTTGAGTAGCCCCGTCTCCTCCCCCTCCCAGATCGTGCAGTTCGGGATGAGCGACAAGGTGGGCCAGGTGTCCTTCGACCTGCCGAGGCAGGGCGAGATGGTGATGGAGAAGCCCTACAGCGAGGCCACGGCCCAGCTGATCGACGAGGAGGTGCGCTCGCTCATCAACCGCGCCTTCGAGAGGACGCTGGCGCTCGTCCTGGAGAAGAAGGACGTGGTGGAGCAGGTGAGCGGAGGAGTCTGAGCGTGCCCCCGCGCTTTACCGCGGGACGTTATTTAATTACTGTGTGGATTGTGTCACGCTGGACGCTTCTTATGCAGCACGTTAGCTTGCGTGGATGGATTAATCAAGCGCGACGGTGCGTTCGGCAAACACAATTGCCTTTTGACGCGTTCTCATCAAAACCCTTACCCTTGAAATCACGCACTGAAAAATTCATCAGATGAGCTTTATTGTGTTTTGCAGGATTGTGAGTAGGGCCAGCAGATTGTGTCTGGAACCACAGATCCACTGTGTGTTTAGTTTGTTGATTCTGTCCTCTACATAGATGGGCTAAGTATAGGGGAATGAAATATCTCTTACTGCCTCCTCTGTATACATAGTGTTATGAACACATGAGACTGTGCCTCCTCTGTGCTGATAGTGTGATGAACACATGAGACTGTGCCTCCTCTGTGCTGATAGTGTGATGAACACATGAGACTGTGCCTCCTCTGTGCTGATAGTGTGATGAACACATGAGACTGTGCCTCCTGTCTGCTGATAGTGTGATGAACACATGAGACTGTGCCTCCTGTCTGCTGATAGTGTGATGAACACATGAGACTGTGCCTCCTCTGTGCAGATAGTGTGATGAACACATGAGACTGTGCCTCCTCTGTGCTGATAGTGTGATGAACACGTGAGACTGTGCCTCCTCTGTGCTCAGGTGGGTAAAAGGCTCCTGGAGAAGGAGGTCCTGGACAAGGCGGACATGCTGGAGCTGCTGGGTCCGCGGCCCTTCGAGGAGAAGTCCACGTACGAGGACTTTGTGGAGGGCACCGGGAGCTTCGAGGAGGACACCAGCCTGCCGGAGGGCCTGAAAAACTGGAATGAGGAGGCGGGAGTCAGCCAGGAGGATGCTCCCCGCACGCAGGAGAAGCAAGCACTGTAGAGGGGGGGGCGGGGTGTGTCAGAACGAGAGAGAGACAGTGGAATGTTGTCTTCCTGAACCAGGCCTGCAGAGGCGAGAGTTTGCCCTGCAAATGGGACTGCAGCAGAGGTTTGGGTTTGAGAGCTCCCCACAACGCGGGAACAAGTGCAAGAGGGGACTTCTCTTTGTTTTCTCGTCCTTTATGGTTATGTAGCCGGAAATAGTCCCTCCTCATGACTGAAGTGAGCATCATTAAAACGGACGAATGTTCTGCATTGCCTTAACTTGGGAGCTGCCTTGTTCTGGCAGTTCTCTGAGGTGTCGTGAGCATCTGACTGTCCTGTACAAGAGCTTCGGCCCAGCAGTGCATCGAGCATATTGGGATGTTCCAGTTGTGTTTTGTTCCCCTTGTTGACCGCCCAATGAACATCTTCAGGAACAAATTTACTGGCTTTTTGTGTCATAGAGATGGATTTCTAGTGCCGTGTGGTGATTTTATTCCTAAATCACACTTTCTTTTTTTGCTGCTTTTAGCAATGGAGTTTTTGTATAAAAAGTGTATATATTTAAAATGGCCTGAAAGGATGAAATATGACTGATCCTTGTGACTGTTCTGAAAGACCAATTAAATTGTGGTACATTTCAACCAGAGCTTGGTGATCTCATTGTATTCTGGTTGAAGGGTACGCTCCAGACTTAGAACATGAATGTGACCACCTACGGCTGATAAAATAGATTGATTTTACAGAGCATCTAGGGCTTCACATTTTTTCTCTGAAGAATTATATTTATGTAAATTAATCCCAGGGAAAAAGCTTGGCTGGACATACCAAGCCCACACAAAATAACCTGTAAAATAAAACCAGCTGTTCTGTTATTAAAAAACATTGTCTTTACTTTACATAGTGCCTTGCAATGGTATTAAGACGCTTCATCAGTTTTCATATTTTGCTGGATTACAGATGGTAATTCTTATTTTTTATCTAATATTTTATTCAAAACTCAAATAGTCAAATAGGTATTTTTAGGGAAAATGAAACTGACATATTGCTTACATCAGTATTTTCTAGATGGGGTCTGGGTGGTGTGATGCAGCTTCCACTTCATTAGTAGCAAAGCGGTGCTTCCTGGGATCCTGAGTCCTTCACCAATGACCCTCCCGAAATGGGTGTTTTTGTCCTGAAACCATGCTTTTATGGTCGGACAGAAAGAGGCCAGTCAACTCGCTCTGCGATGTTTGGAGCTCCCGGAGCTCGGGGGTTGAATGCATTATGCAATCAACATGGCTCCATTTTTCATTTATTTTATGAAAGTACTGTTTTCACTTGTTTCTGTTTGCAGATGTGTGGAGTAGGTTGCATTAGTCTGTGAAGCAAAGGGTGATAAACGAAAGGTTGAAAAGCAATGGACTATGAAGATTGTGCAAGGATCTGAATACTTTTGCAAGGCGCTGTAGCTCCTAAAAATAACCAGCTCTCTGTCATCTGATCTGTCCCGATTGCTTTATTGTAATGTAAGAAAATAATGAAAATCACTTTATAGCACTGTGTTTTGTAGACCTGTCACTTAACTTTTGATTCCTTTTTTTTTTTTTTTTGTTACCTGAACTGCAGTAAATTCAGTGGTTACATTTAGATATTCTCCTGGATTCAAACGTTTGCAAAAAAAAAATCAGAACGGGATCACATAATCTCTCTGTTACTGAAGGGATTCTTACCGGCTTTTATATTCTGTTTTTATCTCTCTGTCTTTGGGTTTTCTGCTTGACTGTTTCCAATAATCCCAGCACTTTCGCAAAGGCGAACAGCCACCTCTGGGACATTTCGCGTTCACCCAGGTCTCTCGCTAACGGCGGCGGTGGCGTTTTGCTACAGCTTTGCGAGCGCTCAGCAGTGTTATATTGGATGATGTGAATACCGTCTCAAAAGCAGGTTTTGCGCAGAGTAGTCATGGTTCCCCGGTAGTTTCTTAAGGCAGCGTGGCAAGTGGGTCATCAGGTCCCCTCCCAGTCTTGTGCAGTCTGCGGTGTTTGCATCTCGTCAGAACTAGGGCACTGAGGGGTGTTGCAACCCGGGGAGATTCATCACCGTAGCTAACAGCCATCGCTAAGTAACTGCCGCACTTTTCCTTTTCCTGTTCCTGCGCTCCACTGGGATTCCGTGGAAGTTCTTATTTTAGCAGGTTTCTGTGGAAGTTCAGCTTCTTGAGTACAGAGCTGAGTGATCATGTGCTGCAGAGTAAAATTCCATATAAATGCAGGAAACGCAGGAACACCTGGAAGACGCTTTCAGTGCTGCGTAGAAGTTATTCCTTTTGGGTCAGTTTGGGTAGTAAGATGTCCTATTGTTTCTGCAATGTTTAAACCCCTTCAGGTGTTCAAAACCCCCCCACAGTCTCCATTTTCCATTCAGAAAGTAGCTGACTGAACAGGTGCTGTGAAGAACATCTAGAAGGATGGAGATGTTCTGGCTGTAATTCTACTCCATGCCTACCTGAAATTATTAGGTGTTCACTGGACTGTCCTGGGCCACGTTTGGTTTTGACCTCTCTTTGGGATCGAGCTTGAATGGATGTGGGTGTGGATGTGAATGTTAGCCTAGTTGCTGTTGGAAATGTGGCACCAGTGTTTAATGTTTTTTTGTTTGAAAAGCGATAGCAGACTGGTGCTATCGTGTGTTATGGTTATGCAGTGCAGGTATTGGAAAAAAATAAGGGAGAACAGTTCTGTAATGCAGTAATACAGATCTAAATTGGAGTATGTTTTTAAATCACTTTGCCAGAAAGAAGGATGTGACTACCTCACAAAATATTGCCTGACTCCAAATTTTTAAGGAATATAAAAAACAAAACAAAAAAAAAAAAACAATCATGCTTTGCACAGTTATTGGTTGTTTTCATTTAAAGCTTAGCGCTGTTGTCTGTTTTTTGCCATACTGCATTTCAACTTTCTTCCATCCCATATTAGTCACGTGGAGTAAAGTAAAAAATGTGGCTGCCCTGTTTGGATAAATGGCAATAAATGGGTAGAACATTCCAGATGAAGAGTATTTGTAACTACCTTTTTGACTTTTTTTTGCTTGCTTTTTTTGCTGAAGATAGGTCACCACTGTTGACACAGAACTACGGTTGACATGAGATTTTGTGAATATGTTGGCAGCCATATGTTAATGTGCACTGTACTGTATGCAATATTTTACTGACATATTCTCAAGCACAGCTTTATTAAGGTGACTGGAGAAAAATTAAGTTAAGGTGCACTGACATCCTCTGTGACTTTTTTTTAAAGCTGAGAACTGTCTGATTAGGATTCGAATACAATGATGATTTCAGCGTACATGTTAAAACTGTTAAAATTAATAAATGCACTTGAGAAAAATGTCCAGAATTCTGCTTCTTGTATGAATGGATGAAAATAGCTTTTTTTAGTGGACTCCCCCTGTTAATAAGATGCCTGGAAAAACACTGGTCAAAATGCCCCCCCCCCCCACCTTTACTGTAAACACATTCACGATGCTGCCTGGCTTTTTTATGCGATTCAGGAGTGTACCCTTTCTGAGGCAGAATCACTGCCTTCAGTATTTCGGCTGGAATGTCAGGTTTCAGACCCTGACTGAAAGCACCGCTTCGTCAGATGAATTTGGACAGGGGATTGTTCAGAGAGCGGAGTACTGTGCTGTCTGTCTGTCTGTCTGATGAAAACATCACTCTGGCAGATGGACACTTGGTTATCGGAGCCAGTGTAGTGCCATGGCTGTTTACTTTTAGTGTCAAATGCACGGCTGGCCCAGTGGCAATAATGCTTGTTCCTCCCGCTGTCTGCGTTGTGTCTCAGATGCTTTTGTTGTAGAAATTCTGTCGCCTTGCACAGAGCTTCATTTGCGGCCTTTGTTTTCTCCACGGACGACAGAGATTGACTTCAGATCCTGGATCTACACACTCGCTTACACTCCAATCAGAACAGACAGAATAAAGTGTTTGAACAGGTGGTACCGGACCACTGCTCCTTGGAGTTCCTCTCCTGCTCGTGAAGCGCTTGGCGGGGCGATTCTGTCGTTGATTGTACAAAGGTGAGGAATCCTCTTTCTCTGTTCTTTTGGTGAGTGGCTGCAGTTTACACACACACGCCTCTCCTAAGTGACCAATTATGGTCCCACACTTAGTGGAAGGTGACTTCAGGGGTGCCACATGACAAGTCGATGGGCTCAGTTGAATGTGCTGTAACTGTCATCATAACGGGATCATAGTGTGACCTCTCATTTGCACTTTCAGGCCTGTTGGAGACTGATGAAATGATCAAACATTTTTTTTTTTTTGGAAACTAAAACTGTTCTTATTCCCAGTCAGGGATACGCTGTAATTTCTCTGCACGGCCCTATCTCTTGTCCCTGTTTGAAATGCCCTGCAGTGTGAACCATTTTCCAGAAGTGGACGCCGCAGGGGTGAGTAAAGCTGTCTCACCCAGAGGTTGAAGCTGGTGTTTGCTCTCCGGTGGCTCTGTGGTACCCATCTGGACTCATGCTAATGCAGAAAATGTTTGCTTTGCTGCAGGGGTCAATGGGAGTGTGCAGAGGGTGGATATCGATCTCTGCAGGGCTGCCCTGAGCTGAGGCGGCCTGTGTGTGATGCTGGCTGCCAGGGCAATGAGGTAAGCCAGAGAGACCAGTGGACCAACACCTGCCTGTCTTTTACCCATATTGCACTGCTGCAGTAGTGGTCTGCACAACAACCGTTATTATCCTGCCCATATGTCACGGGGTCAGTGTTCACTGGACTGCTAAGGCAGTTACAGGTTCTGTTGCTACTTGCTACCTGAGTCGTACTGGGGACTTTTTCAGGCTGTACTCCTGACACAATGGGGACAGTGTTTGCAGAGCTGAGTGGAATACGTATGAGGCCAGAGTCCAGGAACATCACTCTTAAAACATGGACCCAGAGGTGCTCTGTGTTTAATTCTATTCTGTACTGATGTTTTCCCATTTTCCTCTTGATTTTGATCTAATGTTGGAAGTCTCCAAAGATAAATGCAAAACATTAAAGATGCTAAAATGAAATGTACTTAGTGGTGGGGATAATTGTCTGTGTGTAATTCCTGTGTACAGTAAGTACTGTTTACAACAATGAATGCAGAGCAGAAGGGTGTGTAATGTATTTTTAGAAACCTCTTTGTCTGTTCTACTAGCTATGTCATGTTACCTTGGCCATAGCACTAAACCAATTTTCATTTCTGCAAAGAACACTGAGTGCTCTACTCTATGTATATGTTGTGAATCACTTACCGCTTGTTTAAGACATCATGTTGTTCTGAAAGAAATCAAGCTGAAGGCAAAGTCTCCTCTGATTTCTTTATTTTTTTTATTGACTGTCAAATGCACAGTGTTTGATGAAATATCAGTGACAGATTTGACGTTTTTTTTTTCCGGAGTTGTCTCCTTGGGTTCTCTGGCCACTAGGTGTCCTGCACATCGGTCCATCGGTCGTATCAGATGAGGGCACAAACTGCTGGCTCACTGTACCACGGTCCACTGCTTTACATGTTACAGCGTTCAGCACATTACAGGGGCTGACGACTACCGCAGGTACTTCAAAAAAAGGCAGAAAATGATATATAGGCTTTGGGCTTTTTGTTGTTGTTGTTGTTTTTAAGTTTTAAGTTTTTAGAGAAGTTACAGTAAAATAAGTGCAGGTTATGGCCTGTCATGAGTGAGCGTTATGACCTGTGCTGTACCGTGAGTATTTGGCTGTAGTTCTGCTTTGACTGAGGGTGTTCTGTCGTAACCCCGCCTGATGGGCGGGGACTTCAGTTCAGTCTCTTTGCGCCAGTCCCGCCCCTCCTCCCCCACACAGCCGCTCATAGCGTTTTGTGGCTGGTGATGTTCCGAAGTCCCAGCATGCATCGTGGCTGGCTGTTTTTTTTTTTTGTTGCCAAATGGGGCCCCCCTCCCCAGCTGGCCTCCCTCCAGGATAAAATTCATGGTCCCCAGCAGCTTTTTTTTTGTGCTAACAGAATCCCTCGCGTGTAAAACAAGAGAAATGTATGTATTGAGAGTAATCAGTGCGTTTTTTTTATGGTACAGTGCGCAGCATTGGTGTGACAGGTCCTTTAGCACCATTGTGTCTCAGGGTGGAGGCGTCCGGTCCGGGCCGCCTCAGGTCCAGGCCCAGGCCCCGGCCCCGTCAGGTCCAGGCCCAGTCAGGTCCAGGGTGCTTCAGGTCCGGGACCCCGTCAGGTTCGGGACGCCTCAGGGCTGCTTGGGGCGCTCCATCTTCAGGTAGGGCTCCGTGGTGTCGGAGTCGCTGTGGTGCTTCCTGTCGCGCACGGGCTCTCCTTTGCTGCAGCGGGTCCAGGAGGGCGAGCGCATGTACCCGCCGCGCGGCAGGGGGGGCTGGTGATGGCCTGCGGAGAGGACACACAGCACCGCGGAGATCCTCTTGCATCAATTCAATTCAATTCAATTTTTATTTGTATAGCGCTTTTAACGAAGGAGCTTTGTCACAAAGCAGCTTCACAGAGAACCGTCCCCCAGAGAGTAAGCCTAGGGCAACAGTGGCAAGGAAAAACTCCCTGACTGATAGCAGGAAGAAACCTTGAGCAGAACCGGACTCAGAGGGGGAACCCATCTGCCGCGGGCAGGCACCGGTTTCATCCTGCCAGGGCTCTACAGTGCTCCCATTTTAGGAGCATTTGTTTCTGAGAGTAGATGTGTGCTAATTGGGCGGGGGGGGGGGATTATTTAGGAGCACAACTATGAAGTGGGATGTGTTAGCATGCTCCTAGATTGTTCAGCTTAGGAGCATGTGTTCCTTGGGGAAAAAAAATGCTAGAGTGTTGAGCCCTGAAGCCTTACACATCCGCCTAATCCCTCACTACGCCCTCACTTGTGTTAGAACATGCTTGCGATGCAGCGCCAGGCCTTTTGATGTAATTACACTTCCAGCCCACATGCCAGTCACAGCCTTGCAGTTCAAGCACTTTGGGCCCGTTCCGTATTGATCATCACAGGGAAGTGTCTGGTAGACAAAAAAATAATAGTATTATTTATGTAACTGTCAGTAGGAAGGGTATTTGTGTGAAAGAAGAAGGTGCGCCCTGCTGCTGCAGTCTGGCTTTTTGCAGCAAATTGCTTTCCCAAATCGTTAGCATCTCAGGGTTTGGTGTGTGTTGTGCAGACCTGGGCAGTGACATCACAGTGTATTAGGAGGCAGACGAGTATCGGGGGACTGGCTTTGTGCTGAAAGGAGGGAAACGCAGTTTAATAGCTACGCGTATTAGCCGGGAACTTTTCCTGAACATCTCATTTCTTCCCTTGCCATTACTGTCAGGGAAATGGGGATTTCTGTCTCATCTTTTTGCGGAAAAAAATCAGCATTTATGATTTTTTTGTTGTTAATTTTAGAGAATTATGTGGCTCACTGGTGGACAGAAAATGTTTTTCCTTTCACTAGGTAAGATATTTCTGCCTCGTTCAATAGATTCTGATAATGATCATTATTGCAGGGGAAGAAATGGCAGAGGACGAATGATTCTTGGTTCATTATCAATACAAAGCCAAGAAAATGCGTAAGTAAGCCATCCTCAAAGATATCTCCGTCACATCTTTTTGTCACTTTTCACATAGCTGGGAGGCAACAGTGTAATGGACTGTTGTCTTCAGAAAGTGGTTTTCACAGTCGGAACATCTCGCATAAGGGGCGACATAGCTCAGGAGGTAAGACCGATTGTCTGGCAGTCGGAGGGTTGCCGGTTCAAACCCCGCCCTGGGCATGTCGAAGTGTCCTTGAGCAAGACACCTAACCCCTAACCCCTAACCCCTAACTACTCTGGCGAATGAGAGGCATCAATTGTAAAGCGCTTTGGATAAAAGCGCTATATAAATGCAGTCCATTTATCATTTACCACTCCCAAAGGTCTTTGGTCTTCCAGTTAGCATGGTGACAGCGCTATGGAGGCGTGGCCCGATTGGCTCCCCTCGAGTCAGACTGACTGACTGCTCTCTCTCTGTTCCCGGAGGGATATTGATGGTGTCTAGCAGCAGGTCATCCATCACTGTGCAAACGCTGGCTGCTGGATGCTGCAGAAACTCATCTTTTGCATGTTAATGATTTCATAAGGCTTCCTTAACGCCAGACATCGGACGCAACGTCCTAATGTGGTGTCTTGTTTGGCAGTTGTCTCACAGCTTGTGTCATACCAACTGAGAATAAGACATGATGTGGTAATTCACCACATGCTGCTGCAGTGAAATAGCTGTGCTACAGATGTGTACTTCTACCGCATTGCCCTGTTGTGCTTCATAAGAATGCATTTTCAGCTTTAGAGGCTAAATATTCCTTAAACTGGAAATAATTGGTTCCATAGCGCGAAGAAGGTTGCTTGTGGAAAAAGAATAACCTCTCCTATTAGTAATCTGTTCTAAATTTAGAGCAGCACTGCCCATGTTCAGTATGCAAATCTTATGGATCTATTCAAATAAATGAGACAGAGGAATGTACTGAATAATTCATTAAAGAGTTCACCCATACAGGACTCCTACTCAAAGACTGTGTATATTCAGGCATGTGCTTTACGCCCCAAATATATCACCAACTATATGGAAAATTAAGTAAGTACTAAATTTTCGAAAGGCAGACGTATGTATAAAATTGTTCCCAGTCAGTAAACTATGTATGCTTTCCATTAGCCAGTGCAGCTGTATTAGTTGCTCTAGTCAAGACCATGTGGGGAATTTTTTTGATGAGTCATGATAGGGGTTGGTTGTACAGGGGCATTGTTCCATCACAACACAGCGCAACGCTGTTTACAGTAGACTCTGGTTCTCTCTTTATTGGGCTCCGAAAATGACATTCGAAAATTAGTCCTATGCGAAAACCCGCAGTCCAGTTGTGTACCCAGCCAATGACACACTGCATGTTTTATCAAGCTGACCTATGCTTTTATTGAAGTCAGTGGTGTTTATTTTCTTGTAGGGGAAAATTTGCTCTCAGATGGCGATTTGATTGTTATTACCTGACCATGGATAATATCACAGCAGGTGAACAATGCTCAATAGGTTGAGTATTGAGAGCTGAACTGTTTGTTTATTCAGTAATTTTTTCCCACTACAATTGTCTGCAGCTAAAGTAAAAAATAATCCCAAATTGAGATATTAATGAATACTATTAGAATTTTAGGCTGTTAAGCATCTCCCCTAATTGATCCAAAGTGGTGTGATTGATCTTTGGAAAATTTCACATGCAGATGCTGAATTTTCATTAACTGGTGCTATAATTTGTTTGACACCCTGAACTGTGCGTGTGTGTGCTTGTGTGTGTGTGTGTGTGTGTGTGTGTGTGAGTGCGGGTGTGTCTATGTGTGTGTGCTTGTGTGTGCTTGTGTGTGTGTGTGTGTGTTTGTGTGTGCGCTTGTGCGCGTGTGTTAATAGATGCACACTGACTGTGAACATGATATTTTGCTGTCCCTTGAGCTGTACTGTGACGGCTGATCAGAGGCTGTCTGAGGTAAATAATGGCTGAGCCGTCCCTGTCAGCAGCGCTGTCATAGCCCAGCGCTGTGATGCCTGATGGACCGCTCTATGAATATGGATGACCGAGGAGTGGCGCGGCTGCAGGACTCGGACAGGGAGATATCGGAGGCCTGTCCATCACGCGCATCAGCGTCCGACCATCCCAAATGGCCGCTGCTGACAGCTTCCTCTCACATAACTGAAGCTCACTGGCATCCTTCAGGGATGTTCGTTTGGGCTGGGATGGCTCCTGCAGGGCTCCCACGCACTGTGGCTGACCGTGAAACCAGACACCCCCCCCCCCCCCCCCCCGGCACGCGCTCTAAAAGGCTGAGCGATATCAAACCAGCGGCGAACGTAATTGACCGCTGACCACAGGCGACCGTTTGTGAAACCGTTACAGTCTTCAGAAGTCCTCTGGCCATTCCCCTCCACCTTTCAATCAGTGGTTAATAAGGTGATCCATTAAGTTAGGTGTAATTGATTCAAGTTGCCTGTCATATAAATCTACTTTTTCCGGACTCTGTCTCTCTTCTCTTCTCCTGGCTCTCGGAACTCTCTGACTCGAGTGTCCAGCACAACTTGTGTTTTTATTTTAGGCATTTAGCAGAGGCTTTTATCCACAGCAGCTTATATTCTCTGCACATAATATTGTCCATTTATAGGCTAGTATTTAGTTGAAGTAATTCATGTTTCTTGCTCAGGGGTGCAACAGCAGAGACCCACCTGGCAATGGAGTCTACACCCTTGGAGTTGCAGGCCCGATTCTCTAAACCATAATGCTACACTACTGTGCGGTGATGTCCTGGCACATTAATGATGGGGAAGACAGCAAACGGACCTGTACAGTGCACACACCTCTCCCAACGTGCCAGTATCGCTGACACCTCACAGCGAATGTGCATTTTCTTTCAAATCGAACAGTTTTTTTTTTTTTTTGTGGTGAGTGTGGGTCTCTTGCTTAGCGTCTGAGTGAATCCCCTTTGGGACATGGTTTTTGGTATACGAAATGTCATCATGCTGCAGATACTGTAACTGCTATGAGCATGACCAGGCGTGGCAGTTGGCTTGCTTATTTGGCATGCCATGCGTACATTATTCCTCCTGATCGCACACCGATCGTTTGATCACCACGGTGTTCCAAGGTCTGTTTGGCAAACTGCAGTGCATTTGCATTTTGTGTAAATAGAACGGGTGTCAGCAGTTCTTCATGCCAACAGACTATTCTTATCGGTTGTCTACCTTAACTTAGTAATCATCTATTTTTATTTTACAGGAGTGCGACCATATCCCTAATATCATGTGTTCATTGGCCCAAATTCGTTGAATTTGTTCATTAATCCCCAAAAAAGTGTGGGGGGAGTGGGGCTGGTGTACAGTACTACAGTATATTGCAACCTCGCCTTTCAATGGGTCAAGTCCCCCTATTTCAAGTCAGCATAACTATTAGAACAAAGTAAGTTTTGACTAATTTAATGACTCACTAGGTCAATTCCATTTGATGACTGCACCGAGTCTGCGACTGAAGAACTTTGTTAAGTTCATTATGTCTTATCCGTTGAGATGCTCTGCCATGCAGAATACAGTGGGTTAGAAAGAGAGCAAATAAGGAAATTTGGCTGCTGCTGCATGTCCAGTGGCTTGCACCCAATTCACCTCTCTTGTCAGTCAACCGTCGGTGGAAAATAATACGCTGCCCTGTCAGCATTTAATTAGAAGACGTTGTCTCTGTGTTTATCGGCATAATGGCCGTGTGTATTAATGGCCAGCATTCCAGCTGAGGGAATGTGTCTTTGTGCTTTATGTCCTTCCAGGTGGCCGTCCATCATTTTGTGTGGGCGTTTCTTTGAGAAGACAGCCACTGTAAATGGCTAACAACAGGCTGGGGAATGCACATTAAAATGAACAGAGGCAGTTCCAAAATATTATGGTCGAGTTCACGACTGATTGAATTTAATAGTCTTTGTCTGGGCTTAGCACACCGGGCCAGACTGCTTTTGGCCAGACACTGTCACCTGCACCTGGAATGGAGATGCAATTAGTGATCCCCCCCCCCCCCCCCCCCCCCCCAGTAATGACTGAAGGACTATTACAGGTCAAGAGAGCAGGAACTGTAATACCATTGTTTAAGCGGGGCTTGAAATATATTTCTTTTTAATCAAACTGTTTAGGGCTGCAATATTATAGTCAGCAAGGATTTTTTAAAAAATACATATGGCTTAAGGTTGTAATAACTCATTATCATAGGCAGGCCGGTCCTGCAGGCACGGGTAGATCTGTGTGATGCTATTGTCTGGGGAAGGGGTGGGGTGGAGTGGACTGCCGTGCTAACGAAAGCAGCTAGCAGAGACCGTGCTGCATTAGAGAGAAGTCTGAGGCTATTTAAGCTGCAGGAAGCACAAAGAAACTGGGGGACGCCTGAGGACAGGAGTGGAGATGCATATTGAGAAAGGAGATGAGTGGAGTGCTGAATCCCAGAGCATTATGGGGTATCTGGCAGGTGTGTGTGTGTGTGAGAGTCTGTGTGTGTGTCTGTGTGTAGATGTGTGTATGTGTCTATGTGTAGGTGTGTGTGTGTGTGTCTCTGTGTGTAGATGTGTGTGTGTGTGTGTGTGTGTGTGTCTGTGTGTAGGTGTGTGTGTGTATATGTGTCTGTGTGTGTGAGTCTGTGTGTGTCTCTGTGTGTAGATGTGTGTGTGTGTGTGTGTCTGTGTGTGTATGTGTGTGTGTGTGTGTAGGTGAGAGAATCTGTAAAGGGTAAGCAACAACAGCTGGTGCAAATTTCTTGCTTCACAGCCGATGAGCATCAGCTTGTTAGAGAACTCAGCAGACAGTGGCTTTGGCTGCTTGGCCACTGAGGAGATTACAGGTCCCACTCTCTCATTGTACCATGTCTGTCTCTAAAGAAATTGGCTTCATGAGAAGGAGTTCCAACCTCAGGCCGTTTGGAGATTTAAAGTTACAATGATACTTTTACTAATAATGTTAAATGACAGTGAGGACATTTTTTTTTACACCTGCTGAGATGATAATAAAATAGTCATCTCAGCATCTGTGACTGAGCAGGTAAATCCCAACCCTTCCTGCATTTATAGAAGATTTCCAAGGTGTTTAATTTAATCCTCCTTCATCCGAGATGCGCATTTTTGCTAAATATGTATTTCTTTGCACCACACTGCATGTCTGAGCAAATAATACCGCTGGTGTTTGGCTCTGAATGTGAAAACCCCTGTGGTTTACACTCAGATGTTCAGCTGAAAAAGATATTTTTTCATTGGAAGCGTTCACATTGCTTTTAAAATTCAGCCTACCTCCGTATTACAGTTTGCTACGGATCCTTCTACTGGAAACAAGCCAAATGCCTTTACCATTGTGACCGTTTTAATAAATGTGACTAATATTCTTTATCAAAATATAAACTGGAGTAGCTCAGAATGTCTGCGCAATCAATGCTACAAAAAAAAGATCAGATTGCTGAAGAACTGCTGTATTGAATCTTTTTGTGAACTTGTGTTGCAATCGGTGAAGCGGGTGTTCACACATTCATGTTTCAAGGTCATGTGCGGGTGAGAGAAATCATTCAGTCCTACTGCGTAACTACTGAATCACGGAGACAACTGAGCAGTTTCCCCATTTCCAGTGTTGTGACTGGGTTTGAGTTCTCCGTAAATCACTACAAGAGACTCTGCGTCTCTGCTTTCCTTCTCTCTCGTGTTCCTCGCCTGCGTTCCCGGACTCGGCCCTGTTTAAACTTCCCTTTCGTGAGTGTTTCCGTCGGTGCGGCTCTTGGAACTCCTGGATCCTCTTTCCCTGGAGAAAGTTGCGCTAAATCTCCTGGGAGCGTGCCACGTCCCGCGGGCGCCTTTCTTACCGCGATGCTTATCGTCGGGGCCCGTTCTGCGCCAGCTGTGGCGGTTCTTTAGTTGTGTTGTGGACCTGGCGTACGGCGAGTGTGTCCCGAGATTCATGGGCTTGTAGGGACACATTTGTCAGTGCCTTAGTGGAACGGTGCTTGGACCTCAATCAATCTCGTTTTCCAGCCTAATGTCGCTGCTGCGCACAGTTGCGACATCCCCTAGGTGTTCTATTTTGGGAGGAAATGAGAAGGGGGGGCGGGGGGGGGGGGGTGGATTTTGGTGGTTGTAACCTTCCTCAGACCTGTGTAAACCAGTTAATCAGTAGCTGAAGCCAGATTAGAGAGGCAGAGAGAGGCAGGTGGAGCCAACAGTGCTGTCGAATGAAATATTAAGGAGAGACACACTTATGCACTTTCTGGCTGCACCCAATCAAATAATCATGGGCTTTCCAGACCCAGAGGAACAGCTGAGAGAGAGGAAATGGGGGGGGGGGGCTTTTGAAACAGTGACCCTGCTCTCCACTGCCATATGTTCCCCCAAGATAGACAGTTGTACAATTCCTGCAGACACATGATTATTTAAAAAGATGAATTTGGGGTCTGGCTTTTCTGGTTAATGAATTGTTCTTGTGCATGTGTGAGCCCCATTGGCTGGGACCAAATCCAGACCATGCTAGTGCCTACTGCCGGGATCTGCAGCTCATCCCTCTCTAGCGACCCCTGCTGGTGGCTGCAAGTGTCTCTGTTAACCTGCCAATGACTTGCTGCTTCTGATCTCTGTGACAGATCTCTGTGCTAGCCCATCTTGTTACTGATCTCTGTGCTATCTCGTCGTGTGACTGATCTCTGCTAGCTCATCCTGCAGCTGATCTCTGCATTAGAAATCCTGTGACTGATCTTTGCTAGCACATCCTGTGACTGATCCTTGTTTCTAGTCCAGCTTGTGAGCTAGCCCAGAGAGGTTTTTACCATGAGCGCTAATGTATACAACTGGATCTTCCTAACTAGGGAGAAAGGGGAAGGGGCATGAAACAGAATTTTAAACGGAGTCAAAGTAAAATTATTCTTAAGATTAATTCTACTTTTTTATACATAACACGATTCGTTGAAAATTCTCTGAGATCTGCAGTTGGTGTTCAAGTTTTTGTGCTTACCTAGTGCCAGCTATTTCAAGTCTGTATTTCACCTAATGGGTTCACCAGCTATTCTGTGCACCTTTTCTGTTCTTTCAGTGAAACAGGTGCAAAGGTGGTTCTTGCTTTCTTTCGCAACTTTCTTTTTCCAAACATAATTACTTATGTGGAGAATATTCTTGTGTGAATTGACCGGTTTTTAAAAAAGGCGTTGAATTTAACTGTCCTTAAATGTGGATAAAGCACTTTAGGCTTCTTCCGCAGTCGCTCCTACTCTACAAGTCAAATCTTCAAGGCCCCTCCCCAAAGAAAGCTAAAATATTTTCTCCTCTTGCTTCTAGGCACCTTTCAATGAACCTTTTAAAGGATCTTTTTTAAAGTATTTTTTTTTTTTTATCTCCACACAACCGCCAGAATGGTTACTGTAAGAAGTCTGTCTCTGATGCCAATATGTCTGCTGGCCACACATTCCCTTGATCTTATCATTATCACAATAAAGTTGGTACAATGGTAGAATAGCGACCAGGAGTGAGAGATTGGGAACCATTCAAGTCAACAGACGTGCTAATTCAATCACAACAGGACGGCCAATACACTATGGCCTAATTGATAGGTGTTACAAGGACCGACTACATCCGTCTTGGTATGTGTATTCAACACTACTGATCAAAGCTTCGAAAACAAATAAGAAGCAGCCTCTGGAAAGGTTCGTGGTTCAGTCTGACTCTGCTGAATCCAAGGTGTCATTCGTGCGCTTTGTCACTGCCAGTATTGGAAATAAACTTTGTACTTTTTCATCACGTTCGAGAGACGTCCTTTTTTCCTTACATTACGTTCCTCACCCCTGGCACACACAAATGAACAGTGAGACCCATTAGCACCTGATAGCAAAGCCAAGACCATAGAAATGGGAAAGGAGCCGCAGCTTTCTCACTGAATCTCTGCAGTCTCTCTGGTCTTTCTAAATTTACATTTCAGCTAAAAACTGAGCGCACAAATCACAGCCACTCCGTACCCACGGAACACACAGTTGGTGCAAACTTCAATTACTTTCTGTAATGAGAAACCTGTCTCAGTGTGGAGCATGCTAACCTGTCTTAATGTGGAACAGCCCCCTGTGCTTTGGAGGTCAGGGAGAAGGATTAGGAATAATTTTGGTCTGCGGTACGCTGATGGTGAGGAGTACAGCAGATCCCAGGGTACTTACTTGCTGGGGACTCGTTTTGGTTTTCTTCGTCCGAATCGGCAAAGACTTCTGCAAGCTCCTGGTCAGACATGTCCGTGAGCTCGGTCAGGTCCAGGAGGTCAAAGTGCACCTCCAAAGAGGATACACTACTGAGGGGCTCTGAAGGAGAAAGGGGGGGGGGGGGGTGGAGTTGGTGGGGTTAATACCGAAGGCAAAGAGTCTCTCCCTCACAACATTTCACACTGACCCAACAATGTATTGTTTGTCTGAACATTTTTGTTGCAGCTCAATTTTCAGCAGCTTCTAAACTCTTCCTGCGTCTTCTTCCAACCTCTGTTAATGAACTCACCGTGGCCCCAATGCCGTTTCTCATGGTGTCCTGTAAGAAAGCGTGGACTGAGGCGTGATGGCAGCGTACTGCTGCGCTGTGAAAATAAGCGCTTGGCTTGGGTGGCTACTTGGGCTTCAGGGGGGTGTGTGTGCTGGTGAGGAGTCTGACAGATGGAGAAGATTCACAGATGGTGTTGAAGGATTGGGACAGGTCCAGAGCTGTGATTGGACGTTCCTGATTTGTAATGAGCAATGGAAGTGGGGGGCTGCTATTTTAATCTGCTGGTTTATGGCACTCAGGCTGAAGGTTTAAAATACTGTTTAAACCTGTTGATTTTGCTTTCATAGTGATATTAATGACTGACAATTGCGATTGATTACACATTTCATGGAGATTCTTGGGAAGAGATTTTACTAAATTATTACTTCCACTATGAGCGATTCCCCCCAGAAGTGAAGTGCATTATTGGCCTGTGTCTGCCCGCACTGAGGTAGGATTACATCCATCCTACATCCAAAACAGCTTTTCTTCGTCTTCTTTTTCAAGTCTGGTTGAAACCTGACTGTTAGCTGTGGACAACATAAAGCACTCATTTTTCTGCCGAACGCAGTATGAATGGAGCCTTGTGATCCCCACATCACCGGAGCTTAAATAAGATCTCCCTGCAGGCGGCGGGACGCTCGCTCGAGTGTGTAAGGAGGAGACGGTTCGGAGGTTGGCTCCGGGCAGCCGGTGCTAGCTTAGCCCCGGGGTCCTGGGAGGCTCGGCTGGATGCAGTGCTGTGGGTGCCTGTGGCTTTAAGGGCTAGCGTGCGTTTGCTACCCCACTGATCAGGAGGAATTCTGCTGTGCTTTTTAGGGGCAGGGCCTGCCCTGCACACACTCTGTATTCACGGGGCGACGGACGGCAGCCTCTCCGCACCTCCCCAAACTGACAGAACAAACGCGATGCTTCAGCTGCACACAAAACAGCCTGCGCTGGCAGGACATAATAGCTTGTGTGCGAGTGTGTGTGTGTGTGTGTGTGTGCATGTGTGCGTGCTTGCGTGCGCATGCATGCGTGTGTGTGTGTGGGCATGTGTAAGGGGGGTGTTTGTGTCCCTGATTTAGCTCCACTTAGTTTTGTAAATGTCACAGAGACTTCACATAACCTAATTGTCCCTATGCATATTTGATTAGAAAAAGCTAAGTCATGAGATGTGTGGGTGTACACACAGCACACACACACACACACACACACACATATATATATATATATACTGTAAATACACACGCACACACGGACGCACATACACACACACACTCACACACACACACACACACACACACCACAGTGTTTAATGTACTGCATTTTGGGTCCCCTCCCACCCTTTCCCTATTGCGCTCCTACCATTCATACTAATTCAGGTTACGGTATTTGTGTGGTTTTAGCTTATGTTTTAATGCACGTGTTTCTCCTCTTTGGGCTTATTGTGAACGTGGCCTGTATGTGTTTAGCATTGTACTCTGAATTAATTCAGGGTATTCAGCTGGGCGTGCTTGTTGTGTATGCTAAGCTGAGTAACTGACCTGTTATAGGAACCCAGGGAGTGCCTACAAAGGGAGTTTCAGAATGGACACAATACAGCCATTTGTTTGGCTCGATAGCGATAGTTTAATATTGTACTGATTGCTGAAAAGGCTTATTTATGAATTGTTTTGTATTTGTGTGCCCTTCAGCGAGGGCAATGTAAGGGAGGGGGGGGGGGGAGGATTATTCAAACAGTCAGCAGACTGATGCGAGTGAAATTTTCATCTCTGTAATGAGGAGCTCTCCCATTGCTGAGCTGCTGAGGGAGCCTTCGGGGAGAACAGAAGCATTATTTTAGCAGTAATTTGTTTTCGAGGATGCACGGAGCTTTGTTCTGCATACATATCGTTAAATGGAACATCTAACGTCTCATATTGTTGGGAAAAAAGGCAGACCGAAACAAAGCGAAATTATGCAAAGTCGAATAACCAAGGCTTTTAACAAGTCTAATCCTGACAGAGTGTCACGTGTGGCAGGAAAGGCGGTAGGTACGTGGTGCTTTTCCCACAGGGTTGGAAATGGGATCCGCCCTGCTTGACCGTGCCTCACGGTTCAGTGTGAAAAGCGGTGTAACGGCACTGAAGAGGCAGGGAAGTGCTCCTCTGTTGAGCGACAGCCCGCGTCCTTAGTGCGTCAGTGTGGGTGCGCTTGTTTACGGGACCGACAGCAGCGCGGCAGAAGGGCTGACTCATTAACTAGTTCTCTGTGATCTAAATTCTAACCGGGCCTTCTGTTCCCCCCTCCGCTCGTAACGTCCCCAGGTGTAATTTCCTGGAATGCCTGTTCGGCTGGGGGAAGTAAATCTCACCGCCCCAGGGCTGGATCTCGTTCAGAGCCAAAGCGGACACGAATGCGAGGGGCTCCACGTTTTCCAAACTTGATCCTGAAATTGTCATGCTGGCGCAATGGAATGTGCTTCACCTTGGGGTGAGGGCGAGGATGCGACCCTTTAAATTATCTTGACACGTTCAAGATCACGTTTCTGTCTGGCACGAGGGGGGTTTTTGATTGCTGTTTTCCCTCAGGGTGACTCTGGTAAGAGTCCATCCACTTGTAAAGCATCACACAGAATGATCTTGCACAGCATTTATTGTGAAACCACAATTTAATATGCCACAACAGCCTATAAAAATGGCACAGGCAATGTTACACCACTTGTAGTTTACGCATCCAGTGTGAATGCAGTATATAATTATAAAATCTATAATTAATAATAGGATATATAATTATAAGATTGCCTGTACCACCTCATTTTACACAAAGCTTTAACACATGCTGAATCTTTCCTATGTAATCTTATGAATTACAACCCTTCCGCCTCCACGCTTCTAGGCCTAACAGCGGAATCCATGGCCATTAAACAAAGCCATCCTCCTCTACGCAGTCAGGGGTATGTGTCTGGCACCTCTCTTTCATCTCTAGCTGCTCTTTTTCTTTGAGAAGAGTGAGAGAGGGGGTGTAAAATTAGCATGTGAGAATATCTTTTTCTTGGGAAAACGTGCGCCCGCTCTCTGCTCGTAAGCCCCCCCCCCAGTGAGAGGAGAGCGGGCGATAACTGCAGAACGCCCCCCCCCCACTCGCTCTCCGTTCCCGCCTGCTGTTCTCGTTCCTCTCCTACCTCTGTTTCCTTTTTAACTTACGCCCCCGCGCTCTGAATAATTGATTGGAAATGCACAGTGGCAATAGACAGACTGCAATAGTGATTTTTTTTTAAAACTTCCAGCTTTGAGATGACTGAGAAATGTTGGAAATGTAAGATATAAAGCGTTCCTCTAGCCGCTTCTGTTTGTGTTTTTTTTGAAACTGGTGTTTTGCTGACCATTATAAATGATGCTCAAGTAAGAAAAGACCTTCAAAAGACTTTTTCTGTGGCTTTTGGCCCAATATAAACTGTGGCTTGAGTCCCGCTCATTCATATCAGACTCCATCGGACCAGGCAGGATTTAAGTTCCTCAGTTCTGTTCCCCCATCTCTGCAGTCAGGACTCAGGACACTCCTCTTTTCCCTGTCCTTTGTTTGGTTTCCTTTGAGGGTGGATGAATCGAGGAAACGTGTATTAGTCGTTGTTCAGTCAAGCGTCAATTTGAGGCCACGTCATTTACATACGTGGCAGGTGGGGAGAGGTAGATCCGTGGGTCGATCATTTATACGTCACACGCTCCAAAAAAATACTTCCACAAGTATTTCCTGCACTCTTGTTTGCTTGCTCATGCGAGCCTCCAAGCTCCTCCCACCTAGCTCCTTCAAGGAGCCTTTAACGGATTGGAATGACCTTGAAGCTGGCGGACCTCAATCAACTTCCGGGTCAGACGAGGGCCGAGGAGACAAGGACGGATAAAATAAGCGATTGGAATGAGCCCTAGGTCTCCCTGTTTCTTGAGTGAGCTCCTCTTAAAAATCCTGTCTTCCCTGAGCCCAGATCAGCTCTGTGTGATTCCCCCTACTGCAGCCCTGTGAGCACCATGCCAGTCTCTGTCCTGTGGGGTCCAACCTTGCAAACCCTTCACAGGCAGCTTAGAGTGGGGGGTGGGTGGGTGGAGCGTGACTATCAAGTATGCAGACGTTGGAGCAGACTTTGGTTTGGGAGGGGGGATGGGGGCTGGAGCGTGACCATCATGTACGGTGACGTTGAAGCAGACTTTTGGGGGGGGGCGGGGGGGCATAGGAGGGAATCCTCGGCTCTTGTGATCACCGTGGCCCCTTTCGTGTTTTCCGCTGAGAAATAATGACCTTTTGCTTCAGCCTGTTGGTGGGCTGCCCTGCTCGTCTGTGCAAAGGGCCAGACTGGAGAAATTGGCTCCATCATTACAGAATGGCATCGGCAGCACAGGGAATGGATGCAGTCATTACCAGCGAGCTGCTGCTATTAGCAGTGAGTGTGCTTCAGGAATAAACAAGTGGCCCTGAAAGTGCCGGGGAAAACGGTATCCTGTCGGTAAGTGGCAGGCGTGCGGTGGGGCAGTCGCTCTGAGGTCAGTGTAGAGGGGCGGAGCTGTGGCCACAACAGAAACCCGGTTTAAAAAAAAAAAAAAGATTAATTAAAAATATCACACAGAAAACAGTGTGTGAGGAAATTTCCATTGTTTCTGCATGTCTGGTGTAAGCCAAAGCTTACATCAGCTGACCAGGCTACCTGTGCTGCGACTGCATACAGAGGTTGTTACGCGATTCACGTCCCAGAACTCATCCTTATAATGATCAGAGGTTACATCGCTGCTATCCTGGATCGCGTTCCTGTAGCACTTACTGTCACTGACTGTTTATATCCATATATTTTCCAGTGAATAATATTTATTGCAAAACCTTGTTTTGCAAAATATCTGCGATATGACAAGTACATGATGCCAAATCACTACAGATTCCTGTCACTGGAAAAATGCAGTACTAAAACACTGAAAACGTTATATTATTGACTCATTAAGCTGGTTGTCACAATTATTCTACAGTGGTGTAAGGTTCAATTGATACGTGTTTTGCATATTAGTACATACAGTACTCCCTATTGAGATGCTAACACAAATGTGGTATGTTCAAGTAACATACTGGTAACATTCAAGTACATAGGGGCGACATAGCTCAGGAGGATATACAAGATACCTAACCCCTAATTGCTCCCAATGAGCTGATTGGAACCTTGCATGGCAGCCTTTCACCGTTGGTGTGTGAGTGTGTGTGAATGGGTGAATGAGAGGGATCAATTGTAAAACGCTTTGGATAAAAGCGCTATGTAAATGCAGTCCATTTACCGTGTAACATTTGAGAGCAAGCCACGCACTGTAATAATGTACCTTTGACAGGTCTGAGAAAAGCCACCGTGGCCTTGTCTTTTTAATACTTTTCCCACATGTACTGTGATTGACGTAACTAATTCACACTGATGCGCTCTGGGATTGGTGCCCCGTGCTCTGCCTGTGTGGGGCCTCTGTCTCCCAGGTGTCAGTGCCTGGCGCTTCAAGGCTTCAGAGAGACCCGCTGGCCCTCGCGGGCTTCCTGTTCGATTGTGCATTGAGACGCGCGCGGACAGACGCTGTCTTGTGTGGCCGTGGCAGTGGCCCTCTTGTTCGATCTTGGAGCTCGTTCAACGCGAGAGAAGAAGGGAGAGGAAGCGCTTCTTCTGCCTGGGCCACATAATGGGGCATTTCAGTTAGTGCGCATACCAGAGACAATGCCAGCACACAGCAGCCTGTCAGCTTGAGATTCATCACTTTGGTCCCCTGATCTTCCTAAATATATCCGTGCATTCCTGCTTCTGGACTCCCAAGGGGCAATTTCTGGCTAAGGCGCATTGCTTGCCAAGTTTGTTCAAGACACAACAAGGCACCCTGGATGTAAGGTCATGCTTACAGGAACCGCGCCAAGTGCGAACTCCTTGAAAGGAGATGCCTGCTGTTTAACACTGAACATGTACATATGGAACAGTGATACCCTATCCAAATTAGGAAGCAGTCTGCAGCCCGGAGACCGTGCTGTGTGGTACTGCGGGAACACGCAGCAATGTTGGGAGATGCGACAGATCAGACTCACGCAGACACATTCTTTGTGTGAGAAGTACGGAGAATGCGTCTACGTGATTGGCTGAGGCAGTTGGCGCGACATCTTTGACCCTGCCAACTCTCCGGGGTCGCCTGCCCCCCCCTCCCACCCCCCACCCCCCAAGACACCCTGTACTCACGTCTCCTCTCTGCGACCTGCAGCAGCCCAGAGATGGGGACAGTTATTCCACTCTCCTCCTCTGCTGAAGGATTGTGGGAAGGCGCTGTGGGCAGATCCCCCGAGCTGGAGGACTTCAGCAGGTTCTGAATGTCTTTGCTGGGCTCCACTGTGGAGGACAGAGGAAAGGTCAGGCATTTCTCTTCAAATTTTTTTTAAAAGCTTTCCCCCCCCCCCCCCCATTTTCTCCTTCATTTGGAATAGCCCCTGCTGTAACCTCCGCTGTCAGCTGTCCTATTAATTCTAGAGAGCACAGGTAGGCGTGAGCCCTCTTCCAAAGCATGCAAATTCCAAGCTGTTTCTTATCACACCACAGTTCACAAGTCGGGTTAATACAAACATTGTCTGTGTGCAGAGAGTTTGTGTGCAGCTCAACAGATGGAATTGCAGGTGCTCCAGTGACCAGTGGCGGTCACTAGTGAGTGATGAGATGCTGTAATAACAGGTGATGCTAGGGCCATTATTGTGTCACTCTCTGGGACCATTGGCCTGCCAGTGCTGGCACAATCCGGATTCAGTATGCAAATGTGGGGTCTGTCTGCGCATTAAAATGGTGCCTTGGCCTGTCTGAACGTGGAGGCCATTGATGCATTGGAACAGTGCATTAACAGGACGACAAAACCAGAACCCCTTGCACATTTCTGTTCAGCCTGGAAATTCAGCGTCTATCGTTAGCTCGCCCTAAGAGCTGGATACCGGGCATAATTTGCATGCTTTTCTCCGTGTTAATGTCTTTCCATCCTCTGCAGAAAAGGTCTTGTGTGAAATGGTTTTCTCAACTTGCCTTGCAGTTTACAATGCTGTGCAGGCTAATGGCTTGCACACAGCGTGTGGGTAGCAAGCTAAACAAAGGTAGGCAACTGCAGAGAGAATCCCAAACGGAAACAATCATCAGTCATCACAACACACAAGGGACATGCTTGGCCAGTACATTTTCCTACTTTAATCTCGAATGTATTTTTATTTTCATCTAACAGTCCTTTCTCATGTTTTAAGGATAGGATTTTTAACTCGTGACTCAAGCTACCGCAACACTTACATACGCAATACAGAAGGAAATATACAAATTATTGCCACTTTCAGATTTTGCAATACACAGTATACTGTATATATTTTTATTGGATATTAGACAGTGTGTCCTCCTTATGCTTTTTCCTCCTTATATTTTATTCAGGGGGGAAATCAATGAGGCCGGCCGACAGAGATGACATCAGATCACAGAACGGAACGTGGTTGGCGTGGTGGAAAATCGCGAACAACCGATGATGACCGTGAGTATGTGTCGGGCTTCTTCTTCTTCTTCTTCCTGCCGCAGGTAAGGCGAGAGAAGACTCGGTTTGCCAGGGCTTCCTGGGTCTTGGGCTGCTGTTTCCCGAGCTGCTCGCGGCGAAGCAGCTGTGGGTTTGGCTGGTTGTCAGCAGTGAGAAATGTGCTCTGCGCTGCCCTGCTCTGTGGTGTGGAAAATAGGCAGTGGCCTGGAGGAGTGCGTGCACCTCCACGGCAGCGCTCTTTACCCGGGTACAGGCTGCGCGGGAGGGGGCCTGAGAGACACAGTCTGCGCGTCCAAATTGGGGAGAAACTGGGGGAGAATAAATAACAATTAAAGGGGAATTGCACTTTCAAACACATATGGGCTTTTTTTGTTTATATTGTCCTTCTAATGAATGTGTCAACCTTCATTTTTCGATTAGTTATTTTGTTTAAAATGTCTAACGTTAGAAACAAGGACCTTTTTTTTTTTTTAGCACAAGTCCACGTAGTAGTACGGTTTCTGGTTTTTTCTTCTTCGAGGAAAAGAATAGCGTTGAAGTCGCGCAATGATATGCTGCCTAGGTCTACTTCCTGAATTTGCAAAGGTAAACGACAAAACATCGTAAAATATTAACACAACGAAATAACTAATCGAAAAAATGAATGTCGACACATTCATTGGAAGAAAATTTGAAATAAAATAAGCCCATGTGTGATTTAAAGTGTAATTCCCCTTTAAACAATCTCCAGCGGAATCCACGCATCGATATGGATTGGCATCGTTTGCCTGCTATGAAGAAGGTGACCCAGGCCCCCTGCCATAAAAATGCACCAGTCCAAAGTCAAAGGGTTTGCTCGTAACCCCTGCATGAGCTGGGTTTATGTCTACGGAGGTGTGCGCAGAATATAATCGCTCGGTTAAACTCAAAATGGTGAAAATGTTCAGGCTGCTTGACAGCAGGCGAAAAAGGTATAAAACTCACTGAAAGGTTGACATGCTGTTTGTGTGAAGGTTATAAACGGTTTCCGCGTGTCCTTTCAATACGGTTTATACTATGCAAAAAGAAATCCCACGGTGCTGCCGGGTTCCTTTCAAAGACAATATTTCACATTAGCATATTTTCCATATGTCAGTCTTATTTCAAGAAGAGAAAAATAATGTAACAACGCGAAAGGAACCTGAGGGTGGTTGACAGCCGCACTTGGCTCTGTCATGGAAAGGAAAGGAATGTATTCCTGGCCTTGTGTGTGTGTGTGTCACTACGCTAGTGATGATCTCGTTTTGAGCAGGTAGGCCAGCATGAGCAGGTGGGCCTTTAGCCCCTCTGTCCTGCCCATTGCTATGGGGCTGTACCACTGGGGGGGAAGGGGGGGCTCATAAGTAATTATGGTAAAATTTCACATGCAACTTGTTAACAAGATTGAACTGAGTGGATACCTCACATTAAGAGTAGTAATACACAGCAAACAAACCTTGAACTGAGCAACATTTTGTGTTTGTGTGTACAGCATTATATGGCAATAAATTGCATTATATTGGCTTTTAACTTTGAATATTTTATTACCATGCGATTCTGAAATGTATCTCTCCTGGAGGGCTGCTGCTAACTTTGCTGATCCAGTAAATAGGTTTATTGAAACAAATTGTTCTCAACTTTAATCAGATAGGGCCTTGAAGAGTGAGAGTGGGGTGCTTCTGCAGCAGGATTGTAACAATAAGAATGTGCAAGCCTTGTTAAACCCAAAGCTCTTTCTAGGGAGTGCTGCTCCTGTGTTCACAAGTCTCACTGACTCTCAGAACTCTATGGTGCACTTTTAGCAGCTATACTGTGGTCTAGATGATCCTGCATTTTGAGGAGTCATCCTTTCTGAAAAGGGTGTCACAGCATTACCTTCCATCTTATTCTATAGTAGAGCTATGCCTCCTCAATGAAAGCATAATGCTGCTCCTAGATAAAGAGATTTATTCCCATAATTAATACGCTGCGAAATGATGCTTTAAATGTGAATGCCGCTGTGGAGAATGTTAATTATTTTTAATGATTTGAAGTCACAAGTCAAATTCTCCGTAATCCCGAGGATCTGCCTCTTACAACTGACCTTTAATATTTTCTTGTGACTAAACAGTATTTCAGAGTGGGAGCACAGTCACTCTGTTCTGTTAATAATAGCCTACCTGTTGTGTGTGTGTGCGCACGCATGTGCATGTATGTATTTGTGACAAAGAGTGAGAGAGAAAGAAAGAGATTGAAGAAAGAGAAGGAAAAATGTACAAGCACTCAAACTGCAGAAAAATGAGGCAGCTAGGACATCTCAGGGTCAACGTTTTTAGCAACATTCTAATCATTCTTATTATGAAGCAAGAAGCATTCCCTGTGACATTTAACCAGTGTCACGGACGTGACATCATTATCCCTCCGGGACTGTTTACAGTCTTTACAAAAATAGATATCCTCGGGCAAAGGCCCAGGCAGCCAGAGCTGTTAAAAGGCACACAAATAACAGGACTGTGTGTCAGTATGTGGGAACGGGGGGGCATCTTTAAGCCGTGTGGTTTCTTCTCCCAGTTTAAGGGTCTGTCGGAGCAGGGCGTACTTTATTGATTGCAGCTTATCCACCCTGTCACTGAGTCACGCAGCCGGGCGTGCTGACCCCCGCTCAGCGTCTCTGCAGCAGCAGCAGTAGCAGCAAGCGCTGGGGCAGGACAGGGAGGTCCGGAGGATTGGTGAGGCTTCTTCTCCGCCGCCACCCCCCTGTCAACCCAACAAATGGGGGGAGGCTGCGCCCGCTAATATTGTTCCCAGGCAGCGAGGCTGGAATGGTTAACGCCGCGCCCGCCCGTTTCATTTGGGGAGGAGGCCCACGGGCTCGGAGGCGAGGGCGCTGTGCCAGGAGGCTGGCAGCGCGGCGAATGCAGGCTGAACACCGCGGGCTCCGATTTCACAAAGGGGATACGCGAGCCCCTGTGGTCGGGCCATCGATTTCTCTCCGCTGCACGAACCAAAACAGACGGTGCATATATGATTTCATCCCGCGCTCGTAATAAAGTGCTTCATCGATCACGGGTTGCCGTTGAAGTGTTAGGCTTTCCGCGAGCGGTTTGTAAAACTTGCCATGGCTGCGTGGTATTAGCCAATAAAAGGATGCTTGGCTAGCATATTGACGGTGCGCGTTTCATGACAATGTGCAACTGAAATTCTGAATAAATGCCACTCCTGGCTCTGATTTAGCCAGTGCCTGACTGACAGTAGAACTCATTTTTTGGAAAATAAAAGGGCACAACCATTAAATAACAGTAAAAGCTCAAATAAATGTATTACTTTTATTTTTGTACTTGGTAGCTGTCTTTTTTTTTTTTTAACCTGCCATTCGATTCAGACTTTCCAAATATAAAATTAAATAAATCACAGCCACTTGTAAACCAGAACTGTCATCTGACACAACCAATGAAAAAAAAAAAAACTAAGAATGCCCTACTCACTATTCTAGATTAGTTCAGCAGCAGAGAGGTCCAGTGTAGGGCATGCTTGGTTCCCTAACTCTCGATGTAATGGCCTTAAATGGACATTTTAAATGATTTAGAGACACAGAAAAAAGTGCTTATTTAGATCCCTTCAATCCCACTTTCTATGTTGTCATGTATTCTAGCTATAAATGCTGAACGCTGCAAGAATACATATAAGAGAAAAGTGATTAAAACATATCTTTTAAAAGCAGATTATGAAAAAAAAACTTTTTTGCATGTTACATTAAGACATAATTCTAGGCCATCTCAGAATTAGAATTTCCAACTGAATCCGGATCTTTCCACTGCTCACATCTGTAATTCAGTCTCTTATCTCTTCGCCCATGTTTTATTAGTTTCTCTACAAATGTCCATCTCTCTATTTCGACCTGATGAATCCTTATTTCTACACGTTAGTCCAAAACAGCCGCGCACCCTGAACATCCCGAACACACACACCCCAGAACAAATGCGTCACCAACGGCCACCGGCATCACGGTCCACAGCCTGCACCTACCTGGGGTAGCTGCCCCTCCCTGCGCCTCCATCCAGTCGAGCGGAGTCGGTGGGGCTGTCTAGGGCAGCTGCATGAGCGTGCGAGAGCGATGGGAAGAGAGAGAGAGAGAGAGAGAGAGAGGTGCCGACTGCTCTCTCCACGGCATCAGACACCAGCGACGCCCTTTTTTTTTTTTCTTCCCCCAGCTATTTTCACTGTTCAAGCATCCCTACACACTCGCATTCGCCTGGCTGTCACTCGAGCCAGAATGCACTTCCATGAAAGCTAATGGAGAGAGAGAGAGAGAGAGAGATAGTTCAGTTTGCGAATTGCAGAACCACCCTGCACTGTAAGCATTGCATTGTGAATGAGCTCGGCAAAGGAGACTGCGGAACAGAGCGAACGAGCAAGCGAGCGAGAGGGGAGAGAGAGAGAGAGGGGGAGGGAGGAGGGAGAGAGAGAAAGAGAGCGAAAGAGAGAGCGAGAGCGTGCGAGACAGATTGGCAGACCGCCCAGGCTGGACATGTGGGTGTGGTGGTGGGGAGTTTGACCTGGCAAACGAAGGGACGTGAGTGTGAGTGCGTGTGCGTGTGTGTGTGCGTGTGTGTGAAAGAGAGAGATAGAACAAACAGGGGCCACACCTCAACTTGAATATTTGGGGACCATAGGCAGAAATATACTTTGTGGCAGGCATTTAGCAGACGCTGTTATGCACAGCAACTTACATGACTTTTTTTACATTGCATAGCATAACATTACATCCATTTATCCAGCTGGATATATACTGAAGCAATGCTGTTTAAGTATCTTGCTCAAGGGTACAACGACAAGTGTTCCTGGGAATCGAACCTGTGACCTTTAGGTTACAAGACCAGCTCCTTACCCTTTATGCTACTATACCTCCCTTATTTTTTTATGAGCTGTGACCTATCGCTAAATGTATTCTGTTCGATAAAAGTGCAGTGTGTTGGTAAGATGCATGCTCTTTTTAGTCTTTACAGCTTTCCAAGCTGTCTCTGTCATCTGCTGGTCCCGCCCCCCCATTCTCCTCAGGGAGGATAAGAGATGAGCCTGGGATGAGGTTCGCTAAGGCTGGTACTGATCCAATGCCTGGTGGCTTGTGTGTGTGTCTGCGTGCGTGTGAGCGTTTGTGTGTGTGTATTTGTGACAAAGAGTGAGAGAGAAAGAAACAGATTGAAGAAAGAAAAGGAAAAATGTACAAGCACTCAAACTGCAGAAAAGGGAAGCAGCTAGCTCATCTCAGGATCAGAGTGGGGGGGTGAGGGGGGGTAAACAAGTGAATGTGCGCATGCATGTGCGTGCGGGAGAGAGCAAACAAATGTGTATGCCTGAGTGTGTGTCTAGTATGTGTGAATACATGTTGTGTGTCTGTGTAAATGCCACGTGATGTTTCCTTTTAGGTTTCTCCCTTACCTGAGGGAAATCGTATATTAATAGTCCAGTTAGACCAGTTAGACCAACTGTAGAATTGGATAATATGCAAATATATATGACATAAGCTATCATGGTATCTGCAAAAAGACCAGTTTCACTATTCAGTGTTCATTTTTATTAGTTCAGTGTTTAAATCATTTGGACATGCATGTTATCACATTTGTTATAGTGCCTATAAAAGGCAATAAATTAGTTTCATGCAAAATAGCCTTTAGACATGATTGATTTTCAGAAATGTATGAAATTACATTGGATAACTATGGATTTCTTTAAAATTGAATGAATTATATTGACAACGCAGTTATTGGTTGCTGTTGCCCTCTTGTGGTAAAAGATTGCATTATTGGCTTAATCTGATAGTAGCTGGGATTCAATCAACACCTTATCACTTCAACAGTAGTGACACCATAAACCTATGTAAACCCACTTTAGCTGAAAACAGAGATGTTGTACAAGTACAGGCTGTACACCAACAAACCAATGAAACTGGAACAAATCATGAAATGTATTATTTGTATGCTGATGTCGTCTTACCTGTTCAGGCAGCCACATGAGAGATTAAAACTACTCAGGATGTTCTTTCTCTGTTTTGTCAGGAGAGAGTATGGCAAGAAAGGTGAATATGACCTGGCAAGTTTTTGGGACAGTCTACAACAGGTAATTTTCAGTTTCTCTGATAAACAACATTCCTGTCCACAATATTCCCAAACCATTCTGAAATATTAAATAGATTGTGTTCCATACATTTTATGTTCAATTGATATAAATGCATTATATAACATTACTGCTTATGTTTTGTGCTCTTTGCATTATTATACCACGCCAAACACAACCATATGCATCAGACCTCCTCTGCAACTGCAATTGTAGAAGGAAAGAAGGAAACATGCTTAGGTTTTTCTGCTGGGCCTACTAAAACATTTATTATACTATATAGTGGCTAAAACTTTGGATCAAACTGTCGCCAAAAACACTGACTCCTGAGACTGGGGCAGGAGGAGTAAATATCATTGTTGGGGAGTCTACCTGAGCTGCCGTTAGTACTGTGACATCACTGCATTCTATAACCGGAGCTTCTGATACAGAGTTTCCGTTTGTGTTGGCTGGCGGAGAGGAAGTTTCTAAACTGCCGTTATTCTTACTGTCGGTGTGTTCTTGAATAAAAAACCACACACGCACGCACACAAACACGCGACAGCGATAATCAAAGCCTTTAAACCGAAAATGCTCTCTAGTGATTATCTGACCGGAGTCACACACCTCCATATCGTCCCCTACTCAACCGGTGTCCTTCCCTGAGAGCGCCTATCCCTCTCGTACAACCCTTATCAATTGCAAAAGCACTGGGAATCGATGAGAGTTCCTTTCATGGCTGTGGAAAGTATAGCTGAAATATATGATACACACATATTAATGGCACTTTTAAATGCTCAGAGAATACATTAAAGGCAGCCAGTGATCTACAAACATGGAAGGCAGAGAATTTACCTTTAAATCAGTATGAAGATGATCACTCTCATAAATACCACTTAGCAATAAAAACCATCTAATCCATTTCCAGTAACAAGCTAGCCACTGGGAAATGATTAAAACAGGTTTATAACCATTGGTTCACTGTTTCTCTGTTTCTTACACGTCACATTCAGGCACGAAAGCTCTCTTCAACGGGAAAAGGAGACCTTGTCAAAATTAATGCCGTGATGAACTTGGACTCCTGTTTGAATGGAAGACATGAATATCCTGCATTGTCCAAAAACCAACCATAATGAAACCATAACTTATATTTTAATATTATTGTTATTTCATTGTATCCCTTTTAATATTCCAACATGTGTGACAGATTAATGTCCAACAGAATCATTGATCATAGGAGATTGTTCAAAATCAGGCAAGTGCAGAGACAGGATTCAACGGAGGCAGGCTCCTGCCCTTTTGACTCCAGCTTTATTTATTTATTTAAAATCTGACCTACAGTGTAATCTAGAATACTAGCTGTCAAGTCAGTTTCAAAATTTATTTCGCTCAATGGCTACTTTGTGGTGAAGCAGCTAAATGCCGTAATATTTATTTAATTACGTCACATCGTCGTGGTTCTTTTTCGTGTTACGTTCTTGCTCTTCGTTACGTAACAATGCCATTCTACAAATATAACAATTCTCTATTCGGTAGAGAATTTAGAACCAACGGACACACATCAAGCTGAGTAACTTAATTCGACTTTATCATTTTTTTAAAGTTTCGTATTTCTGTGCACAGAGCGTAACATGGTAAGTATGCAGTGTTGCCGTACTTCTAAAGATACGCATTGAAATTAAATGCACAGACACAGGCTGTATTCTTGCGTTGTGACATTACTGCTGTTTAGATTCAGGTAGACTATATTGCGCAGACTAGGCTACACAGTCTGTAGCATACGGCAGTGTAAGCAATCCAATGTTTTTGCAGAACTTAATGAGCAGGGCTGTTCTGGCCATGATGGACCAATGAACACAAAACGCTAGCATTTCAGGATCAGGTTCAGCAGTTTAGATATTCCCACCCTCGCAAGTTTGATACTATGACGTCACACACACAAAAAGCCATTGACATTTCAACTGGCATGGTAATTATCCTCTTATCCTTCGAATTATAGCGGTGTTCTTACTTCAAGTGTGATCACCTTCTGCTTGTGATTCTGAACAAGTGAACGACACGGGAATGCAGAATAGATTCATACAAATATTAAAAACATCTTAATTTCATGACTCCACCCTTAAGGTGGTATACTTGCAGTTCCAAATCAGGATCATCAATAAAACACAGAAGCTCATTGTCCTCAATCACTGAGCTGATCTCACTAAAGTGAACTGAGATGGGCAACGAGGGCCATGTCTATTTCTGGTTTACTTAATTAACCCTGACGTTTGCGCCATCTGACATGTTAGCTACAGTTCTTGATTGGCGCATGAATGAGTGCCAAAGACTGCTTATTGTGTCCCAACGTGAAGCCTTTTGCTGTGAGTCTTAATCTACGGAGTGAACCAGGGGCGTATACGACCGGGTCGCTCATTCAGCCAGGGTAAATTGGGGGAAACGATAACCTGCACACCCCCACCGGGCCCTCCAGGCCTGGAACCGCCCAGCCCTGACAGAGACAGTTTGTAGGCTGTGGAATGGCTCCGTTTTCTTGTTTCAGCCTCCGAAGAAGAAAGATAAGGGTGGGAAAGGAAAGACACCTGCGGCGGCGGACAGCTCCACAGCGGAAGTGTCAGTGGATCAGGTATGCTGCTGTGCGTTCCAGGATGGCCGATATTCACAGTGCATCTTGCCTCCATGCACAGTGAGGCAGGACGTTAGGGAGGCAAAGAGAAATTCAGGGGCCAGAGTTGGAGATCCAAACGACTTGGTTGCCTCTTGGGGACACAAATCATCTCCCATGATGGATGCCACCTCCATGCCATATGATTTTTGAGAAGGTTGGCAAGAGAAAGATTCTCATTTAGGGCCATGAACAGGAATACGTGTCAAGTTAACTGAATGGCATTGGGCGTTAATTAATTCCTGAAGCATTAATGCGTGGAGTTTGCTTACCAAGCGAATGTGGACCGGGTGGGTGGGTGGCGTGGATGACAGTACACTGCGATTGTGGACTGGCGACTGCAATCACGGTTTTATATGAAAATGATCAGATCTATTTTTGGTGGGGCTGGCTAGGTACTACCATAAGGTTAATTCATGTCAAAGTCACCAGTTAATGGCTTTTAGTTGGCACACTCCCACATTACCCAAGCTGGTGGGAGTAGGAGTGGCTGTGGTGGGCTGTGCTATTATTTCAGGCATTTGTTACTAAGTTAGTCCAGTTACTTTACCAAGCTCCCACAGTCTTTCTAATAAATGGTCTAGACATTCATTTATATGGCACGGCAGATGAGCTGCCGTATTTGTTTATAATTTAATTCTCTTCCAGTAAGAGGCAGAGCTAATGCTCATTTTATTACCCCTGACATCTACAGTCAGTGTGCATGTGCTTATTCATTTTGAACTTGGATTAGCAGTAAGAATAATTTACCTAGAGGTGTACAATTGATATATACACACGTCAGCAACTAATCAGATTATTTATCCAACTTTTATAGACCAATTAAATACTGCCTCACATTCTTCCATTTTTTCCCCCTATTCCATTCATTCAATTTCATTTCAGTTTTCTTTTTTAGTTTTTATTTTTATTAAGCGTAATCCTTTCAATGTAGGCACTCTCACAAGTTTCTCCTTTGGGACTGTGTTGCCATAGCTCCAGGAGCAGATTGAGCTCCTGAAGGATGAGCTGGACAAGGAGAGGGACGAGCGGAACTTCTTCCAGATGGAGGGAGACAAGATCCGGGCCTTCTGGGACATCACCAAGAGGCAGCTGCAGGAGAAGACCGCTGACCTCAGGAACAAGGACAGGGAGTTGGAGGAGGCCGAGGAGAATCATCAAGAAGAAGTCAAGGTTGTCTGATGTTAGGTGTTGTCATATCGGGCACAATTTTGGGACATTACTTGATATCGTTATCCTCATATCATCATATCGTTGATATCATCATAAGCAGGCTTATGATGGCCCTGAATGGCAAATGAATGTACACCTCAAATTCGTGTTTGTCTTAAACATATTTTACCCTTGTTTCTTTCTTCTGTTGTTCAGGATTATAAACAGAAGGTGAAGCACTTGCTGTACGAACACCAGAACAGTCTGTCAGAACAGAAAGCAGACAAGACTACTGCCAAAAAGGTGCTGCAGACTGAACACATTGAGAGGGAGTTTGAGCTGCGTAAAGAAATACGCAATCTGAAAAATGCTCTCAAGGCAATGGAACTATCCAGTGAAAATCTAGTGAAGAAGCTGAAACTGGTGGGTGGACCTTTAATTTTGTTACAGGGTTATTGTATTATAGATTATTGCAACATTTGTGTACGTCAAAGTCATGAATATCACAGCCACACTTTTTCCCCCAACAGAAAAATGATGAGGAAATGATCCAAAAGCAAAATGATTTTGAAAGACAATTGCAAGGTATACAATGTTGCTGTGATGTTGTGCATTTTCTTTTTATAGTTTGTGAAACATCCTGTTTAACCCACTTGAAGTTTACTTGAAAACCTTAATATCCCATTTCCCATTTCATTAAGGAAGCATATAATGTAATTATACATAACATTCTCTGAAGTATTTTTGTTTTGTTTTATTTTTATTTTTGCTAGTGTGGCAGTGTAGGTGAGAAAAGCACTGACCTGGACTTTTAACTATAAATATATAAACTAAATATACAAACTACAAATATATTTCGGAACCAAGATATATTCGCTCCCTCCAGAAAACAAAGCAAAGTACGAAAAGCGGATGCTGGTGATGCAAAGGGAGGTGGACTTGAGGTGGACAACGGAAGTTCACAAAATCGAGGAGAGGAAGAACAGTCAGATCAACACGCTGATGAAGGACCATGACAGGGCCATCTACAGCATGAAGAATTATTACAATGATACCATCATCAACAACATGTCCCTCATCAACTCACAGAGAGTATGAACATTGAAATTTTCTCTTGTCACATTTTAAGGTCGAATTTCTTTCGATTTATTTATTTTTTCCATAATTTATTTTTTTTTGCATTTGTTTTGGTAAAATGTTTCCTACCTGGTCAACAAGGGAGTCGACCTACTCATAACAGTTATCTTATATGCAATGTAAAACAAGACCAGGTCAAAACCTAGTATATGGCTGGACCTAACACACGTGATCCGGCTGACCAATGGTGTAACTTCATAACTCGGCCGACCAATGGTGTAACATCACTCACTCAGTCCACTCAGTCACTCGGTCACAGACATTCGCGTTTGTAGGGCTGGCCCCGCTGTTGCGGTCCAGCCAAAAATTATGTTGTATGTGTGTAGTCCCCTGTACGGGGTTGTTGGTTGGAAGCAGCTGTTGGATGCAGTGGTGAAGTGCTGGCTGCGTGTGCAGTGACGGGTCAGGGACCCATGTCTTCTTGCAGGTAGAGATAGATGCAACCTTGAAGAAGGTGGATGACCTGGAGAAGGAGAACGCAAAAGTGGTGCAACACAACAGGAGGCTGGCTGAGCCTCTGGAGAAGGCCAAGGAGGAAGTGGCAGAGCTGCAGAAAGTGATGGCAAGCTACAAGAAGGACAAGGCCTCACTGGTGGTGCGTACCAATGGACAAAGTGTGATTCGACTTAGCGATTAACTCAAGGATGGTCCAGTTAAAGATCCAATTCAGTTAATGCAATTAGATCAATCAGAAGCCTTTTTCATTCAGTGCACTAGTAAGATTTGCCTCTGGGGCTAATGTGCAAAAATACTCCCTGTTCACTTACACATCAATGGGGCTTGATTTTTGGATTCGACTCATCTGATGGCAAACTAGTGAATTTTTTTTGGAATTATTTTACAGTTGATTTCTGAGTATTCTTATGCATAGCGAAAGGTTCAGTGTCTGTGGGCACAGACGGTATAACGGTAAACACGATGGTGGTGTCTCCTGTCTCCACAGGAAGCCAGGAAACGTTTGAAGGCAGCTGACAAAGAGATGGAGGACATGAAATGGGAATGTGAGGTCCTGCAGCAGATGTTGCGAAAGGTGAGTTGCTATGTGTGTGCAGGATGAAAATCAATATGATTCAGTAAAACGGGTAATGGAGTGTGGTTATGTACGGTCTCTTTTTTTTTGGAGAATAGGTCCTTCACCACCCTCCAATACCAACAAGTAATACCCACTTGTATACTACAGCTATTTCACTTCAAAACATATGAGAAAGTTTACAAACAAAAGACAAATCCAAAATGGACCTTAGGCTTAACATATAAGTATTTTTATTTCCTAGCTGAGCATTCATAAAGGAAAAAAAAGGTACCTACTGGTTTTAAACTGCTTTCTCGGTTTTACTGCCTCCTTCCTCCCTCTCCTCCAGGTTCAGGAAGAAAAAGACAATTTGGCCCACCAGTTAACCAACACCATTCTGGAGGTGCAGCAGAAGAGCACTTTCAAGAACCACCTAGAAAATAAGATGAATTCCCTTTCAAAAACTGGAGAAAAAGCAGGGAGAGAATAGCAAGGTCAGTTGTATCTCTTATTCTAGAACCTTCAGTTGACCCACAGGCTGGAGGTATAACAGTCCTGCTTTCGCGTTCAAACTTATTTGGGGAGAACCTTTTCCATCTCTTATAGGGATGGTTTGATTGATGTGACTTGCAACCAATGTTGGGTGGCACCCACAAAACTGGGATTAGATACAAAATAATGATATGATTAAATTATCATTTTCAGTGATCATATTTTTCAACAGTAATGTCGGTTTAAAAAAATTTAGAATTTAAATATCTTAGAAAAGTAATACTGTTTTTTCAACCAAAGTAATGAATAGATTAGAGATTATTTGAAAAATGAAGTAGGTATGTTTTTCACCATCCTTGGTTTCAATCTGTCATTTTAATTTTTTTATAGGAAACTTCAGAGTCATTGTGGCCAAATATATCAAATTAGTTGTCTTGATCGTGTAGTAAAATAGAATTTTGTCAGATGACTTTTAATATTGCGATATCTAATATTGAAGTTTTTCTTTCTTAAACGTCAGTTTTGTATAAAGTGTATATATATTAGTGTGTGTGTGCGTGTGCGTGTGCGTGAGTGTATGAAAAGGGCTGTTCCCAAAGTGGTCCAGCTTGCTACAGTGACATATCCAGTATGTTTATCTCATTGGCAGGCCCATAATGACCTGCCTCTCATGTATATGCTGGATTATGAGGCCCTGATTGAAACAGCTGGAGATGCTCATGTGTGGACGTGGTCTGCACTGGAGGGCTGATGTCTGCCCCAACCATCACTCAATAAATGTGACACAATCTCTCGTCACAAAAAAATTACCGTGTTACTCTCCTTTCTCCCCTTGTCATTTATTAGCAGTATTTAGCTATTTTAGAAATAAATATTTCTAATTTTGCACTTTGTATTCATTTTAATTTGTGTTGCTTTCTATTATATGTACATTATTATTATCAACATTTTTAACGTCATCATAATTTGCGAAAGAGCATTCTTAGATTCAGGGTTATTGTACATTCTAAATTAAAAATAAACCAGTGAAAGTGATAAGACGGACATAAATATACAATGATGACAGAATTAGTCAGATCACCTGGGATGCTGTGCAACTTCTGGTTCAGTCTCCCAACTGGACAGCTGCAGCCCCCTCCTCACATAACACATAGTAGAAATTTAGTGACACATTGTTCCGGAATGAAATTAATTTTTTTTCCGGGATAGAAAACTAAAATCTAACATTCTGAACGAACCCGGAAACATACTTTTACCGGGGGTTCTTGTTGCCTATATCTCGATGGGGAACCGCAATGCACTCACAGGATTTAGCTTTCTTCCGTTGCCATAGCAGAGAGAAAAAAATGTTCGCTGTAGAAACACTAGATGAGCTTGTGGGTGTGAGTCCCTGAGGGAAACTGTGCTCACTAGCCCTATATAATTGGTTTCCTAAGGAGGAGCGTTTCAAAGGTTGTTTGCTGTGTGCAAGGTAGGCAATTCAATTTTAGACTTCTGACTCTTCCGTACGTCTAATGTAAATTTTGTGCATAATTCTGAGCTGCATGAAAACACTAGCAGTATATCATTGCAATATCTTACTACAGCAATGCTTTAACCACGTATGATTCATACTGTCGGCATGTACAGTGTCTAATAATAATAATAGTAAGAATAATAATAATAATAATGGAAATTCCATTTTAATTTAGGTGCGTGAAATGAATGTGCTTCTTCTGTGCTGTATATGACATATATTACAGAGTTGGTTTTGTCTTCAAATGGTATTCTGAACCTCCAGGCAAGTCCAAAGAGAAGATTGAAATCCCACGCCAGTGTCTAATTGCATGTTTTGGCGGTCAGCTGAGAGATTAAAACCACTCACGATGTTCTTTCATCCCCTTTAGAATGTATGCCGGTCATTACCTCAAAACAAACCAGTTCAACCTGAATTCAGTTTTGTAACTCCATCCAAGTGCTCAAAGTCTGAATGCATAATATCTAACATTTCGATTAACGTTCGACAATGCTGCGGAAAACTGGTGTATCCACAATGGTCCCGAACCTTTATGATTTCAGTACATACACGAAGTTCCACTAGGTTTCCTTGTTTGCTTGGGGACATTCATATCGGTGAAATCACTGCTGCTTTATTAGCTCAACTGCACATGTGTTCAATTTAGCATCATTTTGAATAGAAAGGAATTGTGCTCATATTTCAGCCTTTGGGTTGAAAACAGATGTGCTTAGAAGAAAAGAACTCAGTAACTGTATTAAATAAAAAAAATAAAATTAAATAAAAAAATTTAAAAAATCGGCACTAAACATTTTTCTGTTAAGATTCAAATATTTTGGAATATTTGCTATATTAGTTAAATGGTATTACATGCTGATGGAGGTTTTAATCAACTAACTTGAAAGTATCACCCCGGGAGTGTAGGTTAATTGACGCAATAGTAATCACAGCCTCTATATTCTTTAGGTTATCAATGAGTGTCAACTCATCAACTCATGGCAGCAAACTGAAAAGTAATCGTTTAATGTAGAATTGGATCATGTTTTTATTTCAGCCGTTTGGTTCAAAAGCAAAGGTGTGCAGATGAAGTTCAGTACCGACAAAATATCCAGACTCAATTTTCAGTTAAGAGCAATCATATTGAACTGTTGACAAAGTTTAGTCAAAGCCATATTATCTAGCCACACTGGGAAATACTGAACATGATTTTTTGATGTTTTGCAGATAAAAAAAAAAGAAAGAAATCCATCTGGCACCAAAATGTCTGATCAGTGCTCTTGGGTGTATTTGTGTCTGCTGTGCTTTGGTTTCAGTGAGACGATGGGTAAGACCAATGCTTCTCATTTATTCTGTGATTGATTGATTTGAATAAAAATGGAATTGCAACAAATGGAAGTACATCCATTGCACCATAGCAAGCTCAACATACTATATATGCTGACATATTCCATTATGTCTGTTTTCATTGTTAACGGCAAAGGAGGAAAGGAGACCAGTCGTTGACACATACAATTACAAGTGTGGTAATGGAGATGCTTCCACATTCAGAACACCTGCATGATTTGTAATGGGATCCCTTTCAAATTGGTTTTTCAGGGCATGAAGAAAGCCCTCCGAGGCTTACCTCGAAATATGGGCAGCTTTTGGGGAGGCGGATCCGGGTTAAAGACTCTCCCCAGACAGTGTTGGCCTACTTGGGGATCCCCTTTGCCGAGCCCCCTGTTGGAGTACTGAGATTTTCAGCCCCTCTGCCCCCGAGAAAGTGGCAGGGTCTGAGGGACGCCACGGTCTACCCTCCACTGTAATTGCTCCCTGAATTCTTCCCATTGTTAAGGGGAAAAAAACAGTCACTTTTTGGTGACCAAGTCTTTGTGAAACACGCCTGGTGTAGTCAGTGCAATGCTTGCGATGTGCGAATGCAGGTGCATTCGGGTGCATTCTGGGATCTGGACAGAAAGGAGAAGCACGGTCACTAAATTAACAGACTGTGGAATCCATGATCGACAACTAACTCAACTGTAGAAATGCCACTTCTGATTCATGAGACATATTATATGTGCTCTCAGATAATATAAAGTAAAACGACTTAACATTAATACATACTATGAAGAATTTTTGGCTGGACCGCAACAGCGGGGCCAGCCCTACAAACGCGAATGTCTGAGTGGCTGACTGACTGACTGACTGACTGAGTGATGAAGTTACACCATTGGTCAGCGGAGTTATGAAGTTACACCATTGGTCAGCCGGATCATGTGTGTTAGGTCCAGCCATATACTAAGTTTTAACCTGGTCTTGCTTTTCTTCACACAACTCTGTGTCTCTGTTCAGTCAGCTGAAAAATTGCTCCTGCTTATTTCATGTATTCTGTAAGGTGCCTTCAAAACATGAATGACACCAGACAGATGGCGGACATGTATGCTGGTAGATTCCCTCCTCTGAAGACTTCAGAAGATTGCCTTTACCTGAATGTGTACACCCCGGTCAGACCAGGGCAACCCAAGCACCTGCCGGTGAGCTAACCATAGCCTTGGACATCTATTTTAAGAATGGGCTGCAGAGAGGAATATATTGGAAAACAGGGAGGAATGTCAGTTGTATTCATGTGATTATGGGCCTGATGGAGTTGCGTCATATTTTAAAAGTCTTAACTACACAATGCATTTATTTATTGCTAATTATTTTCCTTGTTTGGAGCTGGTTATCAAGGTTGTATGTTTCACGAATCTGATTTCCCCTTTGGAAATTCATAAAGCATATTGCGTCTAATCTCATTCTACTCAAGGCCATTTCTCTTTGCGTTGCAGGTGATGGTGTGGATACATGGAGGAGGGTTTCTCATGGGTGGGGCAGCGCTGTATGATGGCTCCTCATTGGCTGCTTTCGGTGACGTGGTGGTTGTCATAATCCAGTACCGTCTGGGCATACCAGGCTTTCTGAGGTGTCTGACTTTCCGGCTGATGTTGGTGGTGGTGCTCACGTGTGTTTCGCCAGTATATTGGGGCTGTGAGTAGACCCTGCATAGACTCACTGTTATGTGTATGTTGACTGTACAGCATGGGTGATGGACAGACCCCTGAGAATTTGGGGCTGCTGGATCAGGTCTGTGCTTTGCGCTGGGTCCAGGAGACCATCCACAGCTTTGGGGGAGACCCTGGATCCGTTACCATCTTTGGGGAGTCGGCTGGAGGCACCAGTGTCTTTTTGCATGTGTGTAAACCCATGGCGGCAAATACACACAGTCTGCTTCATTCACTCGCTTGTGCAGTCCATCCAACCTGCTGCCATGTTTGTCCAGATGCTGTCGCCTGTGTCCTCCGGACTCTTCCACAGGGCCATCACTCAGAGTGGGGTAATCCTGCTTGCTCTGCTTATGCAAAGTGACACCAAAACATCAGCACTGGTAACGACTTTCAACATCTCTAGCATCCACGTACAGTATGTTGTTTGTACATCTAAGATTTTCGTGCACATTGTGAGTTTTTAATTGTGCATGTAAAAAAATAAAACCGCTTTGAAAAAGAGTATTTTGCATTTACAGTTGAAGTTTACCTGTCCTACTTACCTGTCCTTACATGACTGTCTGCTTATTGCCAACCCTTCTACCCAGCTAATAGGCCAGAAAGCTGGCTGTGCCAGTGCTGACTCAGCTGACATCATGCAATGTCTCAAGAACAAAACTGCACAGGAAATCGAAGCCATCACTCCCAGACTGGTGAGTGCCCTTTTCCTGGGCTTTCACCAGCACTTGAATTCTATCACAAAAAACACCAAAGGTTTATCATGGAACAGAGTGAGGATGCTCTGAACTTTCCAGATGTTAGATTAACATGAAAACAGGTACTGTGTCTAATACATCCCATCCATTTATACCTGCTTATCCTGGGCAGGGTCAGGGGAGCCTATACCAGCGGCCATTGAGCGAGAGGCAGGAATACAGCCTGGACAAGCCGCCAATCTATCGCAGGGCACACTCACCATTCACACACAAACTCATACCTATGGGCAATTTAGAGTCCCCATTTAGCCTACCTGCATGTCTTTGGGCTGTGGGGGAAAACGGGAGAACTTGGAGGAAACCCACTGGGACACAGGGAGAATATGCAAACTCCACACAGAAAGGCCCTATATTTAATACAGACTTTTCTTTAAAAATAATACAGGTAATTTACAGAATACAGGATACTTTCCTCCATGCACACACAGTAGCCATGCCCCTGCTCTCAAAAAATGTTTAAATGTCAGTCAGTTACACCAAGTTAAAATGATATGTTTGAGGGATTCTGACTATTTGAAAAGAGAAGATGAACTTTTAAGTAGATTAGAGAGAAGGGCTATCGAGAGACTTGGCTCGATGAAGCACAAGTCAGACTTCACTAAATGATTTATTACAAATCAAAGAGTGTCCAAAAAACTAGTTCCTAGTTCAGTTCAGTTCAGTTCATAACGAGTTGCACCAAATACTCCCGAGCTTCTCACTATTATTCCAAGACATTGGCATATTTACAGATTTACAGATACAGATCCTACCCATAGTGTTATATTTGTGAAGAAGTTTGTGTTTGTATATGCAGCCTATGTGCATATGTACATATTTGGTGATTTGTTAGTTTTTGCCATTTGCTTTTCTTTGATGCGGCCTGGCTTCAGCCTGGCCTTCCCGCCTTATTAAGTTCAGCTGCCTCCAAGTATACTTAATGATATGGAGACTGTCCTCTGTAGACCTTTCAGCACTCTGATGAAGGCCTGACAATAGCGCCGAAACGTCAATGGTTTTATAAAAACGGAGTAAATAAAATTAAAATATTTTATCTGAGAGCATGAGCCGCACCTGTTTAATGGCGAGTGCTCTTTTATGCCCAGTGAAATCTCAGCGTTGGCTTAAGGGTTCAGCAAGTGTATGACATGCGCGTTGTCTTCCTGCATTGCTAGGGGGACTCCGTGATGAGCGTATCCGCGGATGGGGTGTTTTTACCCAAAAACACAGAAGAGCACAGAAAACTGATCTTCAGAAGTGTCCCCTGGATTATAGGGACAAACTCCCATGAGTTTGGCTGGATACTCCCAAATGTATGTCCCTGGATGTTTGGATGAGTAAAAATGTCTTCTACTTATATTGAATGTATAGGGGAGTCTAGGTTATTTGTTGTGCCTTTTTATTTTTTTCGTTTTAGTTTTTAATGATTGTTATCTGAGGTGTCCTCTTTTTATAGCACACTTTGTTTTTTCCAGATGATTCTTTTTCCTGGGTGGGACCTTGGAATGACTCGCCAGGCAATGACAATGACCCTGGCGTTCATGCTTCAGAAAGCGGTAGGTTCATCTCTAACAGTCCAGTTGTACACCTATCGCCCTGAATGCAGTGTATGTAAATGGCCGGCACTTTGGTGCAGTGGGTAGCACTGTTACCTCACAGCAGGAAGGTCTTGGGTTTCGAATTCTGTGTGGAGTTTGCATGTTCTCCCCGTGTCTACTTGGGTTTCCTCCAAGTACTCTGGTTTCCTCCCGCAGTCCAAAGACATGCAGGTAGGCTAATTGTCCATAGGTGTGAGTGTGTAAGTGAATGGTGAGTGAATGCCCTGCGATAGACTGGCGACCTGTCCAGGGTGTATTCCTGCCTCTTGCCCAATGCATGCTGGGATAGGCTCCAGCACCCTGACCAGGAATAAGCGGGTTTAGATAATGGATGGATGAATGGATGGATGTACTGTAAATCCTTAGCATATCTGCCATCCCAGTGGACCCTCTGGTAGAAGATGACACTTAATGGTTGTAATAATGAGATGTGTCTGTAGTAATTAATGCTTAGCTGTAGAATTGGGGCTAGGGAGGAATGGAGAGATGAAGACCGTATCCTCACATCCCACTATTTTATAGGCCTTCCCTGAAAATGCCCAGAAGGTCATTGAGGATGAGTACTTTGGGGACACTGAGGATCCTGCCAAAATAAGAGATATCTTCTTGGACCTGATGGGAGATTTAGCATTCCTAAGCCCAGCTGTTGAAGCAGCAAGAAATCATAGAGGTAATCTTATAACCAATGAATGGGGTCATCCAGGAGACACTGCTCCCATGAGCTATTTATATCTGACACTTGAGAAGCTATGCCAAAAGCATACTGTGTATGATCTATGTCTTGATGTTGATGTATAATTCCGTGTTAGGACAGGGAGATGCTTACACAAGGCAAAAGATACGGACATGTTTCTGTAAATCGCATACCGTCACTGAAAGAGTTTCAAGATAAATGTTCATAAATGTACTGACCAACCTTTGTATGAGCATGTATTGACCATTTTCTCAAAGTTATTTTTGATTTGACTTTGATTTTGAAAGTTGAACATGTGTCTCGTGAAGATGCAGGCGCCCCGGTTTTTTTCTACGAGTTCCAGCAGCGCCCCTCCATGTATGGGCACAGCAGACCTGACTATGTGAAAGCAGATCACTTCGATGAAGTTGGCTTCGTGTTTGGTGCCCCCTTCTGGAGTGAAGAAATAGTGATGCTAGGTAATAAATAATAACATGAAAAGCTTCAAATCTGAAATTCTAATTTCTTTCTTGTCTGAATACACAAATCAAAGTGGTCCATTAACACTGAAACTGTAATGTATACATCCTGTAGAAATGTAGACATTTTTAAATGGAAATTTGTGGATTTCTGATGGTGATCCTAATTTATTTTCCTTGATATCTATTTTTATTGGAGAGCATATGTGTGCAAGAATGTAAGCCATCATAATCCACTGTCACATACACTATACACTGTAATGATCATATTGGAAGTGGATTAAATGCATCTTTCTGTCAGTGGAATGGTTCACTGTAGTCAGCCTCAGTGGTGTGGTTCACTGTGGTCAGCCTCAGTGGTATGGTTCACCGTGGTCAGCCTCAGTGGTGTGGTTCACTGTGGTCAGCCTCAGTGGTGTGGGTCACTGTGGTCAGCCTCAGTGGTGTGGGTCACTGTGGTCAGCCTCAGTGGTGTGGGTCACTGTGGTCAGCCTCAGTGGTGTGGGTCACTGTGGTCAGCCTCAGTGGTGTGGGTCACTGTGGTCAGCCTCAGTGGTGTGGTTCACTGTGGTCAACCTCAGTGGTGTGGGTCACTGTGGTCAGCCTCAGTGGTATGGGTCACTGTGGTCAGCCTCAGTGGTGTGGTTCACTGTGGTCAGCCTCAGTGGTATGGGTCAATGTGGTCAGCCTCAGTGGTGTGGTTCACTGTGGTCAGCCTCAGTGGTATGGGTCACTGTGGTCAGCCTCAGTGGTATGGGTCACTGTGGTCAGCCTCAGTGGTGTGGTTCAGTGTGGTCAGCCTCAGTGTGGTATGGTTCACTGTGGTCACCCTGTCATGCCTGTTATCTATGTGTGCTTCTGTGCTGTTGCTCTCTACTCTGTGAGAACCAAGCATATGAAGGAATGTGTGTGTGATCTTTAGATAACACTACTTGGGAGGAAAGGCAGCTGAGCAAGATTATGATGAAATACTGGAGCAACTTTGCCAAGACTGGGTAAGAGATCCACTTCTCTCAAGTTTATCATTCTCTGGTGTCGGCTGGTAACAAACATTACAGGAACAGTTACAGGAGGAACTACAATAACTTCATGGCAGGCGAAGGTTTTCCCATATCTCAAACTGTTATCCTTTATGATAAGTGAAGCTACTCTATATCTTGATTTGAAATGTGGATTGTGAAATTCTGGTTCATTTCAATTTTCTGGTTCATTTTCAAAAGTGCATTTACCCGTTATGTGCTTGCATAATCAATAATTGGGAGATCACTTGCAACATATTGTATTTGTATTTGTATACAGCTGTTTTTAGATTTGGAAAATAATTAACTTTTTTAGTTTATTATTTTTTAGAGTCAATTTAAAAGGATAATTGATTGTTTTAAAATCCAAATTTATATCTTGTAATTTGACAGTTAATGTCTGATACCTTGACGACACTGTTAATGTGCTGTATTTCTTAATGAAAATGTGCTATTAATACTTTTAAAAGTACAAATATAGCAGCTTATTATATTATCACAAATAAATATTTCAAACCATTCAAACTAAAAATATTCACATAATGCACAAATGACCAACCGCTTACAATTTAAAAATTCCCTCTGGTAAGCTGGGTAATGTTACAATATTATTGTGTCGGGTTTCTTATGATACCAACATGAACAAAATCTTCTTTGGGGTAAACAGTCTTTTATTGCCTGTGCAGGAACCCCAATGGACAGGAAATGTTTGAGTGGCCAGAATTCACCACAGATGAACAACACCTGCTGCTCAATTTAACTCGCAAGCTTGGAAACATAGAAGAGAAGAGCAAAATTGAATTCTGGACTGAGCGTTTACCCAACAGACTGAAATCAGGAAGTGACAACAGCAGTCGCGATGAGCTGTAAAACAGAAATCACATTAAATACAGGAGATATTTTCCTTTTTAGACAAATAGTGGAAAATGGTAGTCCGAATACCTTTTAATATTCATATACTGTATGCAATATGTATTAAAAACATGCTATTCTTAAAAGCCAATGCTGATAACTTCTGTGCCATTTTAAATGTTTTCCCATTATGCTTTTAGGCAATAGGCATTTGATGCACAAGCCATGGTTACTGAAACTGCCACCATTGCCTTATGCTCATTAATGTATTTATGAGACTTAGGGTAACCGAAAAATTGAATTTCATTGATTTTTGTTTTTTGGCTGGACTGCAACAGCGGGGCCAGCCCTACAAACATGAATGTCTGTGACTGACTGAGTGAATGAGTGACTGAGTGATGAAGTTACACCATTGGTCAGCCGAGTTATGAAGTTACACCATTGGTCGGCTGGATCACGTGTGTTAGGTCCAGCCATATACTAGGTTTCCTAGTCTTGTTTTCTGTTCAATTTGGAATCTCTTGAACACTATGCTTCTTGCACCCACACAAGTAGCACTGCAGTTGAAGCACGTGCACTAATCTGATGGACTCTAAGCCAAGATCCAATGACCATTTTGCGCCCTGCAGAGCACATGATATTTGCAGGAGAGATCAAGCACTAGTCAGACCGAAGGTGTGTCCTTCAATGGATGACAACTGTTAGCCTGTGAATGCTGTTAGGAGGAACTCATGTGAGTTGTATGCCAAGGAACCCAGGTCAACTTAATTAAACTCACCCTATGCTTGGTGGGACAAGCACAATCATGTCCCATCGTTTCTGACTGGCAGTAATATTCAGCTAATCACTGAGATGAGAATGTTCCATTCATGAATCGACATTTCACAAAGAATGATCACAAGTGTAAATCATAGAAACCTAGGAACCACAGATAATGCATTCCTTCAGTTGGTACCTGTAAATTCCTTGCAGCTTTGTCTCTCATGACATTGGTGTCATTTCTACAAGTAATTTCAGTTGATTGGATATGGTAGCTTTGTGCCAAAACATATAAAAAATGATTTGTTGATCATTTATTCATATTCAGTTATCATTGTGATGTGACCAGTTCGATCCATTTGAACAGTATATATATATCTGTGATTGTATGTTTATTGCAAGTTCGATCCAACATTATTATTTTGTGTTTCTTATGCTATGATGCATTAATTAAATCGTGGTAGTGGCCTTTTGTTGGATGTGAAATTTTTAAATACAACATACAAAAACAAAAAGGTGCAGCCCTGAGGTGCAGATGCAACATACAAAAACAAAAAGGAACAGCCCTGTTTTGCACCTCAGGGCCGAACGTTTTTGTTTTTGTGTTTTATTTTTGTTTTTGTGTTTTGCACTTCAGAGCCATTGTAATCCAATGAAAAAATCACCGTTATAGCTATTTTTTTGAGCGTTCATAGTTTTCTGTAATTTTGTCATTGGTCATCAAAAAATGCACTGCTTTCCTATTGGCCATTTTGAAGGTATGAGTGTGCTTAGTCAGTGCTGCTCCTTTACATTATCGCCAAACCACGACACTTCTTCACACATGGGGTACAGACATGATCAAGTGAAATGCAAAACCTGTTTGTAGCTAGCTGATCTCAGCAATCCAATTAAAACTTAATACCTTTGATTCTTGTTCATTCTTTTCTCTGGTTCTTATGTTATATTAGTAGTCTTATATAGTTTCACAGTTGAGTTTGCACGTTTTGCAAGCTGCATGTTTCTTTTAAGTCAGTGGTTCTCTAACTCGGTCCTGGGGGACCCCTATGTATGCTGGTTTTCATTCCAACCTCAACAGCAATCCCAGAATTTTAACAAGCTGTTAATTTTTCTTAATTAGGTGCTTTTCATGTTTTAGAGCTGGGGTCCCCAGTCTTATCCACAAAGGGCCAGTGTGGGTGCACACACCTGATCCTGATTCTACTAATCAAGGTGCTTAGCAATGACTCTAGTGATTGATTAGTAGAATCAGGTGTGTGCACCCACACTAGCCCTTTCTGGAACCCCAGCTCTAAAACATGAAAAGCATTATTATGAGACCAATCTGCCTCTCAGGCGGACCGACTGCCACACCATATTGTATAGCCACACTGGGAAATACTGAACATGATTTTTTTGATGTTTCGCAGATAAAAAAAAATATCCATCTGGCACCAAAATGTCTGATCAGTGCCCTTGGGTGTATTTGTGTCTGCTGTGCTTTGGTTTCAGTGAGACGATGGGTAAGACCAATGCTTCTCATTTATTCTGTGTTTGATTGATTTGAATAAAAATGGAATTGCAACAAATGGAAGTACGTGCATTGCACCATAGCAAGCTCAACATATATGCTGACATATTCCATTATGTCTGCTTTCGTTGTTAACGGGAAAGGAGGAAACGAGACCAGTCGTTGATACATAGTGTGGTAATGGAGATGCTTCCACATTCAGAACACCTGCATGATTTGTAATGGGATCCCTTTCAAATTGGTTTTTCAGGGCATGAAGAAAGCCCTCCGAGGCTTACCTCGAAATATGGCCAGCTTTTGGGGAGGCGGATCCGGGTTAAAGACTCAACCCAGACAGTGTTGGCCTACTTGGGGATCCCCTTTGCTGAGCCCCCTGTTGGAGTACTGAGATTTTCAGCCCCTCTGCCCCCGACAAAGTGGCAGGGTCTGAGGGACGCCACGGTCTACCCTCCACTGTAATTGCTCCCTGAATTCTTCCCATTGTTAAGGGGAAGAACAGTCACTTTTTGGTGACCAAGTCTTTGTGAAACATGTCAGGTGTAGCCATTGCGATGCTTGCGATTTGAGAACACAGGTGCATTCTGGGATCTGGGAAGAAAGGAGAAGCACGGTCACTAAATTAAGACTTGAATCCATGTTTGACAACTAACTCAACTCTAGAAATGCCACTTCTGATTCACGAGACACTATTATATGTGCTCTCAGATAATATAAAGTAAAATGGCTGAACATTAACACATACTACGAAGAATAGTTTTTTTTTTTTCCTTCTCACAACACTGTGTCTCTGTTCAGTCAGCTGAAAAATTGCTCCTGCTTATTTCATGTATTCTGCAAGGTGCCTTCAGAACATGAATGACACCAGACAGATGACGGACATGTATGCTGGTAGATTCCCTCCTCTGAGGACCTCAGAAGATTGCCTTTACCTGAATGTGTACACCCCGGTCAGACCAGGGCAACCCAAGCACCTGCCGGTGAGCTAACTGTAGCCTTGGACATTATCTGTGTTAAGAATGGGCTGAAGAGAGGTAATCTATTGGAAAACAGGAAGGGATGTCAGTTGTATTCATGTGATTATGAGCCTGATGGAGTTGCGTCATATTTTAAAAGTCTTAACTACACAATGCATTTATTTATTGCTAATTTTTTTTTCTTGTTTGGAGCTGGTTATCAAGGTTGTATGTTTCACAAATCTGATTTCCCCTTTGCATATTCATAAAGCATATCACTCTAATCTCATTCCACTCAAGGTTATTTCTCTTTGTGTTGCAGGTGATGGTGTGGATACACGGAGGAGGGTTTCTCATGGGTGGGGCAGCGCTGTATGACGGCTCCTCATTGGCTGCTTTCGGTGACGTGGTGGTTGTCATAATCCAGTACCGTCTGGGCATACCAGGCTTTCTGAGGTGTCTGACTTTCTGGCTGATGTTGGTGGTGGTGCTCACGTGTGTTTCGCCAGTATATTGGGGCTGTGAGTAGACTCACTGTTGTGTGTATGTTGATCATACAGCATGGGTGATGGACAGACCCCTGAGAATTTGGGGCTGCTGGATCAGGTCTGTGCTTTGCGCTGGGTCCAGGACACCATCCACAGCTTTGGGGGAGACCCTGGATCCGTTACCATCTTTGGGGAGTCGGCTGGAGGCACCAGTATCTTTTTGCATGTGTGTAAACCCATGGCAGCAAATACACACAGTCGGCTTCATTCACATGCTTGTGCAGTCCATCTAACCTGCTGCCATGTTTGTCCAGATGCTGTCGCCTGTGTCCTCCGGACTCTTCCACAGGGCCATCACTCAGAGTGGGGTATCCCTGCTCCCTTTGTTTATGCAAAGTGACACCAAAACATCAGCCCTGGTAACAACTTTCAAGATCTCTAGCATCCATGTGCAGTTTGTATGTCCATGTTGTTTGTACCCCTTAGATTTTCATGCACATCATGCGTGTGGGGGGAAAAAAACTCTTTGAAAAAGAGTTATGCATGGAAAAGAAATTCTTCAGTATTTTGCATTTACAGTTGAAGTTTACCTGTCCTACTTACCTGTCCTTACATGACTGTCTGCTTATTGCTAACCCCTCTACCCAGCTAATAGCCCAGAAAGCTGGCTGTGCCAGTGTTGACTCTGCTGATATCATGCAATGTTTCAAGAACAAAACCGCACAGGAAATCGAAGCCATCACTCCCAGACACGTGAGTGCCCTTTTCCTGGGCTTTCACCAGCACTTGAATTCTATCACAAAACATCAGAAGTTTATGATGGAACAGAGTGAGGATGCTCTGAACTTTCTGGATGTTAGATTAACTGAAACGGGTACTGCATTTAATGCATCCCATCCCTCCATTATCTATACCCACTTATCCTGGGCAGGGTCACGGGGGGTGATGGAGCCTATCCCAGCGTGCATAGGGCAAGAGGCGGGAATGTACCCTGGACAGGCTGCCAATCAATCGCAGGACACACTCACCATTCACACACACACACACACACACTCATACCTATGGGCAATTTAGAGTTACCAATTAGCCTACCTGCATGTCTTTGGACTGTGGGAGGAAACCCACATTGGCACGGGGAGAACATGCAAACTCCACACAGAAAGGCCGAAAAACGAAAGAGTCCAAAAAACTAGTTCCTAGTTCAGTTCAGTTCATAACGAGTTGCACACCAAATACTCCAGAGCTTCTCGCCATTATTCCAAGACGTTGGCATATTTTAAATACAGATCCTACCCTTAGTGTTTGTAGTTTGTGAAAAGGTTTGTGTTTGTATGTGCAGCCTACGTGTATATGTACATGTGGGGGAGGATTTGGTAGACATTATACAGGTGATTAGTTTTTGCCGTTTGATGCGGCCAGGCTTCAGCCCAGCCTTCCCTCCTAATTAAGTTCAGCTGCCTCCAAGTATGCTTAATGATATAGAAACTGTCCCCTGTAGACTTTTACGCACTCTGATGAAGGCCTGACAATAGGGCCGAAACGTCAATGGTTTCATAAAGACGGAATAAATAAAACAAAAGTATATTAATCTGAGAGCATGAGCCGCACCTGTTCAATGGCGAGTGCTCTTTTATGCCCAGTGAAATCTCAGCGTTGGCTTAAGGGTTCAGCAAGTGTATGACATACGCGTTGTCTTCCTGCATTGCTAGGGGGACTTCGTGTTGAGCGTATCTGCGGATGGGGTGTTTTTACCCAAAAACACAGAAGAGCACAGAAAAATGATCTTCAGAAGTGTCCCGTGGATTATAGGGACAAACTCCCATGAGTTTGGCTGGATGCTCCCTAATGTATGTCCCTGGATGTTTGGATAAGTAAAAACTTTTTTTTTACGTTTTATTTATATTGATTGTATAGGGGAATCTAGGTTATTTGTTGTGCCTTAATTTTTTTAAATCAATTTTTGTTTTTTAATGATGTCATCTGAGGTGTCCTCTTTTTATACCACACTTTGTTTTTTCCAGATGATTCTTTTTCCTGGGTGGGACCTTGGAATGACTCGCCAGGTAATGGCAATGACCCTGGCGTTCATGCTTCAGAAAGTGGTAGGTGCATCTCTAACAGCCCTCAAGCAGTTGTACATCTATCACCCTGAACACAGTATATTTTATATGGGGTATGTCCTGTGATAATGGGTGGCACGTTGGTGCTGTGGGTAGCACAGTCGCCTCACAGCAAGAAGGTCCTGGTTTCGAATTCTGTGTGGAGTTTGCATGTTCTCCCCATCTCTGCTTGGGTTTCCTCCGGGTAGCTCCGGTTTCCTCCCATAGTCCAAAGACATACTGGTAGGCTAATTGCACATAGGTGTGAGTGTGTAAGTGAATGGTGTGTGTGCCCTGCGATAGATTGGCAACCTGCCCTGGGTGTATTCCTGCCTCTTGTTCTGTGCATGCTGGGATAGGCTTCAGCACCCTTGCAACCCTGACCAGGAATAAGCGGGTATAGAGAATGGATGGATGTACTGTAAATCCCTAGCATATTTGCCATTCCAGTAGACCCTCTGGTAGAAGATGACACTTTGTGGTTGTAATAATGAGATGTGTCTGTAGTAATTAATGCTTAGCCATAATATTGGAGCTATGGAGGAATGGAGAGATGGGAACAGTATCCTCACATCCTAGTTCTCCACTATTTTATAGGCCTTTCCTGAAAATGCCCAGAAGATCATTGAGGATGAGTACTTTGGGGACACTGAGAATCCTGCCAAAATAAGAGACATCTTCTTGGACCTGATGGGAGATTTTGCATTCATAAGCCCAGCTGTTCAAGCAGCAAGAAAACATAGAGGTAACCTTAGAACCAATGAATGGGGTCATCCAGCTGACACTGCTCCCATGAGCTATTTATATCTGACATGTATGTATGAGAAGCTATGCCAGAAGCATACTGTGTATGATCTAAATGTTGATGTATAATTCTGTGTTAGGACAGGGAGATGCTTACACAAGGTAAAAGATATAGACATGTTTCTGTAAATCGCATACTGTCATTGAAAGAGTTTCAAGATAAATGTTCATGCATGTGCTGACCAACCTTTGTATGAGCATGTATTGACCATTTTCTCAAAGTAATTTTTGATTTGACTTTGACTTTGATTTTGAAAGTTGAACATGTGTCTCTTGAAGATGCAGGCTCCCCGGTTTTCTTCTACGAGTTCCAGCAGCGCCCCTCCATGTATGGGCACAGCAGACCTGACTATGTGAAAGCAGATCACTTCGATGAAGTTGGCTTCGTGCTTGGTGCCCCCTTCTGGACTGAAGAAATAGTGATGCTGGGTAATAAATAACAACATGAAAAGCTTCACATTTGATATATTCAGGCAAGAAAGAAAGGAAGAAATAAAAACTTATAAAACTGAATTTTTCATTTCTTTATTTCTTGCCTGAATACACAAATCAAAGTAGTCCTTTAACACTGGAACTGTAATATATACATCCTGTACAAATGTAGATTTTTAAATAGAAATTTGCGAATTTCTAATGGTGATCTTAATTTATTTCCCATGAGACCTATTTTGATTGGAGAACGTGTGTGTGCAAGAATGTCATCATAATCCACTGTTGCATACACTATACACTGTAATGATCATATTGGAAGTGGATTAAATGCATCCTGTCAGTGGTATGGTGTAGTGGTCAGGCTCAGTGGGATGGTCACTGTGGTCAGCCTCAGTGGTATGGTTCACTGTGGTCAGCCTGTCATGGCTGTTATCTATGTGTGCTTCTATGCTGTTGCTCTCTACTCTGTGAGAACCAAGCACATGAAGGAATTTGTGTGTGATCCATAGATAACACTACTTGGGAGGAAAGGCAGCTGAGCAAGATTATGATGAAATACTGGAGCAACTTTGCCAAGACTGGGTAAGAGATCCACCTCTCATGTTTATAATTCTCTGGTGTCGGCTGGTAACAAACATTACAGGAACAGTTACAGGAGGAACTACAATAACTTCACGGCAGGCGAAGGTTTTCCCATATCTCAAACTGTTATCCTTTACGATAAGTGAAGCTACTCTATCTTTATTTGAAATGTGGACTCCACATTTCTTATGAATAAATTGAGTTCTATAAACTTGAAATTCTGGTAAGTTAATTTGCCCATTGTGCTTGCATAATCAATAATGGGAGATCACTTGCAACATATTGCATTTGCTTTGATCATATACAGCTGTTTTTACAAAATGTGCTATTTGTACTGATAAAAGTACAAATATAGCAGATTATTAATTTATCATAGATTCATTCATATAAAATATATTGTGTACTCCTCTCCAATCAAACCAAAAATATTACATTGTTTTAATGCAAAAATGACCAACAGCTTACAATTTTACATTCCCTCTGGAAAAAGTAAGCTGGGCAATGTAACAGTATTATTTTGCTGGGTTTCTTATGATACCAACATGAACAAAATCTTCTTTGGGGTAAACAGTCTTTTGTTACCTGTGCAGGAATCCCAATGGACAGGAACTGCTCGAGTGGCCAGCATTCACTACAGATGAACAACACCTACTGCTCAATTTAACTCGCAAGCTTGGAAACACAAAAGAGAAGAACAAAATTGAATTCTGGACTGAGTGTTTACCCAACAGGCTGAAATCGGGAAGCGACAACAGCAGTCGCGATGAGCTGTAAAACAGAAATCACATTAAACACAGGAGATATTTTCCTTTTTAGACAAATAGTGGAAAACGGTAGTCCGAATACCTTTTAATATTCATATACTGTATGCAATATGTATTAAAAACATGCTATTCTTAAAAGCCAATGCTGTTCATTTCTGTGCCATTTTCAATGTTTTCCCATTATGCTTTTAGGCATTAGGCATTTGATGCACTGGCCACTGTTACTGGTTGATGTTTGAGACTTGGAGTAATTGTACTTCACTAGCTGTTTTTTTGTTTTTGTTTTCTATTCAATTTGGAATCTTTTGACCACTATGCTTCTTGCACACATACAAGAAGCACTGCGGTTGCACTACTCTGATTCTCTCAGCCAAGATCCAGTGACCATTTCGCATCTTTCAGACTACATGATATTTGCAGGAGAGAGCATTCACCGGCCAGACGGAAGGTGTGTCCTACACTGGATGACAACTGTTAGCCTGTGAATGCTGTTAGGAGGTAATGTCAGTTGATTGGATATGGTAGCTTTGTGCCAAAACATATAAAAAAATATCAGAATTTGGATTTGTTGACCATTTGTTCATTTTCAGTTATCATTGTGATGTGACTAGTTTCATTTGAACTTTACATATTTCTGTGATTGTATGTTTATCGCAAGTTTGATCCAACATTATTTTGTGTTTCTCATGTTATGATGTATTAAATGGTTGTAGTAACCTTTTGTTGGATGTGTGATTTTTAATTTTCATAGCTATTTAATAAAATGCATACACGCAATAGGCATGAAATTAACAGTGGTATGAAAGTCATTATTTCTTTGGTATTTAGCGTTTCTTGCTCAATGAATGCATAGTTTCAGTATTATACAATATTTAAATATGGTAAACACAGTAAGCAGGATGCATTTTGACAAAAATGTTCAAGTTGTATGGTTGTCATTAGTGCCTAATTTGCAAGATATAATTTATTTTAAGCCTCCTCATTCAGATATTTTGCTGAAATTCATACTTATTCATTCTGGTCAGGAATCTTAGAAGAAATCGTTATCCAAAAACTTGAGTTATACGAGAAACTAAATGAGTAAACGCTTTTTGAGACGAGTGTTTGATCTTTCAAGGCCACCATACTGCGTATGGCGCATGTGCCTCAAGAAGTACAATTAAAGTTTCTGATGTTGTATGTTCAGTGTAGGATGTTTTCATTGGAACTCTTGTGGCTATTTTAAAGGTTGTCTTGATAAACAAAATAATTTAAGATTGAAAGCTTCAAAATCAATGCCAAATGGAAGCTGTTATAAAGATACATGCAGGTACTAAGCATGTTAGCGAGCTAGCCACGTCCGATTTATTTGGTTATTTAAACCATGCGTTTTCTTGCATGTTTCTTGTACAGAACATGTCAACCTAACCTTAATCTCTCCTGACTATGGAGTAAAATTAATCACTGGTGTTGTGTTCTCATATGCTACATTACAGTTTTACTTTTTATGTCTAATCAGAAGCATCCAAATGGGAAATCCGCCAGAAAGTATGGGACTACATTGAAGCGAAGAATTTAGCCAACTTTCCACGACCTGTTCATAACAGAATTCCAAATTTTAAGGTATCGAATTAATGCTATTGCAGTTACTAATAAAAACTTAAATGATGTCAGCAGCACCTTTATATTTTATTACGACCAACTATTGGATTTTGTGTTGTATTCAGAATTTTGACATGCATGATCATTGTAGTTAATGAAATGGAGTTTAAGGTGCTATTTGTGGATTCATTTCGGCAGTGTATTCTGTTTGGAAAGTTCACCAAGCGAAAGTGTTTCCCCCTAGTTAGCAAAGTTAACGGTTTAAATGTGTATTCATTACCTTACACTGACGATTTTAGCTGTTTGTGCTTGCTGTAGGGGGCTGAGCGCGCCTGCGCTCATGTTTCGAATCTTGAGATATTCCACAGAACAAGTGAGATAAAGGTGGACCCAGATAAGCCGCTGGAAGGCGCTCGCCTCGCAGTCCTTCAGGTAACAATTATCCCTGCTCAGCAAGGAATTGTACAGTATATTGGCAGGTATGTTGTCGTCTTCTCGCCACGCCCCTGTCTTGTTCATATTAAAATAATTTAGATCACGTGACGGTGTGAATTCGACAGCCTACGAATTCTTAGAGCCAAAGCCCATGTGTTCGCCATGACAGCCGCACAATGTTCCTTTCTAAATCATGTACCCTGTTCTTAAAAAGAGAACACATTAGAAGTAATACGAGGTCATGATAATTTGCCTTTGGGGATTTGCCAAAACATTTTCATAGCCGTGCGAGTTTGCTATGTGTAGCATTAATTTTGTGTTTTGATTTCAGGCTGGAAAAACATTGCTGGTTCCAACTCCCCGTCTGCGAACTGGTCTACTCAATAAGATTGTTCCTCCCGAGGGAGCGAGCAGGGCGGACCTGCGTGTGTGCTCCACCTCCCAGGTGAACCCACACCCCATCCCTGAACAAGGTGTTCTTCCTATCAGTTGCATGGCTGGGTCCATTTTATTCTTTTCAATGAAAAACAGTTTAAATTTATTAAAATAGTTTGGGTTGGTGTATCTGAAGGCAACTGTCTATTTATTTTTTATTTATTTATTTTTATTTTTTTGCATTAACAGCCCTTCCAGGTAACACAATTTGGTTGATCCCTTATAGTACTGGCAAGAGTCAGCTTGGATGCCTCGCTCTAGTTCATTGGCCATACGGTCAAGAAAAGGTGGTTGCTGTAATAAATATAACTGTATTTCATTTACCCGGGTAAATTATAGTGGGGACTTTGTTGAGTAACATTGAATTATTCCTAGGCCCAGAAAATATTCCACTCACTATAAAACCAGCTTTTCTGAAAGAAAAAAAGGGCTTTTCAGTGTGGTAAGTCCAATTACCCATATTTTTAGATGTATAATTTCTTCTAGAATTTTATTTTTTCGAAGTAATGGAAAAATGTATTCCAGGCATGGCAAATATTTATTTTAGCTGGGTGAATGAGGTATTAATATAAAACCATAATGTGACAATTGTGCTCTGGGTATAGCAGTGATTGCAAAGACTGGGAATAACAAAAAACTATGTAGCAATAAATAACAATAGTATGACGTTTTCTCAGAGAAGTATGCAATGCAAAGTTATTTAATTGGCTATTTTAGTCATTGGAGAATAAAATGCAAAAATTAGTCACTGAAGAGAGATACTGACGTGAGTACTTTTATTAATGGCAAGATAAGATATCTCTGAGTCTTCACAGTCACATGATTGCCTGAAAGCCATCTCTCCAGTACTACAGTGCCCTAGCTTCTCAGAACAGTAAAAATGTGTGACTGTCTCAGACAAGCCAGTTCTTCACATTTGCCTAAATTAATTTTGCTTAAATCACAATATAAATGGAGTGATTATTACGCTCTCAATATAGTGTAAGAGCTTTGAAATAATTTGGTCAGGAAAACTGTCATTTTCTGGAGAATGTAGATCAGTCTTTGCAAGTGAATTATTTTGAGAACATTTATGCGATCATGGTCAGAGTAAGATGCCAAAGTACTTCTGCTTGAACTTTCATATGATGATGTCGCCTCCTGAAAACCTTTTGAATACAAATATGAACACATGGTTTTTTGGGTTAAAAACACAGATATTTAATTCTAATATTTCTTGCCTTGAATATTAAGTCCATGAAAGAAATGAGGTGACATCATTCAGATGCAAATAAATATGCTTTAATGTGCTCCATGGTTCCTAGCTAAAGGGTCATAACATAAGGGTGATCCCTTACACTTAAAGGTAAAGGGGTGACTTGCAGTGATGAGTAGCAATGCTGAAATAAGGTGCCACTGTTGACCTGTATAGTAAAAAGTGTGTTGATCTGTTTGGACAGGAAGTTTGAGGGTGTTCAGCATTTATACGGTCCTCATTCATGACTCCTGGACCGAATCCATTGGTCTCTGCTGACATATGATTCCGAACTACTCGATCAGATACCTTTGAAGGCATCTTAAGATGTGAAATTCTGGAAGACCTTCTTATGTGTTTAAGATGTACCATACTGAAGAATTAAATGTGTTAGGGATGAAACTAGTGTGGTCTTGATTTGTAAAATATGGCCTGGACTTATCTAAATTGTTTGATAACGGCGTTTCTTCAACCTTCAGATTGAATTAAGTATATACGCGATTGGGCAAAATGTCAAAATGAGAACAGATCGTGTTTAGAGAGTCCAACAAAAAGAGAACAGAGAAGAAAGGAAGATTAAAGGAAGCAGAGCATCTTTGATGAGAGAAAAAACATGTTGAACATTAAAGCTTAGAGATAAGAATCAAAGCCTCTACGGCTGTTTTGAAGAACTGGAGGTACCGTAGAAGCACAGACAAGCTGCATCACAAGTCCAGTTTGAGATCTGGAAGGACATTATGATAACTGCCTGTTCAGGAGAAAACACTGTATACATGTACCTTATTATGAGAAAATGGCAGCTGTCCTGAATTGGGGTCTTGGTTGTCTGGATTGTGCTGTGTTGCAGTGGGCTCTCAGGGGGAAGGGGCGAAGACCGGAGCAGCTGCACATCTGGGTGATGGCTGGTATTTGTTTGCATAAAAGTCATAGTAACAAATGTTGTAATGCATGTCTGTTGAATTCTTGTGTTTTATGAGCAGGGTGTGAAGGAATACAGTGTGCCCATTGGCTTGGACGCCAAAATCACCGTGGACTTGGTTGTGGTTGGATCAGTGGCCGTATCTGAAAAAGGTAACACACACTTGCACACACATGCACACACAGGCACACACACACACACGCACGCACGCACGCACACACAATCCTTGATTGGTGTTTTTCCTGTTTTAAGGACTCCTTCCATGGTTATTGCTTGTGTCTGTCTATTTTACATTATATTTATCTTAAATAGGATATCGCATTGGAAAAGGAGAAGGTTATTCAGATATGGAGTATGCCATGATGGTGTCTGTCGGAGCTGTGAAGGACCCACTGGTTGTTTCTGTAGTTCATGACTGTCAGGTTTGTGCAGGGAACCCTTCATTTCTTAATCTTGAAGCTTTTTTTTTAGTATTGTGTATTGTGCATGTGTTTTGTATTAATAGTGAGAAATAAATGTCACAAAACAGTATGGGCCAGTCCGGATTTAAGGATAAGTTAAGGATATTATATAACTTATTCCTTTGAATGTTCTGCAATCTTGGTTTTTCAGAAAGATTCTGCTACTACTTCAAGGTGTTTTACACAACTCCAGGCGCAACACTATGAAGTCATAAAATAGCTGAATGAAAATTAACAAATTTAAACAGTCAGTATTTACAAAGCCTACACCAAGTGAAAGCAAAAAAAATTCTGTCTAATGTTAACGTTTCTGCAAAAAGTAATTCATTATACTGTGCCTTGGTGTATCGCTCTCACTTGTGTAATTTTGATCGTTTTATACAGTAAATTAATTTATAAACTATCTGCTACTCAAGTCTCCAAGGTGACGTACCTGTGCATATACATGGTAACCTTACAGCGAAATTAAGTTTGTAAGATGTGTTATTGTGCTTGGGTGTTGCTGATGTTCATATGGCTTTAGTATAGTCTAGTATTAGTACAGAATGAACTCAATATCCAAGAGCTTGCTCCTTATAGATATATAGAAACTCAGTTTGGTTGACTGTAAAGGCGTTCTTATTTACTGCAGGTCATGGATATTCCAGAAGACCTTATTGAAAGTCATGACCTCACAGTCGATTATATCCTCACTCCAACGAGAGTCATCCGGACTGAATGTAAACAGCCAAAGCCTCAGGGCATCATCTGGGCGAAGGTATGGAAAGTATTTTATCTTCTGCGCTGTATTTGTGGGTAACTTGTACAATACATTATGTTATTTGAGAACATTCTCTGAATCCAGTGGGCATTCTCGTTCTAACCATGCTGCACATTTGCGGTCCATTTAAATGAATGCTTGAAGGCCTCTTTTGAAGGCCTTGTTTTTGCTTCCTAGATCGCATGATATTTTTCCATCGGTCTATATGAAGCCAGTGGCTGCCAGTATCGTCTTTTGCATAATGGAGTTAGGCCACCTTTTTGCTGGTCGCATTAAACAAACATTGCCGGTTCAAAGAAACATAGTTCATATACTGAACATGTGCAGGATGAATCCACATCGAAACCAGTGGTACAGAATACAGATGTGCTACTGTAAACATGCGATTTTCTGACTGTATTTCAACACAGGATTATGCCTTGTTTAATTATTTACTTGCAGTTTATGAATTTTGAGTGTATACCATTTTGCCCTATTCTCTAAAAATGTTTAATTATTTTTATATTTTTTTATATGCTTGAGAATCGTATTTTTTACAGCTGTCACCAGTGTCTGTACAGCGGTTAGAGGTTTTATAAAAAAAAAATAATAGCTTTGCAGAGGATTGAGTCAATAATGTTTCTCAGTCTTTCAGAATACCCTAGTGGTCAGCGTCTCTGATTAGATTTAGAAGTTCTCAACTGCTTTTATAAATCTGACCTAAAAGCTGTTTCTTATTTTAACATTACTTTGTTTTTCCCCAAGGATGTTCCGCATCATAATTGGTGCCATTTTTGGTTCTCAGTGCAATTGTTTGTCAGTTACTTCAGTGATTTTTTTTTTTTTGCGCATTGTACAACTGCAGTTGCAGTCAGCACTTTTACTGTATATTTAATTTCAACAAATAGTCTCTTGCATCAACTCCAGCCGAAGTACTCACCACCCCAGCGGCTTTGCCTTCCCCACTGCCTGGGCACGAGTGCAGGCTCCCTGTACCCAGTGATCCAGTGATGCGCATCTCTGCCCTTACACTTCCAGCTGAACGCAGACATGCTGGAGAAGATCCCGATTCTGAAGAAGCTGCGCACCTTGGAGAGGCAGGCCAGCAAAGACGTGACGCTGGGGAGGGCGTCGGCTGGGGGGGAGGCCGAGGCGGAGCGGGACGGGGCGGACGGCGAGGACCGCGCCCCCCAGGAGGAGCAGCAGCAGGAGCAGCAGCAGGCGATCAGCAGCGTGTACCTGGGGGGCATCCCCGCGGGGCTGCGGGTCAGCGAGCTGAAGTGTGCCCTGCGGGAGCGGGGGGCCGCACCGCTGCGGTTGAACTGGCAGGGGGCGCTGCACCGGGCCTTCCTGGACTACAGCGACGGCCCGGCGGCGGAGGCCGCCCTGCTGGCCCTGGGGGGGCTGTCCTTAAACGGGAAGGGCGTGCAGGTCGAGCTCGCCAAGAGTCGGAGGGGTGGCCGAAAAAAAGCTGGCCAGGCTCGCGGCCGAGCCGGGGCGACGGCGAGAGCCCAAACTGGGACCGGGACCGGGACTCGCACGGTTACATAAACACACTTTTTTACTGCCCGTCTGGTGCAGATGCCTCGGTTATGAAACACAGAAAAGGGGAGGGCTGGTCCTGAACACAAGCCTTCCTTTCCTTGAGATGATTTTTCAGTTTTTATTGTAAGCATTATTATTATTATTATTATTATTGACACGCAGTACTGTTCCTGACTAAGTACTTCTGGTGTCTGCGTCGCCAGTATATTTAGTTGTTTTGTTGCTGGTGTGCATTTCGTTTGGTGGATAATGTAGGGGGAGTTTAAAAAAAAAAAAAAAACAGTTTCACTTTACAACTGGATTCTGCCAAGCAAAAAGGCTGCAGGCTGAACTGTCCAAGTTGTGGTTACTATGTGTGGGCGCAGTAAATGTTTGGTATTAAATCAGCTCTGCTAAATAGGACCCCTGTTGGACTCATATGGTGTTTGGTAGAGCTGAATTAACACTGAACATTTTTAAAGTATAGTAAGTACATCAGGATTTATGTAATTACAAAGGCTTAAGTTATCCGTCACGTTAATGTGTTGTCATCATTTTGATTTATTCTTATGCATGGTCTTCATTTTGGAGTGGTTCTTGACATTGCACCAGTGTTCATCTTAGCAAGAAGCTGAAGTGGAAAATATAGTTAGCTATTTAATGGCAAGATACATAGTGTCATTTTTCTTTAACCTGTTTATTGCAGGCCTTGCCCTGTCAAAAGGGAGAATAAAACATTGCAATACAATATTTGACTTCTCTCCTTTCCCTTATGAACTTGTGTTGTGGCCTTACTACAATTGAAATCAAATTTAAATAATGTTAAGAATGTTTATATATGCAGTTCTTCAGTCTTTAGCGTGATATTCAGGGGACACAAGGAGCAAAGCCAAGCCAACTAGAAACAACTGAATGTTACCTTGTTCACAGAGCTATAGTAGATTTGGTCAATTTTAAATCCGTGTTGCTGATTATTTTTAGGACTGTATATTGGTTTGTACTCAATCCTAACAGAAAAGGTCAGTGGTTCTAGCACAGCTCCCCTCTACAACATACTGTATGTACAACAATTCCTTCAGGCTTGTGATACAGTACTCAGGTTTACTTCATAATGCTCTCTGCCCACAGCGAAGCCGTTGCGGTTTGATGAAGATTGCGTACGTCAGCAGCGGCCCTTGGAGTTGTCTGTGCAGCTGATGGACTTCGTACCTGCACCTCGCACGGCCAGTAAGTGGGCGTAGTTTAGACAGGGGCTGACGGATGGACGCAGTGCGTGTAGGCGTCACTAAACAACCCCGGCTTTTTATGGAGTTGTCATCCAGCTTCTCGTCAACAGCTGTGGGCTGCAAGCAGGAATTTCTTCCCTTGCCACGGCCAAGATGCTCTGCCTAATATCAGCAGCAGGCAAATGTGTGGTCTCCGCATCGCAGAGAAACTTGGACAGCCTCCCCTGTGTGCATGCAAAAGAATTTTCACCAAGTTCAGCAAGTGGTCACTGGTCTTATTGCTCAGTATGTAAGACAAGTGGCTGCTGGTGAAATAGTGAAATAGACTTTTTCAGCCCATGGGAGTTGGGACCTTCACATTATTAAGCAGAAACCAATAAGCATGTAATTCGATCAACGTCATAAAGTAATTAGATATAAATGGTTAATGCACATCAAACCCTTAATTAATTTTTGATGGTGTAAATGGGTCAGAGAATGTGGTAGATATTAGTTGGAGCGCTTCCCATTTGTGATGTTCTATTTAGAATATCTGAATTTTAAGAATATGTATTTCGTCATATAATAGCATATAATCTCAGTGTTATGCTGTAGTTTTAATTGTGTAATTTTCCAATATTAATCCATAGATGCTTTTGAAGAGTGTAATCTGTAAAGTAACCGAGTAGGCTAATCGGGGACCGTTTCACATATTCAGAGACCGTTTCGGCAGCATAGCATAATGGCAACGGAACGGGGCTTAAAAACTCGTCCTAGGTGCGGCAATGCTAGGTTTGTCGTCCTAGGTGCGGCAATGCCGTTGTACTTTTGAGGCTAGATCCTTCACCTGAATATCTTCAGTAAATATCAAGTTGTATAAATTGATTGTATGTAAAAAAAAAATTTAAAAAATCAATACGGTGTAAGAGTACAGTATTGGATTAGTGTGTGGCAAATGTAACACTGGTTGGCGAAATATTACCGATTGTTTTCTTGACTAAATTTCATTTAGCAACTCTAATCGATGCTTTCTATGATATCCTGGCCGCTTGTATGATGAGGTGAAATCGTTTTAAATTAGGCTCCTGGAACAGGAGAGGCATTACTGTACTCCCAATCCCGAATATATATGATTACTACTCCGTCATAAGTATAAATTTAAATTAGGTTATTGTGGCCGCGTGTTGTCAGTTTAGGTTGCCAGAAATATCAGTATATCCTATTGACTACTTTATTGCCAAATTAGCCTTGCAGACGACTTTGCGTGTTGTATAGATTTCAATAATTTTCATTTATGAAGTTAAATATGTTGTGTAAATATAAATAAGAATATTCTCAAATTTGTGCCGGTGAAATTCGATACACACTAAGAAATAGTGCAGCTATTAGACTTTTTACTGGAATTTTTTCCCTTGATTTTGATTTGAATGCTAAGTTCCAACTTTTAGATTTTGGTATTCGAATAGTAAGAAGAGCCCCAGAAGCGTCAGCAAGAACGTCAGAACGTCTCATTTCCTTATTAGATAGCATTTTAAGGAGGCCCCAGGGTTATGAAGTGAAATGCGACTCTACTTGGGTTGAATTTTCTCGGCGTATATTATTTTCAAATCTTCTTATATTTAAAAGGATCATGTAGTTTCATGGAAGATTGTATGAAAATGATACACAGTGCTAGGTTATAAATCAAATAAATCTGTCTGTTTACAGACTATAAGTACTGCACATTGAGGAAAAAAGAAACTGTACTAGTATTTTACCAGTAGATGCCGCTAACAGAAAACAAGCCATCGTGTCAGTCCAAAACATTTTTCCACACACGGAACGTTCTCATCTAGCCAAGCAAATATATAACTAACAACAAAGAAAGTTGGTGCAGAACTCCCAGTGACTAAACCATTCTGTTTGGGAAGGGGGGGGGGGGCATTCCTGCTAGGTTTTTTACACAATGCACACAAACTCACACGTGCGCACGATCATGAGAAGGAAATGAGTAACTATATATGGTATACATATAACCTTTTTCTATTGAGAGACTGGAGGCAGGGCCTTTATGTACACTACATCTTCATCAGAACGTCCAAATGCTATTTTTGCCATATTTTTTCAACGTAATAGGCCTGACCTGCGTATAATCTAAACCTGACCAATGTGTAACCTAGATATTATTTTGAAAAAAAAAGACAATATTTCTTAAAGCAGAAGTCGTTTTAAAATACAATATCGGACAATAGATGTGCAAGTAAAACAATGATGTTGTTTTTGTTCTAGTTCGGAAGGTATCACTCTGAAGTCGCTCCCGGAAAGTGACTTCAATTCTTCTTTTCTCTGAATGAATTTTGTATTTGGGTTAATTTATTTAATTGCTGCTATTATTATTTACTACTTTCATTGTTTAGTACTGTGTTTATGAATCTCCAAAGGAGGCTACGTTTTAAATATATTAGTCCTGTGAGTACATTATCAAAAGCTGTGGGCAAAGCTGTTATGTTGGACAGTTGAATGTTTTAGCACCGCCTGTGAGTAAGGAAAAAACACCTAACATATCTTAAATAAACATCGCGTCTAAAATGACATTTTGAAACTAAGCAGTTTCTGTTGAAGGCAAGGGAGCTGCATTGGCGGGCGTGCTTTCTCTCCTGTTTGCAGACCGTGTGTTTCTACTTTACACGATTTCTTATCTTCGGCAAAAAAGTATACTTTAAACTAGAGAGTAACCTACTTTTTATTTTTAATTAAGCCTTGGCAACTTTTAGTGACCTAATAGTTAATGTAGCCTATAGTATGCTGCTCCTCCAAATAAATTCCAACCGTAGCTATACATAACTCTAGTTCTGTAAAAAAAAAAAAGTGTAATAAGAGTTTAAGAGCAGTTGACGTGGCACCTGCAAGTAACTGAGAATCTTGGAGTTCAGTTATTTGAACTACTGAACATTAGGACTAGCCTACTTTTTACTGAAAATGAGTAACTCGATTTTCTCTTTTTTTTAAACGGATATTTCCAGTAAGAAACATAAAATAAAAAAGAAAGAAAAATAAATAAACATTGAATGCGTTGTAATAATAATACAATAATAATAATAATAATAACATCTCAGAAAAACAGTGGCGCCCTATTTGAAGAAGTAAGATGAGGTTGTTTTGGTGACCACCCTTTACGGTATTGGGGTTACCATGGAGAATGAATGAGCTTACTTTTATTTAAGCCTATGAAGTCGACTGTTTTTCCATTCTGCCTTTTCGAGCCAGAATAATAAATGTAACTACAATATAATTTTGCGACAAATGAAAGGACAACAACGAAATTTGATGAGAACAAAAACAAACAAAAAGGTTTATGAGGGTTTCTAATATAGTTTCACTCAAACTACATGCTGATACTTATAGTTCTATACAAATAGTGTGTTATTTATATACAGACTAGCCTAAGGAAATTTTAGCAGAAACATACACAAAAAGACATTATATCATGTACAATTTATACAGTGCAGGAAAAAAAAACGCGGGTGTCAATACGGATATATACACACAAAGAAACATAAACAATGTAACTGACAAAAGTTACATATATTCATGTTTTGTTTACATAAAATAGAAAAGGTTGCTTGGCAAATATTGCCAATAAGGTACACTTTAATACTGAGGTTATATTTTACAATTAAAAGTTGCCTATATGCAGAATAAATAAGGGGTCTCGGTTTACAGCTTTTTTTTTATTTTTAAAAAGTGCCTTAATTTGTCCGGAATTCATAATGGCGTTGTCGTGTGAAAGGGAAACAGAGGCAAGGTTTGATTTCAGAACAGATTCAATTTAAACGTTTTTCACTTGAGCCATTCAGGTTGAATATTTGAAATGAGTGCCATTTAAACTTGCATAACATGTATATTTAATTTGTACCAACAGTAAGCCTAACGAAAAAAGGAATTTGTGTAAATGCGTTTCTCAAAATTAAAGAATAAACGCAATATGGAAGAATCGGATAGCTCCCTGAATCTCGTGTGTTGTCCATTTATTCACGGCTTGTACTCTATTTAAAAAAAATAAAACATAAAATCATTACTTTGATATATCGATCGGGCCAAATACCCCAAGTAAAAAAGAAAATTCTACGCTATTCTGCACGTCTTGTCACTACTGAATTCATTATATCAACAATGAAATTGTGTGTTGCCTAAGCATCAAAAATTGTCAAGTTGAAGTCGTCCGCCAGCAGAGTAAGTACCTAGCTGTGCCGTTTTTGGTACTTAGGCCCTGATTCGGTCCAATCGTGGAGCAGTCTGTGCTCCATCTTGAATACACTGACGCAACAACGTAGAAAAATACTTGTATATATGTAATGGTGGATTCAATATCCTGTAAAATTAAGAGAGAGTATTATGTTGGTAGTAAATGGGAAAAAATGCGTAGCACAAAATCAGGCCCGAAGTTGCACTCTTACGTTTTCAAATGATCCACTGCATTACCCATTTCGAAAGCAGTTTCTTTAAATTAAGTTAAAGTCTCTCCATAATTCTTATTTTCTCCAGTTCCTTAACCGCGAGGAAAGAGAAGAGTTTCAGTACAACCGTACAAGTCGTTCAGTTTTAGGATCTCTGAACAGTTCGGGGGTCCTGGATCAATCCGTTCCTCTGTCTGCTGTGAAGTGAACTAGCCTGTTTATTCTGCAAGTCTACTTCGCCGGGGCGGGAAACATCCTCGCACCCCCGCAACCCTTGTGGGTTTAGTGGCTTTTTAAATCAGAGATGGACTGTAATTTATTTGTTGCAAGTGACGGTCAGCAGATTGTCACATCACGCAGGGCTTGATGTCTTGATAGGCGACTTGCTGGTGATGGTAGTAGGACCCACTGCCTGGGGAATGCATTGCTGATGATGTCATGGCGTTGAAAGAGAAGACGAACTCTTTCCTGTCACACATACTGGGGGACTGGGAATGATATCTGGGGATACCTGCCATAAAAAAAGAATAACAGTTGTCAATTTTTCATTGAAAGAGAATAGAGAACTTAAAAATGTGTGTACTTAAAAAGCGACTAGAATTCAGTTATTGAATTATTATCCAGGTAACAGGTAGGCCTAACAGATTTTTACAGGTTTTTCAGCCTACTGCAATTACATATCCCCCAGTTGTCTGTTGGCCAATCAGCTGCAATATAACAATATAACGGCATTTGTCTTTTATTTATTAAACATTGAATCATGAGAGCATCTTGAGATAAAATGTGAGACCGTAATAATTAACATAATTTCAGCGCTGAAGAGTGAAACACATCTTCCCATCGTCGTGTACGAACTGCAAATTGTTTTTAACTTGGTCAAGTCACCGTTTGATACCTATAAAATGTTTAGTGTTGTCTCTTAAGTTGGAGTTAATGTAACAGAACATTTTAATAATTAAAAGTTATCATGTAAACTGAGAATATATATATCCTATAAATACGTATATATGCGCGTGTGTGTGTGCAATGTATAAATACGAAAGTACATATTAGCCTCTATGCCTAGTTATAGGCGTATGTATACAATCCATTACATTTTTCACTGGTAAAATGCATACGATTCTAATTACTGAAGTTAAGGTTTTCAACTATTTTTTCAGCATGTTACCTCAAATTCAGTTGTATTTTATTAAGATGTGGGCCTAAGAATTCCATCCCACAGTGAAAGAAGACCTTAAAATGGCTCAATTAACTAAGGCATTCATTACTCGCTGATTATAGTGAAGCATTATGGGGAGTAGTAATGTCTGGCTAAGGCTGGGCTGGATTGTTTTAATTGACAGTGGACTGCCTGGTCTGCTTGCACGCTAATCCCACAGGACCCAGTGCTGCAGGGCGCGTTGACTGGCTCCGCTCGCGATTGTTGTTCTTGCCGCTGGATTGGCACCATTCTAAACATGTCTCCCAGAAGAGATGCCCTCCGCGTGCATTCTGTAACCACCTCCAGGAATTTATTAGAAAAATAGAGTGAGAGCTAAATTCTCTATTTGTTATTTAGTCGAGTCCTTGCCCAGTTAAAAGTCGACCATAGCAGGAAACGAAAGTACTTAGTTTTTGCTGTTTGGAAATTAAACATCCTCGCTCCGTTTTTGGGTTTACATTTTCGTTCTTTTAATCTTGCTATATTAACACCACATTCAGAAACGTATACTATAGTTTTAACCCAGAAATTAACGTGTAGTTCACAGTAGGCCTATATTTCATGGATATCAAGAAGCTGCATTAGGCATTAAATCACATCGGATTTTTAGTTGTGTGTGTGTAAATACCCTCGCACACATACACAATTGAAAATTGCTCATGTGGATGATATTTTTGTACTTTTTTCGTAAACTAATCTTTCTGTAGGAAAAATGACTTGCAATTTGTGTTAGAACGTACGCTGTTATTCAGTAGCCTATATTAGTAGTTTTGTTATAACACTCGCTGTAGTAGAATATGGATAGCATACCTTGGAGGTCGGCGGTACTGTGGCCATTCTGATGAAGATATGACTGGTCAAGAGAGTGTGTTGGTAAACTCGGCTGTAAGGGGTTTGCTCCAGGGTTGCAAGGTGAGAGAGGTTGTTGTTTTATATAAGAAGCTCCGTTATTCAGCGAGGCGGAGGCCGTGGGAGCCCAGGCAGATGCTGTGCTGGAGTAGACTGGATGAGGCTCCATAACTCCTCCACTGGTGAGCAGTGGCGACGCAGAGTTGTCATGATGGGGGTACTCGCCCCCCGTGGATCCTGTACAACTCCCCATGTAGGAATGTCCGCCGTTGGATGACAAATGCGATACAGAATGTCCCGCCAAACCCATCCCTTCCATATTGCTTGCCAAGTGTCCGTTCATCATCCCAATTCCACTGTCCAAAGATAAACCGTTCGGAGGGCAAGACAGGGCTCCGCCGGTCCCCTGGAAGTTGTAGGACTCGGGTAGGTGATTGAATCCAAGGCCGTTCATCATGCTATACATCGGCTTCAGCGCCTGACATTTACGCCTGAACCCCCTTGGCCTCCTGCGAAAAGATCCCTCCTCAAACATAAACTCACTGGCAGGGTCGATAGTCCAGTAATGACCCTTTCCCGGTCTACCAAGACCCTTTGGCAACTTGATGAAACATTCATTAAGAGACAAGTTGTGACGCACAGAATTTTTCCATCCTTGGTATGAGCCTCTGAAAAACGGAAATCGGCTTTGGAGAAACTGGTAAATTTCACTCAGCGTCAAGCGTTTTGTTGGAGAGCTTTGAATGGCCATGACTATCAAAGCTATATAGGAGTAAGGCGGTTTCTCCGGCCGGCGGATTCCGGCGTTGGTCTTTTTAGTTTTAGTAGTTGAAGAAGCAGTCTCCATCACTGCGGTCTGACCGTTCGGCTTTTCCGGTGCAGCAGACATCGGACTGCTTTGTGCTGGCGTCTGTGCCGAGGGTTGTTGAATCTCTGCCGTCATTAGTTCTTAGCGCGGTGTTAAAACACTTAAATTCCCAAAGTGAAAGCTAGCTAAATAAATGCCGTTAGAACTACTCAATGGCGTTGTATTATTAGACTGGTAAATGCCGAAATGTAGCTCAAAAGAAGCAATAGGAATATACCCGAAACTAAGAAAAATAACTATTTCTTAATGCATGCGTAATCGTGCTCTCCTTAGTTGAATCTTAAATTCCCGTGCTGGAGTCCAAATACGGAATGGGAACCGCTTTCAACGTAGTCGGACTGTTCTCTTCCTTCCTTATGAGATCGCCTTTTACTTATCTGTTTTCATCAACGTCTGTTGTCATCGTGTGCAGACTCTTGACCGTCAGGAAAGTCAGAAGCGGAGAAAATCCCGCCCAGTCTCCGCCCACTTACCAGCGATGCTCTGGTGGGCTGGAGAAAGGCAAAGATCCCCCCGCCTTTATTTTCTATGTGGAAAAAAATCACATATTTTCGACTGAGATCCTCACCAGGCTTTCTTGAAAAGTCAAACGTGTATCTGAAAATAAAGATGAATTAAACAATGTAATAAATAAATAGGTCTTCAGGTGAAGTAACAACGAATTCATAATATCTTTTTAGTGACTGATATTTGCACATTTGGTCTCTAACTTATTTGGTCTAATGTCCCACGATTCACCGATGTTCATCACTATAATTTTAGCGTTCTTTTATAAAATAAAATATAAACTGGATTTTATTTTAGCCAATATTTATTTTTAGTCAATGTAATGATTATCGTTGCCATTTAAATTATGATTACGAAAACCATCCTAACATTCCCAGAAGCTTATACAAAGTGCATGTTGCTGAAGTTATTTAAATATAAAAATGTTTAAATGTTGATACACGAAACAGTTATTTAATTGGGACTGTGTATCCATTTAAAACGCGTTTCTGATTTCTTTTTAAGATAGACAGGAACAAGGGCAGGATGTTTATAGAGCGAAATGTAAACATTTTCGCTGGGCTTCTTTAAATAAAAAATCAAGCAAAAAGTCCCGCTAGATCAGCTAATGCCGCTTTCTGATACTTTCAAAATTTGCGTTTTAGCGAACAAAATGCAGGATATTCTAATGTGACTTTTGGAAATTATTACAGAAATCTCTTGATACGCTATTGTATATGATACGTTAATTGTACTTTTTTTTAAAAACGGAATTTCCCCTTGCATTTCTGCACCGAATAACTCGAACGGGACAAAGCACCGGCGCCTGAGAACTATCCCCAAAAACTGGATTAATGTCCTCAAATTAAGGCAAGTAGTCGCTTACAAACTTTGTCGCAGCTTCTTTATCAGGTCCCAGGTCTATTACAGATCGTAAACTTGCGCAGTTTATCTCAAAACAACGTGTCGAATAACATTTGAATATAAGGTTCAAGCTTATGTATGCTATTTGAAACCGAAAACGTGACATAATGGGAGACCTAAAGTTTTTAGTAAAATGAAGAAAAATCAATGATGTTAGACTATCCTAAAATGCAGGTGAACATCATTAGACAGCAGTGTGTTGGTTTCATAATAGTCACCAGTTAATGGTATTCTGTGCCATTTCTCGTCACGTTATCCTGCAAATAGCCTATTGATATCTTAATAAGCTACAATATTCTTTTATATGCATGCACTGGATTAGTTGTCGTACCAATCAATACATCACATCGGATTCATTGCGAAATTTTTCATATTTTTTTTTGGTACGCTTTTTGTGCCTAAAAAGTTATCCCCTTAGATATCTGCTTAATGCCGTCTGTCGAAAGTAATAATGCGCTCATTATTCCCCAGAGAACAGATCCCTTCGTAGCCCTCTGCCCTCGTAGACATACGGTTTCACGCAGGGTGCTCTTGGGTCATTGACCTTAACTGTGAAAGCCGGTGCTGGGTGAACACAATTTTTTGATTTGGTTATTGTCAGGTTTAAAATATTGGCAGTTTAATCAGTGCTAGTCATCTGTGAATACACGCCACCTTCCTGATATTGCTGTGCTGGAAGAATGGAAAAATATCGATCGTTAGTTTATTACCAGGCTAAAATCAGTAGGATAATTATTAGGCTAATCACAAGTGTGCATAACCTGTGCTAATTCGTGTGCTTAACCTAGAAATACACCAGGAACCGCGATCTCCCCGCTGGAATGCTTGAGATGGAATGCGTTAGAAATCGTTTTAGAAATCTCTGTATAATATAAAGGCTATTCAAATATTAAAATGCAGCACTCGTCCAATATTGTGAAATGATTCAGAATATAGAAATGGATTATTTTATGCCCATTCATATATTTGTGGAAGGCATTTTGAATGTAATTTGTTATAGTTCAGTTAAATACACGCAAAATAGTAATATGATAATAATAATCTAATATCTGCGAACATAAATAGCAATTAATTGATTGACAGAGGGCAGTTGCGTTTCTTTATTTCGGATAATTGTGCATTTTAGGATAAATTGTATGTTGTTGTTTATGGTTTCCAAAGGCTGCTGGGTGACGTTTTGCCACAACGATACAAATATATACATCTCAGTGGTCGACAGTATGCGTTTAAGAGGTAACTGCACAAGCGAAGTAAGTTCAGTAGGGGTTGAATTTGTAACCCAAGCGAAGAAATGTGTAGGCCTATAGGTAGTATTGTTTTAACCATTCTGTACAGCGGGCGCTCGGTTGGAAGGGGGCCCACGCATTTATCAGAGGAACAGACCACCCAGAGTGCAAGGACAAGGGGTAGGCGCGCGCCCGTCTACCCTCCCCTGTTTTTAATTAACGTTGATGACTTCATTCTAAGGAGAACCTCGCCTCCACACACTTTACCGTTCTAACACCGAAGCTCTCTCTCCCACTCCTCCGCCCTCACCTCTCTTGTCGACCTACACTCTAAAATCCAAAAGTCTTCGGCAAATTGATCCCTGAACGTTTACACTAACCAGAAGGGGGAGTGACGGGAGGAATTCCACCAGTTTACAAAGAGGAGAATGGAGACATGGACTGGCGTTTTGTTGGCCAGTAAATGTTCCAGTTCAATGGTGTTGACAGGGTAACGTAATATTTTATATCCACGCTGGACAGTAGCTCGGTGTAGTTGCGGTACCAACAAATGATACTTTGCTCAGTCCGATCTTTGTATGCAACATTTAAATGCTATGTAGGAATGTATTATTTGAACATAGTCAACAATGGCAGAGGAATACATGTTATTTAAAGGTATTTTAATTTTAAAATGAATTTGGAACATACCAAACACGACCATTTTACGCAATGTAAAATGTTTGTTTTTGCAGCGCTTTTATGCTGAATATTGATATGAGCAATGGAATATATTGTAGGCCGTCGCGCAAGATTTAATATAGCCTATAAACTGCAGGCGTAAGTTGGAATGTGGAAAACGTCGTCGTTGAAAAGAACACAATGCAACTAATGGTAGCATATTTTGGAGTGTCATTTTATGGTCATAAGTAAGTACGATTTTTTTTTTCCTGTTGCGTCCAGAGGTCACTCCTTTCCAGTTGGCCCTAACAGCTCGGTGCGCGCACATTTTCCATGACGTGAGTTAATGAAATATTTGACAGCACAGCATCCATTGGAATTCATGACCAGTGAGCTGGGAGAATTCAAAATGTTGGCTTTTGCAGTTGGGAAATACTTACTGGTCATGACGCAGATTGACGTTCCAAATAGGACCTTAAATTGCTTTTGGTATGTTTTAAGACGAAATTACTAATACATTGATCTGAATCTTTCCTCGTTATGGAGATATAAGCCGAAACTATCATCTGTTAAAATATTGCTTTCGCGTTTTATATTTTGTCCTTCACTAAAATTCTTATACGAGTAGCCTTATTTGTTGAATAGGCTACATCCGTTTGTAAATGTTATACTTTCTTACATCAGCATGACATCACTATGTAAATCTGAGCACAGCCCCCCCCCCCCCCCCCCCCCAACACACACCCCCCAACACACACACACACGCATATTTTTAACTCATTCCAATTATTTGACCCTTCAAAATCCACCTGTCCGACCCATAAGTTTGTTTCAAATAGTCTCATATTTTGATAAACGTGACTGCTCGCTGCTAGTAGGCCTACTGTTGTGCATTCTGTTGTTGCTGCTAGCCTATTGCTAGCCAACGAATGCCGCTGCCGCTGCCGCTGCCGCTGTTACGACAGATGCTGTTGCTATTCACGATTTGTAAAATGGATTAACCTGGCAACTTTTTTATGACGTGCATTCCAATTGGAACGCCCATCAGTTGTTGTTTTGCTAAAATGTTGTTCTTAAATGTACAATACTACGTTCATATTTATACTGAGGTCTTACTATACTCCATGCTTCTGATTATTATATTATTTTTTCATATTTCTCTTGGATAAATAAAATATGTACAGTATTCACAGCCTTCGGTGCGCAGGCCAGTTGCTATTTGAACTCATCGTTTTGTCCCTGAGATTTTAATGAATGTTTTTTTTACTTCACGTGTACGGTGAAGTAAAATGTTCCTCTGTGTTCCCATTTAGTTTATTTTCCTTTCTGCGCCAGTCTACTCCTTAGGAAATCCCATAATTCTATCTGGTAGCCAATTAACTAAAATGAGAAAAGAGTTCTCAACACACACCAAAACTGAGTTTTAATGACAATAATAGGGGTCTCATTTCTCTATGAGTAGATAGAAAGTAAATTACAATCGGTTTAAAGTAGATTACAGTTGAGAATACCTATATTTTGTCACAGCTATTTTGGTTTGGCAAAGGTTCATTAAATTATAACCTTGCCTATAACCTTCCACAACTGTTCGTATTTTCTTTGATTATTGTTAGAGTTGAACCCTCTTCCTTAACAATGAGTTAGACTCAACATATAATCATTCCAGGATCTCATTTAGCTTGCAGCATCTTATTTAGGAAATTGATCCTCTAATTTTGCATTTTATGTGCAAGTCCTGATTTCTATTGTGAAGGCCAAAACAGCTAAACAGTCAGACACATCCTGGTACTTCTTATGTCAGGTAAACTATAAAATATGCAATACTATTTAGGTACAAATGACATTCCTGCAACCAATTTGTAACTGTTGAAACAAAATAAGTGTTTTCATCTATTAAGATAGAAATGACAGCGTTATGTTCATGATAAATTTCCAGAAATTGCACATTACTGTAAAACACCACTGCAGTTTGTTCCGCAAAGCCTTTGGCCTTATAGTTTTCGAACAACGTGAAAAAATATTTTCTTGAAACGAGGGGATATCGATCTCAATTTCTGCAGTAGCATATTGAGATTCCGGATAATTATTTACACTAGGCCATATATTATATTTTGTGTTACTTTAATTGTGTTCAACCTGAAAAGCAATACCTTCCTGATTGAACAGTCTCTTCCTCAGCGTCTTCAGGCCTCTAGACCAACTAGAAACCTTTTAGAACAGGTCTGATTCTAATAATAAAAAATAATGATATTCACAGACAAAAGAGTTGTATAACTCGCATCAGTGTGCAAATGTGAAATTTGAAAGGAAATCAGGCAGTGTTATAATATGAATTACAATTAAACATCCAAGATAGTCTAACGACAAAGCAGCCACGGCTTCATACGTTTGATGAGCGTTTCAGATTTACAAGTAACCAACATGCATACGTAAATCACTCTGAATTAATGATAAATAAAACGTTAAAGGGATGGATAGCGGAATTTCTACTACTTCTGACTTTGTTATAAGATGATCGACTATGATTAGTAATTTAAGACAATAAATTATATGCTTGCCATGAAGTTATATGCATATATTTCAGAGCAATTACACTTATTTTAATTAAGAACTCGCTATCTAAATGTTCCATATGAATGATATAATTAAAAATTGAAAATAGCTAGTCACTTAATTTTTTTTTAAACGAGTATTTATACTGAGTATTTTCATAAAGAAAGCTGAATGCACCTTTGTTGACTAAATGTTGCGAGTTGTATACATTTTAACACACGTACAAGTACTGTACGCGCGCGCGCGCACACACACACACACATATACATTCACACGCGCACACACACACACACACACACACACACATGCACGTTAGGTGACTAGAGGTCTAAGAATCACCGTAAACGAACAGTTAAACGGAACACAGTTGAAACATTCGTATGACTCAGAGCATGCACTATGACCCATAAACAAAAACAGCAACGTTTTAATTTTGTTAATGATAAACGTTCACCTTGTTGAAACTCAGTAGCAGACTGCTTCAAATATGTTATGTATTTTGTTTGGTGTTTTTAAATGGAGTATGTTCTTATAGTAAAATTTTAATTATAAAAATATTTTGTTCATAAATACATTTACGAATATAAGGTAAGCTGTTTGTCATGGAATACAAAGAATGCAGAGAAAGTTATTTGATTAGAACTAAAAAGTTTGTTCCAGCGATTAAAAAATGATGACGCCGTTACCACCTAATTTTCGAACCCAATGTAATTAACCCACAGCAACCGAAGCACTGCGCAAAAAGTTGATTTCACGACAGCTATGTAACATTTCTATTTCACTTTGTGTGCGCTGGCATATTCTGCCTTTGAAACATAAATGAGCACATAAAATAATGTCAATTACTAATAATATGAAATACAACACGTGTATTTACTGCATGCATCGCTGGGGCTCCAACATTGTCGTATAATTGAAAACAGTATAAAATACAAGTGGTGGGTACTCCCTCATCACTTTCACTTACTTAGTAGGTGGCCATGTATATTTTTGTTCAAGTGGTGTTTATGTTAATGAAAAAGGATGGGATTACAAACAGACCACTGATTGCACTCGTTTGACTGCTAGATTGAATCGAACTGTGTAGTTGTGGGCCCCACCCTTTCATGTAATCAACAGCGCCAGAATCACACTGTATGGCTTTTTAATTTTCCCGGCGCTGTTGGACCTCCAAGGCGAATTTGTTGTTCGAACGGACTGGGGAGAACGATCATTTAGTGTACCATAACCCAATTAAAGGCATAACATTTATCGAGCATGGATGTAAATTTTAATTATGAATCGCCCAGCATAACATATTGGTTATTTTGCGCACATTGGCTTTTAACAGTACACAAATGACATGTATACAGTTAAATGAATAAGGATGCGTTTTATATCATCTAACCACTCAACAAAATAAGCTAATTCAATTGAATTTCGGAAACATGCTACAGCTTCCATCTTTAGCCAACTCTTCCCACAGGAAACCACAGTATATTTTTACCCTTAAAAATCACTGGAGAAACTAACCTCACATTGTTTGTCTTTTGCGTGTAGAGCCATTATATATTTTTTTGTAATCCTATTTAAGATTTATCTTAAATTGAAGCGAGAATGAATAGCAAATGCACAAGTTTCATAAAGGATTTGTCTTTTTTTGTTAGCAAACCATTGATAATTGAACAATTGAACTTCTCGTGCATTCAACTCAAAATGTATCACGTGTCTTCATAAACGGTGAAACCCATTCTGAACCGCAATATAATTTCTTGGGGAGTGTATCATCCCATCTCAGAGATAGAGCACTTCAGCTGTCTTCCTGGTTTGCTTGTCATTGCTTTGAAAAAAAAAAAACCTCTCGATAAAAATGACTGAATCAGACAACGAGAATGCTTTAGAGTGGCATTGCTTGTGTCTTATATGCCATGTTGTTGCTTTCAAAAAATATTTTTCACAAGTTTTGAAACTGAAGAGTTATCGGTAGCATATCTTATATATTTAAAAAAATGCATTTTATAGACTACATTGTTTTCTCTTTGACCTCACAGGGTATAAATCATACAGGTGCCAGTACATTCAGATTGACTTAAATCAGAAACCTAACTCTTATCATTGAACTTAGCAAGTACAAGAGATGGCGCACCTGACAGTCTGAATTGACTTTAACAGGTATTATCTTCGTCCATTTTGCATGACTAAGCTATTTTAAGTGGTACGTTTGTATGTCAACGCGGGGAATGGGAAAGTTTCAAACATCTCTGCGTCCCAGGTTGATGTCCCCCCTGCCCTCTTCTCTTCCACCATAAGCCGATTTGATCGCACCACACTTATAGAAACTTATGATGGCACAATAATTATGTTTCTTTTTGATGTAAAGTTAATATTTTACAATATAACATTACACGATTTTAGATGGTCATAAAGACTCAAGCCAGACTTTCGTAGAATTCGCTGTTCAGTGCTGAAAGCATTTTCCACGAGACAAATTAGGATACAGTGGTATATGGTCTCCAAAGGAGTTCGATCTTGTTTTATTGGATATTGTTCAATTGCATAGCGTGAAGGAGATCATAAATACACTATTATTTTTCAGATAGAATCACCCAACCCTAGTTGGTTCTTTTTTAGTCTTTTTCACGTGTAGCATATATTCGTTGAAGGCTACATTGTAGCCTATGGCCCGGGCTAAATCTCACTTCAGTGCGCTTTTCCCTTACATTGGAATTTGGAAATAAAATAATGTGAATTTGCTTCATCACACACGTTTAACACTTTTAAAGATTTGTACAGGCTATGCAAAGTTTCGTCAATAGTTGACGAATCAAAAATGTGCGTACATGAACGTGAACAATAAGAACATTCGTGACTAGTTTTCTACAAAATATGAAAGATGTAAATACCCACAGTTCCCTCGTTAATTCTAACAGTTGATTAAATGCATGTGTATGTGCGAAAAGCGTTTCTAGCCATCTCAAAAAGATAAGCGCACAAACATGCGTATTCACATTCGGCAATTGATATTTAGTTATGGAAATAGCAATTGTGTTAATTTTAACATCGCATGCACTCTTAACGTTACTGTATCTACGATATTGTTGCATATTATTGGTCCACCTCAATACCTAAGACCTGTGTCATGAAAATGACTGCACCTTGAACGAAACACCAGACATTTTCCTGGCGCAGCTTTGATAATTCTGTCATTCTGTGGTGTACTCTGTGCTGTTTCCTGAAAATAAGCACCAACACTATATCACCGTCCGCATCGTTAAAGGGAAACACATTCTTAAGGCCTGCTGTGCTTCATAAACTCCTGGAACAGCACTAAATGCAATGTTTTGAAAAGTACACACATGCCACAGAAAAATGAAAATTGCTGCTGCAGTGCAAAGAAAATGTAAATAATAAAGAGCTGTCAACTTCCACTGTGCGTATAGTAGCATATCAATATTGTACGATTATCTGCAAACACACTGACACGTCCATGCATGGCGAAAGACGTGTTGCGGCACAGGGTGACTATGTGTGTTCAACGGACAAAACATGGCAAGAGACAGTGATGCAGAGATTGCATCCAAACAGTCAGGAACCCAGTCACTTAAAGCTCTTTGGCCATGTTACCTTTTGTGACATTTTTTTTTTGTTATTGTTGCAAATTTCAGCACGTTGCAAATTAGACATGACTTAATGCAAAGTGGTTTTTGTTTAATTAAACTCTGACGGCAGATGCAGATTTACGGTCCAAGATTTCAGAGGTGTGTGCACAGTCTTGTGTCACAACTTTATCACAAGCTTCCCAAGAGTGTGGCTAACTCTATTGCCCTTTACAGTGCAGGCAGTCTGCATTCATGTTAAGTCTTTTTTGATATGTTACTGATGCATGACACTGATAGCGTATTTGGTCATTGTTATTGCAACGAGGCTGTCTATAGATTCCCCCAATTTGAACGAACATTTTTTTGAACCTACAGTCCTTCGTGTAAATAGGAAAAACAAGTTCTGTTCCCTTCTGACTGGATCCCAGGGTCCCTTCATGCTGTCAGTATTCTTTGCAGGCACTGCTAATGATAATTGAGAGCTATGGACTGAAAAGACTGAATAGGGTATAATTTCTCCTTCTGCAAAATACCAGCAAAACCGCTATAAAATTGCCATTTTCCTTCTCACGCACTGTGCGCAGGCTCTGTAGTTCAACACATGGCCACAGAGTGTTGGCTGAAGGAAATCGTGGTGATTTCTGTTTGTTTCTCCCCTTCAACTACAAAAAGGCTTATTCGTGTCAACTCATTATTTCTCTGAAGTGAAATATCACAAGCATGAATTTGACCTGAACATATAAAACCACCACTTCTGGCGCAGGTTGGTTGGCAGATTTCATTTTGCAAAGAAAACCATGCACACACACACATGGACGCACGCATGCACAAATGCTCACACACACACACGCACACACACACACACACACACTAGGAAACACATTTATATACATATTTACATATTCCACTTTCCCTCATTTCTGATGGGGTTTCCTGTGGAGAGCATTCAAGAAGAAAAACTAAAACTGTTTCGAATTCCCCAACTGCAAACAACAGCACAACAATGTCATTGTGCAACTTGTTCTTTAAGCCCCTTGGGCTTTTTTTCCTGAAATGTTTGTACTATTTTAATTCGCAGAGATCCCACCTAGTGAAATGAAAAGCGTTAACCGAGTTTGACGGAGGTGGCTGGAGGGAGGCATGGTTTCTGAAGCGAGTTTCCATCTGCGGTGCCTGACAAATGTTATTTTCCGTTTTCAAATATGACATGCATCTCTTCGCATGCCCACAACCGTGATTGCTGTTTGGGGTTTTTTGTTTTCACCGAACATCCGATTGTGTTTTTTGTTTGGGGGGGGGGGGGGGGGGGGGGGGCTCCTCTCTTCCTCGTAACTGATAGCAAAACACTGGGGTTAGAAACAGGAATGCCTCTGAAATGTAACATGGTTTATGTGCAATTTTTCCTCTATACAGCACCGGGGCAAGGGTGGAGATGCTTCCATGCCCAGTTCATGCACATGAGAGGGTCCCAGTGACTCAGTATGCCAAACTGGCATTATGTGCCTTGAATCCTCTTCCAGTGGGAGAGTGTGTACGATCTCAACGAGAGAATTGATGGGTGTGTCAAAATTTGGCTCCCACATCTCCCCTTCATGGTTACGGAGAGTGGGTTTGGTGAGATTTGAGGGCTGGCTGGGGCTCACATGTATATGCAGTTATGTTTGCACTGACGGCATCTGCTGAATCCGTCCTTTCACAGGTGACAAAGTGCCGCTCCGTATTTTACATCCGACCGAAGATTGCACTAAGACGGCTTCCGGGGTTCATGATGATCATGTTGTGAACTATGATCCCTTATTAGCAGTTCCATAAAGATCAGACACATATCATGTGTATAGGTTACTGGCATTCCCCGAGTCCCCTTGGATTTAAACAGACGTTTGTCAGGGTACCAGAGAATGCAGATGTGCTATTTTCAGTCCTGTTAACTTGCTGTTAACGTCTGTGGAATATGTTTATGAGCCAGACACTGATGCTTGTTGATCTGCTGTTTTTTTTTTTTCTGAGCTGGAAAGGGAAAGTGGGATGCTACGAGGTCAGAGAGTACAAGGTATTGAAATAAACTGGAGGGAGACAGTGTGAACCCAGTCCAATGGCTAAAGCCAGATCCCAGAGGCTTACGGAAATGCGTAGAGAAGCTTGCAGGGAATCTTTCTTGAAATCGTCAAAGGGTTTTTTAAATTTTTTTTTATTTTTTATATTTCCACCTGCTCAGGCCTCTTTCCGTCCGTTGTCTAGTCTGTAACAATGGAAGTGGAAAAGTTGGGGAGCACGGCATGACAGTCGTGAGATTGATATTAGATTTTGCTTGGCCCTTCTTCAGATGTAAACCGAAGGGGAAGTAGCATATTTCCTCTGAAAACAGGGCTTAAAAGAGGGTAAAGTGCTGATCAGGACGTTCTGAAAAATTCTTACATTAAAGTGCCAGTTCTCCAGAAAAGGCAACTTGGCAGCCAAGTGTAAACAAGGTTTTCACTACCCATAAATCAATTCACCACTACATGAAACAGGATAAACCTAATTCATACCGCCCCATTGAAACTGCACCGCTCCGCCTCGAACTCTACCCGCTCTCTTCATTTGGATAAAAAAAACTCGCTCACTCACACTTACACACTGCTCGTCCGCTGTACATACTTTCCATTTCACCGGATTGTGCCAAGTGAAGGATTCATCACCAAATATGTTTTCTAACCTTTAAAAAAAAAAAAAAATCACATAGATTTAAGACAGCTTGTTTCCCCTTTGGGGCCAGAGGGAACTGAATTACACTTGCATGGTGCATATCACCAACTCTCAGGCAGACTCCAGGGAACATTTCTGCATATTTACATGGGTTGATTGATCTGGCAAACACTGATGCAGCACTTTTTTAAAATCTGTTTTTCGGCACGTTGCAGAGTTGAACAAAAGGAAGAAAATGTACTGGGGTGTGCTTGAGGTATTGAAGTGAAGAAAACCAAGTGATTTAATATGACTACAGTCATTTTAATCCGATCTATCTGGACTCCTGCATTTTCATTTTCTGGATATCAAACCATTTGGCTACTTACAGTGTGCACATACCACCAATTTAAAATAAAATATGAACATCACATAGGGATGCACTGATTGTCTACTGTATGCAGTACAGTTTCCGTTTGCCCAATTATAAATTTGGTAAGTGTTGTCTGCGCTAAATATTATGCCTGTAATCTCAATTCAGCTTATACAATTGCTTGGCCACTCCTATTGCAAAAAACACACTAATATGAGCATGATCTGGCAGCACTATGTTCAAGGAGGAGTTTGATCTTTATTAGCCATACATTTGTCTGGACTGTCTAGTCTTAAAACAATGGAGATGTGTGTGGATTCTCAATAATCAAAGTACAATTTTAAAACTGGAGGATCCATACTCTGTAGTAATAAGTTTGCTCTGTGAAAAACTACCAAGAATTTATATTCGGAAATGATATATATATATATAAGTGTTACTTGTTAAGTGTTATATGATGAAAGGCAGCTTTTTGCTCTTTCAAGGACAGTTCATAGTTACACAAATGTGAATTTTGGCCTTGGTTATATGAGCAAATGCACAAATTTTCTGTCATCATTCAGAATGCTTCTAATCTAGATGTAGAATTGTTCTGTACTCATTAGAATATCTTTCTTGAATGTGTCAATCCTCCTATATATACACACAGTACATAGATACCAGACCTTTATTCTAGCAAGTAAGAGGCTTCTTGTAAAAATAAATTACTGAACTGAAACCACAGTTGCAGCTATCCATGCACCCATTGGATAGTTACAACTAAGTGTACCATATGAATAATTCTGGTATATAAAACTGGCATATGCCCTGTAAGATGTGATCAAAGTTTTTTCAGGAAATTATAATTACTGTATCTAAATAAATAAATAAATAAATAAAACCTAGGAGTTTGTCATTGAATTATTTTATTTTGGTTAACCTGTAAAACATTGCACCACATTTTTAACTTTGTTCGATCTTGCCAACATCTTGCAGATTTATTTCACTCACTGTGTCTCACTGTGAACAAATGGATTAAATAACGTTTTGTATCTCCCCTTTTCCCAGTTGAACCAGAGCAGAAGACCCCCGTCACATGACTGTGAAGCCAGTTCTGTTGTCCTGAACAGCTCCAGCTCCCATTTTGGACATTTTCCCCTGAATTGTAAGGCTTGTCAAAGCGACTGATTGATAGCCATGTTTATCAACATATTATTAAGTAATCAGCGTTCACCACAGCCACTCCTAAAGCGCCTTAATTCCGGAAAAAGGACTGAAATTTGACTATAATTAAAGACTTTGGATAGCTGTTTATTTTCATGGGAAGTTCTGTTAAAGTATGTTAAAAAAATTAGCATAGTTAAAATTTGGTTTGTTCTGTTTGCTTATACCGATGTCTGTGTTTGCTAGTATTTCATTGTTAAAGAATTATGGTTAACACTATCCAAAAATGTGTAAAATGTGAACGAGGAAAGCGGATTTTAAATGAACTTACCTCTCCTGTCTTCTTTTTTTGTCATTTAGTCTCTTCATTAAAGTTGATTAAAACATTTTTTAATGAAAATTATGATGGTGGTCTAGAAAAGTTTGTAATAAGTTTTAAATAATGATGTTGGTTTAATTGAGGGGTGCTTGTGCTTTGCAAAATTACTGTGAGTGATCAGGATTGCAGAGCAAGAAATGGGACAGTAGAAGACCAGGAGCCACTGAGTTATTGTTCTATTATTCAACAAAGAAACAAAGCCATAAAACTGAAGGGCAGTGTGTCTAGAAATGACAAGGAAGGCAGTTCTGCCTTTGCAGGCAACACGAGGGCCAAGGTGACGATGAAAAGGGAAATAAGACTAAAATTGGCCCTCGCTCGATAAAGTAAAGGTTTGAAATATTTTGCCCACATCTGTGTATTTCCTCAGTAAACTGCACATTGACGTTGAGAGTTTTTTTTCTTTTTTGAGTGTGTCCTGAAAGCGATTCAAAACCCTGTCTGTGACGGCGGGGCTGCCTGGAGGTGTAGAGACTGACAAACGTGATGAATAGCTATTTGGTAATGGTCCATGTATTCGAAAGAAATGGCTGTTTTAAAAGCTTAAACTCATTTTGTTGCTATGGCTGATTTAATTTAGGAATCAATCAGGCAGCAGATGTTATATGTCCAAATAGCAGTGGATACACACACACACACACGCACACACACACACACACACACACACACACACATTTTAGATGTCGCAGAGCATTCCAATTAAAATTATTTGTGAGGTCAGTCATTCCACTGTTGTTCCTAACAGTAACTGTTTTTTTCTTCTTTTCTTTCTCCACATCAGTTAAAACACACTGTAATTGTATAAATTCTGTTCATAATCTAAACAAGTTCAGTCATGTGACTCAAATGTTTCATTGATGAGACTTCAGTTGGAATTACAGTGATTCTTTATCAGTTACAAAAACATATATATTTTTATTTTCATGTTGGCCTAATTATAGACATGGGAGTACTAAAGAAGTGGACTTGAATACATTAGAAGTTTCATATATTTATGTTTTTTTGTTTTCGTGAAAAATAAATCCTACTATCCAAGAATAAAAGGACATCCAAAGTACATTTAAAAAAATTATTGCCTGAAGTTAACTCATCCCTCAAATCAACTTAGATGAGTGTTGTTTTACAGTTATTTTTAAATAAATGTATTTACTGTAGAAGTCTATATGCCTCTCTGACCTTCCATTTATAATTGTGTGTTCAGAAAGGAGAGGTAGAAAATGAACTTGTGGCTTGTATGATTTACATACAAGAAGCACAAGACATTTAATTGGTGACCACATCATATTGAAGTAATAAAGTGATAACGCAAATTTCAGAATTAGACATTTAAACTATTAAGAGCCATGGGTCATCAAACCTAGCCCTAGGGGCCTGCTGGTATAATTTATATTTTAAAAAAAATAAAAATAATAATAAACAAAAAACTCAATTTTAGACCTTAGAAATCAGAGACGATGTATATGTTTAATAAACGACGTTCACTGAACGATTAAGTGCTGACTAATAACTAAAATCAACAGGCCTGCTACAACAGGCTAGTTTTCCTCGTTTTTAAATGTAGCCTACACTTACGGGAAGTGCATCTTACACAGCCGAAAACCGATTACCTCGGCACGTGGCACAACCAACCACCTGTTTTCCTCTTACGCACTGATTGTGGGTAAGTATAGTAAAGGTTTCCAGCTACAAGGAGACACTTCGTTCTTTATTTGTTATGTTCATTTCTGTTTTGGAAACACAGTCAGGCCTGTAAACAATATCAAATATCATCGCACAGAAGGCGAAAACACGGCGTCTTTTTTGGGGGAAAAACAAACTCGAAAAGGTTTGTATTTTAAGGCCTCGTGTGTTCAAACATGGAGAACCCGGACTACTGTCCCTGTATAGGGTTAATAAGACCATTGCGCTTGTTGTCATTGATCTGCTTGGCGAACCTGTTTGTTAGACACAGTTTATTAGCATCTGAGCTTGTTAGTGTGTTAGTTTGCAGCTACACTAATAAGACCAACCCAAGAAGCGTGTGAGTTCACCTGCTTGATTAACATTAATGTAAATATTAGTCTACATGTAAACTTAAGTGCTAGTACTTCCTAAAATTCTTCCATAAATTATTTCGGGACGTAAACATATAAAATGTTTAGAGGTCATCTGAAAACGGAAGTGGATCCTCAAAAATAAATAGTTACTACTTGCTCTCAGTTCAACTGAATGCAAGCTGTTTACCGTCGGGAACACGCGGATTCTGACAAACTATATACTGATGCCTTTTTAGGAACAGGTGTTTAGGATTAATGTAAACAATTAGTTCTACCACGTAAATGTAACATTGGTGGTCCCGTGTTTACAGAACCACTTAAAAGTCAGATTCATCATACGTAAAACCGCCGTTCAACAGGAAAAGATTCATAACGATACAGACACTTTCTGCAAGGGAAGATTGGGGGAGTGAACGCTCTCTGCTTTTTAAGCGGTATTTATACAGCCAGCTGTGTAAGGGCAGGTGGTGTTACATTAGAGTGGATTGATTTATGCAAAAAAGTTTTTCAAAACAGCAGATTGTTTGTGGCTACTACATTGAGCTCCTAAATTCACCCTTCTTAGTGACCACAGGAAAGCCTTATAAATATGCCAACCCACTTTAAACTTCTCATGAATTTCCCAGTTGAGAATGCTGAATATTTCTGTGTTTATAGTGTAATTATTTATTATAGCGTGGGCCAGACATTACATTGGTCTATTTTCCGTCTACACTGGCCTACATAACGTTGCAGTCTTGAGGCTGAAAACCAGAAATGTTTGCTAGAATTGAAGTGCATACATGATTGGAGCATTGCTTTAAATATCAGAAAAGTAATTTGCCTCAGTACATCCTAACTACACTAGTCTTGTCTGAGGCCTGATAGGAATTCAATTCTCACATTTGTTGCACTTGTGTTCTACAGCTTTTTTCAACTTATTTGGATAACCAATGCGTATGTGGGGGGAAAAAAAACAAAAAACTAGAGCTTATCTTTTTGAAATCTGGTGTTATATTTTGTATTTCGGTCTGATCTGATGTAGGCTACATTTTATAAATTGCATATGCAATGAACCTACCACTAAAAATATTAATTTAAGTACACTGTAAATTACAACTATGCATACATTTAAATATTTGGCTTGTAATATACTGCACTTTGTTGTAGTCGCCACAGGTAAAACTTTAACGGAGAGCTTTTGCTCTTGCTAGCGCTTGTGTCAAAGTGGGACTCGTTTTTGACCGAGTGAGTCGTGTTTGAAGTGAGAGATGCACAGACGAGGGGCACGATAAAGTGAGCCGTGTTCTCGTTTGCCTGTAATTATTAGCTGCTGTAGTTAGCGGACCACAGACCAGCATGCTGGTTTTGATGTGGTGGAGTGTGATCTGTGTGGAACCTGGGGCTCTCCCAGCATGAGGGCCGTGATATGAGCTCTACCCCCCCCCCCCCCCCCCCCCCCCCCCCCCCCCCCCACCACCACCCCCCCCCCCCCCCCCCCCACACACTCACAAGGGCAGCAGGCATATGAAGAACCCTTGGCCCAGTGTGTGTGTGTGTGTGTGTGTGTAGGCCCGACCGTGTACTGTATCCTCATCTTTTAATCATACGGGAATACTTGCAATTACCAGATTAGGGTTTTTCTCCTTTTCATGTGGAGCTCGCCGCTGTCCAAAATAAAGGCGGCAAGACAAACGGACGGACAGCTGCTTTTGTGATGTCTGAAGAAAAAGGGCTCCTTTTAAATGACACCTATGGGAATGCGTAGGCTTTTCCTTCTGAATGCAATTTGGAAACAGCTTAGAGATGAAAGTTGGGGAAAAATAAATAAAGCAACGGAAGGCCATCAGTTTTGTTTCACCATTGTGCACCCATAATGTAAGACATTCAGACATGTAGCTCAAACAAGTCTCGTCTGGTTGTTGTGTTTTCTGAAGTATCTATGGAAATGGTGATGGAAAGAAGTTTTGTGGTAAGAGCAGAGCTTTTGTGTCTGAAGTTTGTATTTGTTTGTTTTCACCATTGGTATTGAAAGATTCATGAGGTTTTTCTAGGATTTCTTCTGCTGATCCTGTTTTAGCCATTTTCATTCTATATTTCCAGTTTTTTTTTGTTTTGTTTGTTTTTATGTTTTGGGTGAGTCACAAAGTCAAATTTTGCATTTCACAACAATGGTGCAGACAACTTCACTTCAAATTCTATTCTTACTTGGAGTAGAGATGATTTGCTCCAAGTGTTAAAGCTATTTTGACTATGGCATCTTTCGATTGATTTAAAAAAAATTACTTGTCAGATTTAGACTTGGCAAAGGTACATTCCATGAAATATCCAAGAGGAATATCTCTTGTCAAATGTAGAGTTGCCTCCATATTTCCTGATCTGAGAATAACACCTCTGCAGGTGGTCTCCAACAGCAGTGTACAGACAGATCTTGAAATCTCACTTCTAGTCACCTAAATATGGTCGAAGGGGGAAGGAGGTCTTGGGGGGGTGGGGTTTGGAAGGGTTGTTTCTGACATTTACTAACCTGCTAATATAAATACTACAGTACATCTGGAATAGTAATGGTAGTAATGGTGATTTTATGATAACATTTGTACATCTGTACAGTACATAACATTTTCTGATAGTCACAGATTTTTCTGCACTTGTGGATGAATTTAGGTTGCTCCCTATTCACTGTGCCTGTAAGCTATATTAAAGGTAAACTGATAGCAGAAAAGTATGTTTATCTGTCCTGCATTTCATTGAGAAGGCACTAAAGTGTATTTTCTGGCATTGAGCACAATGATATACAGTTAATGGAAGGGATTACTTAAACCTTTGAGGGATTGAATTGGTTTTACTGTTTTATTGACATTTTGTCTCTAAACTAACATTCGATAACTTGCCGAGAAGAAAGAACAGTATCGCATGAGGCAGTCACGAAGAAACTGGCATTGCCTGCTCGTGGATTAGTAAAGTAAATCCTCTTTTCCCCCTGGCCGGGAGCCTTTCTGTGTGGAGTTTGAATGTTCTCCCCGTGTCCGTGTGGGTTTCCTCCGGTAACTCCTCTTCCTCCCGCAGTCCAAAGACATGCAGGTAGGCTAATCCCCCCATAGGTACGAGTGTGTTAAAGAATGATGTGCGAATGGTGTGTGCGCCCTGCGATGGACTGCCAAACTGTCCAGGGTGTATTCCTGCCTCTCGCCCAATACATGCTGGGGTAGACTCCAGCACCCCCTGCAACCCTGGTCAGAAATAAGCGGGTATAGATAACAGGTGGATGGATGGAAATCCTTTTTTTGTTATTGTTATATGCCCATCATGTACCATGTCTTTGCTGTGTGCGCTTATGTGACCACACTGGCATGGGATGTGCTATCAGAAATATCTCTGTGGCTTCTGGTGATAGTATAAAGGGAAATGTTGCACGAAACATGTTGATCCAAAAACAAAATTAACTACTGCAGTGTAAAGATGGCCTCCGTTTATCAAATTTCTAGATCAGATGGCATTACATCCAGAATTTAACTTGAATTGCTGAATCCTGGGATGACGACGAGAGTTGAAAGCAATTCTCATTTCATAAAGACTATTGAAAATCCAACCAGACTATTGTTTGTGTTTTTTTTTTGTTTTGTTGATTGATTGGTGGTGGGGGAGGTATTGAGTGTTGATGGTCTTTTTTTGAAGCTGAGCGGTAGGCCAAGACTTCATCTGTATTGCACAGCAAGTTTCTGGCCAAAGGAGGGATTGCAGTGGGGATAGAACAAGCCTTTTGTTTAATTGCCCCCGTTTTGGAGAAGCGAGAGAGAAAGCGTGGCGGGAGAGGGGGGAAGACGAGGTGTTCCGGCCAACTCTAATTACCGCTAAGTTGGCTCCTTAAGAAATCACAGAAATATCTGTAAATTGGAAAGTAAACAAGCCCCATTCGCAGAGATGTTTAATTTGGCAGAGGCGGGGGGGGGGGGGGGGGAAGGGGGGGGGGGGGATGGCTGGGGGGCTGGGGGGCTGGATCTTGCTTGAAGTTGTTCTCCTTCCCTCGTGCCACGGATGAGGGTGATTCACTCCAAGCTGGATAATCTGTCTCCTCTTCGCTGATTAGCAGCAAGGGGATATTCCAGCCACTGGAGTGTGCACTGCCAGTGCTTCGCGGCCCTACCTCGGCCAGTGTAAACACTGGTGCTGCGATCCTTCATGCCTTTCACCATTGGCTGTGTTGGAGCGCGGTTGATATTAATCTCTGTCACAGCATCTCCCCCCCCCCCCCCTCGGTAATGGTAAGGTTGGAACGTGCCATTGGAAGGAAAGAGGAAAGTGGACTAGCCTAATTGCCTGGCAGGGTTGTGAATTTGTAATTTTTCACTTGCTGTCTGGTTAGTCAACCATTGCTCCACAGGTCCCTGTCATTTTTAGATGTTCGTTGTTGATTGATAATTTTTCCGCCAAGGTTGGCTTATGGTCTAATTGCAAACGCAGGTTTTCTGGTTTTCTCTTTCATTACCACAAAAGGTCAATTTGAAAAGTTTGCTAGGATATGTGATATGGTGGTGGTTGATATTACTAAATATCATGTAATAATGTAGAAAGTAGTAATGTAGCATGTAGAAAGGTTCTTATTTATTTCTGAATGATCAACAGTTTGGTTGCCACTTTCTGAGGTCTGTACTGCAGGTCAACAGTGCAATACAAATTCAAGAAGCATACATTCTGGTCTTGTGATGTCGCAATTGCAGGATAGTTGTGGAAAACAGCTGAAAATGTTGTTGTCCCAACCCTGATTTTAAAGCCAGGGTATGGTAAATGAGTCCTGCGAAACACTTGATTATGTCGGCAGTAGTAGGATGCAACTGGCCTCATCCCGCCAGGAGTAGCGTGGGTTTCAGTTGGGTTTCAGCTGGGTTTCTTTGGTTGCTGCGATAGTTCCTTACATTTTTGTGCCAGGGTTTTGACAGGTTGCCACTGTGTTTGTAAAGTAGTCGTTGGCAGTGGCCTAGTGCGTTTGACAAGCTTACATGCTTCAGCTTGCAGTGCAGGGCTTGCAAGGGCGTCGATGGCAAGGCGGTGACTTGAGAAACATAATCGGTTATTCCTATTATGGTCATACTCTTACTGCAAAGGGGTCCTGTCCTTAAGTTTCTACAACTAAAAAAAAAAGACCCCCAAAAAACAGTTTGTAGTATATGCACGACACAAACTGCTTCATTCATTGGGCCAGTATCTGTGACCCGTGCATTCTTACCTATTATTTAAAGCCTTACATGAATTGGCATGCTAAATGATTATCCTTATGACAAGTATGTCCTCGTTGCTTGTATTATTAGGTAATTAGTTAAAAGGATGATAATCCACCCTGTGTACTTCTGCCATATATGCAGACCTGGGTACTGTGCATGCTATCATGTGAATACTTGAGCTGAGGCCAGTCTTTTAAAAACTTAATAATAATGTTGGGTTTATTGTTTTCTGGCTAATTTTTGTAACTTAAATCCAGAAGCAGTGATTGTGAGGATGAGAGAATACAGGCTATATTCCAAAACTGTTTCCACAGCCAAAGGCCGGGACATGACCTAGTCAGCTGACGTATGGATATGTTTTATGATTAATTCATCTACATGGTTTTCAGGAATGTTAAATGGAAATGTAAAAAAAACCCCTCTCTTCTTCACCAAAAGTATCTGTACTAAATGCACCCTTTTGTTGAGTTACGTTTTGTGCCATAACCTCTCCGATTCAGTGTGTTTGAATCGTTTAACAACATGGTTTTGGAATTTCTATGCAGCATTAACTGAGGACATTCACCAAGGAATTTTACTTTTTTGTTGTTACTCAAATTAATTTGTTTGACGAATATTGTGGAGGAAATTTCAGATTATCAATGCAGTAGTGTATTTATTTCAACATGCATCATATGCATTTGATGTGAACATGGCTAATGAGAACACTGTTTTATGAATTGCCTTCCTTTTATATAAATTTCCTCCACTCCAACAGGGCCAACCCCCCCTAACCCCCCTCCCATCACAAAAAAAAAAACAACACACACACAAAAGAGAAGAAAAAGTTCCTCTAATGGCAGCTTGTCAAAAAAACAACCCAAACCAAACCAAGACAAAGCAAAACATGTTGGGAAATGAAGGGGATTGAAGGGGAGAAATTGTTGGCAGGCCGCGCGCAGTAAGGCTGGATGATGCCCCGGCTCCGTGCGTGTAAGGCGATAGCCGGGGCCCGGCGCACGTCTGCCTGCGAGGCCCCCGCACACGTCGCCTCCGCCGCCCACCGGGAACCGGGGGCTAACGACTCCGCGTCGGGGCCAGAGACGGTGCGCCGCTTCCCCTCAGCCCGCCCCGGGGGGCCCCGCCCGGGAGGAGAGGCCGTTAGCGAGCCGCTAACCCCCGGAGAGGGGGAGAGGGGGAAAAGCCGTTTAGCCGATCCGAGCTTGTAGGTAAACCGAGCGCTAGGTACACTTTAGCGGTGGGAGGAAAACGGCGAGTGTGTTGGGGCTGAATGGCCTGTTCTCCTCATTGTTATGTTATGTTAAAGCTGTGCTGGCTGCAGCCAAACAGAAACATGTTTACTGAATGACTCATCCCCTAGACCTTTCCTCTCCAACTTACAGTATATGTGCTGACTCTGTTTACCCAACTGTTTGTATAGATTAGTGTATTTAAAATATTTTAAAAAAAATCAAAATAACCAATACAAGATAAAGACCGGTGTTGTCAGATAGATAGATCACTGTTTTATATATTACTCTGATAACCCATTTACATGACAAAATAGTTTAAAACCTGTATGTTTTAAAGTGACAGAACATGAGTTTCCATGTGTGGGTAATTTTCTTCTTTCTTCTTCTGTTACAATGCATAATGTAAAGCATTTCTCCTCAGTTGATCTGTATATATCAAGAGCTTCATGATTTCAGGAGGTCTAGTTCCAAACATGGGACATTATTAGAGTCTGTATTTATAAAAGGAATGCCAGTATAATTAGAATTTCTGATCCCATAAATGATTACATTGAGCTGGGATTTTATCCTGCATTCTCATTAATTGAACAAGTGGTCATGTGATAACATGGAGTTCTGAAGAAGAAAATGGGTCTTGTATGCTTAGGGGTACTGTATTGTTATTGTGTCTGTGGCTATTCTGACTCAGAGAGCCTGCATTAGGAAATTATGTGGTTGCATGCATCTTGTATTCCGGTCAAAAAGAGCCAGTGGGCGATATCTCTATTGATTCTTCAATTAGTTTTACATTTTCAGTGGCAGACGACTTGCGTATTTTTCAACAAGTCTCTTCTAGTTTCTGATGTCAGTTGTGGAATGCTATTTGGCTAAAAAAAAATGTTAAACAAATTTTGGAATCATTTGGAAGAAATGCATGAACTGGGCTCCTATTTGTTCATTCTTTCATTTAAATTTGGCTTGTAAAATGAAATTTTAACTCTAGAATTGCAATGAATGGCACACTCCGAAAGAAATTTTTGGCGTGGAATAGTTTTTTGCGAAAGCTTATGTTAACAAAAATATTGGATCACCGTGCAGTCTGAGAGGGAATGGTGACATTCTACAGCATGCAGTGGGGAGATGGAGTAAAATAGCATTTTATTGTAACATCTGTTCTACCACCCACTCTGTCTCAACCCCCCCCCCCCCCACCTTCAATTGTTTCTGTGGAATTATGTTGGGGGGGGAAGGGGGGGGGGGAGATTTGCTCTTGTAAGGAGTGCGGGAGCTGGAAGGGCAAGGAGAGGAAATTCCACTCTGCCCAAAAGCATTGGAATTCCAAGCTCTGGGATGAGGGTCTTATTGGTGCAATTAGACAATCAAGAGCCGGGTGAATTCGGGGAAGAGAGGTGGTTCATGGAAGGGAGTGAAAATGCAGAGCTTTTCCACAGCTGTTAAATGCTTTTTTCTTTTCTTTTTTTCTTATGGACTGTTATTTTGGAGATCAAGGTTGATGTTTTTTCTTTTTTTTTTTTAAGATGGATGTTTTATTTATTCAGGTTCATTTCTGCCCAAAGCCCACATTAGCTACTTCCAGCCTGATGTGAGCTGTGGTGATCTATTGATTATTCTGTATGATTTGTTTTGATTAATTGCCTAAAGGGCACGTGAGCCTAGAAATGGAGCAGGATTCAGAAGAACAGCTTTGGCAGTTGTATTTCTACAAAGTCATGTTTTCTTTATGGTTAGACGTCATGGGTTTGGATGTTGTGGTAAAATCCAAAGAACAGAACTTTTGAAATCAACATCCAAAAATCTTTTCTTGGCCTGCTTTTAATTGCTTGATCCCTGACTTTGTAATTTTCCTGTTTCTCCAATTGCATGTGTGCAAATAATTAATGTACTTTCCTACTCCTCCTGGGCTCGGTTGATAAGTGAGAGAGATGGTGGAAAAAGTGGGCGGGAGAGTGCTGTGATTGACAAGGGTGATAACGAGGTCAGGTCGCACGGATCGGAGTCACCAGCAGGGCATTGGTGTTGATGACTGGAGTTGGATGGGGGTCCTCAAAGGGCAGTTTATTCACACAGACTGGGAGGGGGCCTTTCATTTTTTATTTTTCATAGGATACATACCTCTGCACCACATTAATTTGGGAGATTTTCACTGTTGTGTGCTAGAAAAAAATGTCTGTTAATCACTTGTTCACCTGCGGATTCCATTACACACTGAATTTGGAAAAATTCCTCCTCTCTCACACACACACACACACACACACACACGATCTCACTTACTCTGTGTGTGTTTGCGGGAGGGAAAGCCAGGCATTGAACAGTGCCAAAATAAAGCTAATGAGAAGGTTTTTAAATGAGCTCAATGGATTGTATTTAACAAGTACAAATTTGTCATAAAGTTGCCACTTTGTGAGGACAGGCTCCATTTTTTGCATTGGACGTTAATTGCTCTTTTTCTGTTAGGCATCCCAAGGCCCAGAGAACCTGAGAGAGGATCCTCATTGGCCAAGCCCCTTTCTGACAACCCCGACGCTGGTGCGATCTGAATGGCATAATAAGGTATGTTCCAAGGCCTGTTTAGGTTGTAAATGTTCTGTTGGCACAGTACTCTTCACTTTTTATTTTTCATTACACTTGATAGAATTCAGTTTATTTGCATATTAAAAAAAAACTGTTTTTGAAAGTGTATCTGGTGTGTGCTCATCTCTTCACATTACGTTTACTAAAATATAACTGTCATAATGGTACTTGCCTATGGATCAAATTAACTTCAAGTGTGGATATTCTTGGTTGAAATTGTTATGATGAGGAAATTGCTGGCTTTCCTCATTGAATGCAATGTATGCATTGATCTTCTTGTTATGAAACATTAAAAGCATTACACGTGAACACTCCCCAGTAGACTAGCAATTCATGAAGTCTTTTAAAAGGATATCTTTGATTGTAATTCATGATAAATCTGTTAACTTTGGGTTAAGTCACACAAAACTCAGGTGATTGGCTTTGTTGGAGACTCAAAGCCAGTTGTGCCGCTTCTCGGCCCAGTTAAAAAAAAAAAAAAAAAGGTACAACTGAGAGTTGTTTTATGCCTGCTGCCTAATATAGCCATGTTTCCTGTAGCAGCTTGAAATGACATGTCCCTTAGCTACAATTTGACAATATAATATGGCATGCAGAAAAACCCATGTGAGACCTTGCAAATTTGGGCTGTAAAATTTTATTTGGCACTGCATGTCTAGGGTAATATTTAAAGCCGCAGGGGCAGCACAAATAAAGGGCAGCAGCAGCTCCCAGGTACGTCAGGGATGTCTGTTTCTCATAACAGGCCAAGGCTCCCTTTACACGTGCTGCCATCTTGAAAATCAGTGTTTGCGTGACCTTTAAACCCCGCCTTCCTGCCGAGTATCTCTCTGCTGGTTTGCTCCCCAGGTTGAAAACAATAAACCAAACGTCTTTTTTTTTTTCTTTAAAAAAAAAAAAAAAAAAAAAACTTTTTCTTTAAAAAAAAAAAAAAAAAAAAAACTGTAAATCTTTGGGTTAATGCCCTTAACAAGCTAATGTTACTTAAGGGAACTGTAAATGAAATCAGCGCTAAATTCCGTTTGCCTGCTCGGGCCCGAATGGCACTGCGGTGCCAGATGTGAGCCACTCTCGCGTTGTGAGGCTCGCTGCGAGTTCAGCACAATCCCTGAGTTTGGGTTTGGGCTGGCGGCACCGATCGCGTGAGGTATGTGCACAGAAATACAGTTTTACAGATTTCTACTGTTTTTTGTTTTGTTTTGTTGTAAGATTGGCGCTAATTAAACCTATTTGATATCGAGCCTTGCTCCCATTTCTGGCCTTCGCTTTTAATGCCCCCCTTTTGAAAGGAAACCCGTCATGTGAGCCGGTTTGGGTTTATTTTGGCTGTGAGCTGTGTCTTATGGAGCGCAGATGTTCACGGTCTGTGTGTGTGTTTTTTTTTCGATTGAAACATTTATCCAGATCATTTCAAATGATCACACCCCGCGAATAACGCCCACGTAATTATCCCTTTCACAATCGGTGGCCTTTGTAATACGTTGTCCTCTCAGTTTATCACAGAGTATTTAAAATGTCTCCCCTCTGATTTCTGATGAATCATTCTTCTGCTTAATAAAATAAACATTAAATTGATCCACAATATGGAAGTGGAAGGAGCAGGAAAGTAGCCCAAGTAGTTAGATAAATGGTAAATGTGGAAAACCTGAGTGTTGCCAGCTAGATGAGGATGAAATTGAGCAGAAAATCTTGCCCTTTTACATTTTTTAAATCAGTATGATATTATCCTGCAGGGTGATCTCCAGATTGCTACACCATAACCACTTTGCAGTTTAGTGCCACCAGAACTGTGGGATCACAGTGAGGTTACACACAGTTTATGCCAAGTTAAAATGGTGTCTCTGCTGTGACTAGCCTTGAGGACGTAGAAAGCAAGTGTTCAAATATACAAAAAGAAAAAAATATATGTTGCTATGGCTCGGTGACACTAGGCCTCCTGTATGAGGTGCTCCCGGGTCATAGGGTGCTCAGGAAGGTGACAGACACAGGCTGGGGAGAGCAGCCTGACCCTCCCTGTAGTACCGGCAAAGGGCCACTGGAGAAACGCTGTTTATTCGATTTGAAATGGCTTCAGTTGTTTCTGAAAACTCAACAGATAAAACCGGATACATAAATAGAAGCTTGCGGCTAAGGTTCTCCGTGCGCTTTGTTAGAAAGGGATAAAAGATGTCATCCTAATTTGTCCGCCCGCATTCTCTCAATCTGAATACACTTATCGGTAATCCTCTGTAATTGTGTGCAGTTGCTCGCGTTTCGGTTGCTCATCAAATGGGGGGGGGGGGGGGGGGGCATGCTCTTCATTTCATGTCCATAACTGCGCTACTGTGGCACAGAATCCCGCCTGTGGCGTCTGCGTCTACGGTCATCGCAGCTTGTCCAAAACCCCGAGGGCCTCTCCTGGGTCCGGTGCGGGCTGGCCGCGCGTTTGAGTTTGAGGAACAACGGGCGCGGGTGTGAGAAGAGGAAAGGAGAAGGAGAAGGAGAAGGGGGAGGGGTCTTTATGGAAAGAGATAAGAGCCCTTTTTTCGGGGCGGGGGGGGGCATGGGCATTGTGAGGCAGCGATAAGCGGAGTCTGGAAGGCCGTGGCACCGTGGAAAGAGCCGGGTAATTCTATTGTAGTGGGAACGGCGGGTTCCTGCGCCTTGCAGACAGGAAGTGCACCGCAAGGTGAAGGCTGTAGGAGGCCGTTAATAACAGCCGTGAGGTCATAAAACACCTGTCCTGGCTACGGGACGTTTCAATGGGAAGGAATGTCCCCCCTCCTCCTAGCAGTTCATTAATACGTGCTCGGGAGAAAATTAGGTGATTGTAAATTTCAGTTTGATGTTGGTGTGATTGATCGCCATAACCTTTAGCTCTCTATGGCCCAAGTATCCAAAATGAAATGATGTTGATTCTTCTTTATTTTGTAGCAATATTAATTTCATAATGATAATTTTGTATTCTTAAATTATAATTAGTTCATGTAAAAAGATTATTTCAAGAAACACTTTAATGATGTTATGTTAAACAATCATTCCACAATGAAATGGTGTATAAGATTATAAAATATTTTTTGCAAACTTTCAAAATATTGTCAATGATAGGAATATAGGCTGTAGCCTGTATAGATTTATACTGTATGGAACAGTATATACTGACGCAAAAACGTCACTTTTAAAATTATGATTGAAAATAGATAACAATAATTAAGTATATTCTACTGTTATTGCTCTGAATTTTAACCAAAATATTTATTTTAATGCGTTTTCTACACATAATAGTTTAAGATTTAGAAGCAGTGAACCAGCGGGTGTATATACTCGTACAGGGGATTTGGGTTTATAGATGCCTTTTGCTGTGCGCTTGACAGCAGGAAATCCTGTAGTGCTCTGTCCCAGGGCGAGAGGTGTTGTAGAGCGCCCTGCCGAAGAAGAGACGCGGTGTTTATTGGCAGAAGAGAACATGAGTGTCACCTGGACCCGAAGAAAGGATAGAAGCGTTTCTCAGAAAGAGGAGTGTGGTGTGTGTGAGAGAGTGGGTGTGAAGTTAGACGGGATGAAGCAAGCGCACCAGCAACTGAGACCTCCTGCTTTGGCAAACTGAACTCTAGTTCTTCCATGGTCTCATTTGTAAATAGTTTATGGGGATATAATTTATAAGGATGAGAATGCATCGTGCCGCATGGCACCTAATCGAATTCACATGGCATATGATTTGCTTTGAAATCTGAGAACATTTAAGGAAATTACATGCCTCACTTACAGAAGTGGAATACGCTGCATATATTGAAATAGAAATATATTATCAAGATATTGCAACACTTCACAATATATGGGCAATTTTTTTTTTTACTGGGCTCATTTATTTCAGTATATTTTTAAGTGCACTACTGTCAAACATATTTATCATTCATATTTTCAAAAAAATTAACATAGTTGCAGAATATTATAATTTATTCAATTTCCATGAGGGATGTGCAAAATTACCAAGCTTATTTTCCCTCTGTTTTTATTTGTCATTATATATCACAGCTTGACTTTCTGTCTGTGAGTGGAATTTCCTGTCATTTGACACAAGCTTACTTATAATGAGAAATGTTTGTGTCATCCCTTCTGCCTAAGTTTAGAACATACCAGAAAACTCTATGAAAGAACACTTGCATTGCGTTCCATTTTTTTATTTGTGTGCATTTAGTGTGTGTTCACAAAGTGCTGAGCATTTGGCACGGTTGAACCAAAAGCCTGAACGATGAGAGCAAACTGATGCAGCTACTGGAACAATTAAGCCTTGGTATTTGTATTGTGTGCATTTTATGCTGTCCTTGTAGATTAGACATCTGTACGTTCCTGTACTATTGATGATAATATCTTTTTTTTTTCGATGTACAGGAATATAAAGATACATAATCTATAAAGACAGCATACAATGTACGTGATACAAATTCCTCAAACACACCAGGTCTCAAGGAAGTTGTTCTTACGCCCACATCAGCTTGTTCTTATGACTTAAGTTATTTTAAGTGCATGTAAACCTCTAAATTATGACGTTAATATCAGCCTAGGCCTGTGAGACTTATTTAGCAATTTAAAATATCGCAATTTTGACCATTTATTTTTTTTTAAAAACAAAACAAATGAAGTGCAGCTGCTGATTTGAGTGGTAATGCTGCTCTCTGTAGTACTGAATGCCTGAACCAAAAGTGTTTATGGAAGTGTGTAGTTTTGGAGCTTCAGTTTTCTTTTTGGTTGAGATATTGGTCTTATCCTTAATTTGTTTGTTGCTGTTTATTGGTACCTGAATAGATTCTTCCCTGCCCCCCCCCCCCCAATTATCCTTAAATGGAATGAATGTGTACATTTTACAAAAGTCCATAAATAGTTTTGGAGTTGTCAGATGGTATTGAACATTGCTCAGATATAAGATTAGATGTGACAATGAGGTTTTGGATTAATAGACAAAGTCCAATTTAAAGTAGACACTTCAGGCTTGCACTTCATGTTATCCATGTATTAACAGCTATGGCAGCTTTAGGTGGTGAAATGTACAAATCCTTTCCTTTTCCTCACATTATTATGAGGGTGTGTAGTTTTATGCCTCTTGTTGCATTAATGTCTTTCGCAGATCCTGTTATTTTGTCTGTACGTGTCGGCGGTTAAATACTATATCAGACTCGAATATATGTACCTGATGTGTCGTGGAGGAATTGCTTTGTCAGATACATGATACCCTTGGTTATCCTGTGATTGCAACTGTTCACAGCGTCTATATATAGAACGAAAAGGGTTCATTTGCTACTCTGCTAATTGCACGTGCTGTAACAGCTACGCTCGAGATGAAAAAATTAAATAAAAATAAAACTTTTTTTTTGCCACGAAAAAGGAAGAAAGATTATAAAGAAAAAGAAAATGCGCAATCTGCCTGGAAACCGCAGTTTATGGAAGGCAGAGGTTCCACTCACTCAGGTCAGGCTAAAAGCTTGGCAAAGGCTCCGGCTGACATTTTTCTCTGTCAGCCCACAGCAGTCGGTACAAAGAACACAGCTGTCGGGTCTCATGGAACCTGGCCTCTAATTAAAACAGTGGAAAATTAGATAACTCCACAAATTCATCACTGCCGCCGCTGGCCGTCAGAAAAGGCTTGGGGGCTGCCACCCACCTTTTGTTTATACCAGGGAGATTTGGCCCTTTTCTGCTGTGTGTTTTTATAGTTTGGGGCTGATTTTTCTAATGGGTCGCGAGTTTCTTTGTCGCCCGCTCTGGTTTTCGGTTCCCCTGAAGTGCTTCGGATGGGTTTGACAGACCTGAAGGACCTAAACTCTGCCATAGCCGGCCTTGTTAGCCAGTCATTTATAAGGCTCTAATGGAAGCTACAAACCTGTGAAGCTATGCTGGCTTTATGGAGCTTTTTATCCCCTTGATTGCAGCGAACCGCTCAGTCTCGTCAGGGGGCTTGACAGAGGTCGAGATGCTTACAAACAAAGCTTCAATGTCAAACATGTTTTTTGTGTGGCTTTAACGACGGTCCCCGTCGAAAAATGAAATAAAAACGTAATCGAATTGTTATAATTCTGAAGGATTAAGTGGTTTATGAACGGAAACGTACAATAAACAAAAGTGCAGTGTAAATATAAACATGGATATCCCTTCGTGATGCTTATTGACAAGAAAATACAACTATGCCTGCCCTGCAGTCAAGGTGCATCTTTTTGCAGGCTTTTAAGAAGCACCTAACTAAACAGAACGCATTAGATAACTTATTTAATGAAAATCTTTTTGAAATTTGATTGAACCTGTAAGTCACAGACAATGTTCATACCTTTGTACATGTTCTGGAAAATCAGTTGATATTCCTTGCTTTGCCTGACTGGTTGCACATGGTATCTCCTGACACAGACTGCTAGTCAACGGCCTTGGTGAAAGTTTTTCTGAACTGCCTAGCGTGACACTGGTCTCTAGGCCCTGCCGCAAGTCCACCATTGAAAATAATTAGCTTCACTGCATGGAGACATTGCTGAAGGCACGGTCACCTACCGATGGCTGTGAAACATTGTGAATACGCAGTAAAGAGTGAAGTTTGGATGCTCTACTTTACTGGCATTTAGCAGATGGATGCTCTTGTCCAGAGCGACTTACAGTGCAAACACAAAAATGCGTCGTAAACTGAATCCCCTTTGTAGCACTTGTTTGATTGCAGATGTTGTGCGTACCTCTCCATGGGAACGTGACCGAAAGGGCCATGGTAGCATGGGCTGAACTAAGCACAACTGAGCACTCGTGCTGTACCGGAAGGCTCTGCTAGCCTGGCTAGCCTTGCCCGTGGTTCATCTCTGTGCACTGGCAACACTGGGCGGGGCAGCGTGTGGTTGCCAGTCCATCTTTGCGTGCAAAACTTGACGTGCCAAGCGGGAACCGGCTGAATCATTGCATTGTTCTGTGTAAAATTTCCTGGTGTGGTGCGAGTTCTTCCTCTGGCAGATTTGTCATCAAGCTTTTCTACTTCACATTCAATCTTTACCCTGTGCTCTTTTCAGTGGTGGAATATAACCCCGTTAAATTGTTTTTTTTTTTTTTTTTTTTTTTTTTGAAGCAGAGATTGTAAACGTGAATCATGAAGCTGAATGTTTTTGTGGAGCAGTTGTTTATGAAGTGTTGATCCTGGGATGAGACCCAGTGAAGCAAATGGCATCACAGGATAAATGACTCTCTTCTCCAGAATTGAAATCGTAGGCTTTGGGAAGCCATCACAGAGTGAGAGAGGATTAATTGGATTTCATGATGACTAGCATTCGGTTCTGCCACTTTAATGAACTCTGTTTGTCTCCAGGTAATATAGGCACTGCGTATGTGCTCCTGTTCCGGATTCGCTGCCTGAAAGAAAGTGTGACCACTTTTTAAAAGCAAGGAGTAAAATGACATGCTATGATCTTCAGTGGGTTGGAGTGACTCTTGAAAATAAGCCAGCCAGGGTAAAACACTGTCCCATGTCCTCAGTTGGATTTCATTTGATAACATTTCCTGGTTGAATTTACTGTACATTAGGGATTACTGCAGATTTTTAATCAACATTGGACGTGACCCTTTTTGAAAGGTACCCATATGCATTTTAGTAATCGGGCATTATGTGTTTATCTTTTAGTGGCATATGCTGTAATAATGTGTCAAAACTTTAAACTGGTGTGATGGCATGTGACCTGACCTCCCTTAAACCTACACATGATTGATCTAGCCACTGTTGTTTGTGTTTGTGTTTTTCACATTGATTGTGTGGCTGTGTGCAATGGGTTTTAAAATAATGGTAAATGGTAAATGGACTGCATTTATATAGTGCTTTTATCCAAAGCGCTTTACAGTTACAGCGCTTTTCATTCGCCAGAGCAGTTAGGGGTTAGGGGTTAAGTGTCTTGCTCAAGGACACTTCGACATGCCCAGGGCGGGGTTTGAACCGGCAACCCTCCGACTGCCAGACAATCGGTCTTACCTCCTGAGCTATGTCGCCCCTACATAGCTCAGAAGGTACATTATATACATATAATGAGTGTATGTATGCATAAAAATACACTGGTATCACAATTAGTTTCTTATATGCACTCTTATCAACAAGTAGTTTTGCCTTTTTTTTGTTTTTCAAAGATAGGATCATATCATCTTCATCATTTTACACTGTTATGACAGCTACCCCTTGATAACTGTGTGAGAAATGACTCTCAGTACGTTCAGCAAAAAAAAAAAAAAAGGAGTTTTAGCATTTAAATAGAAAATGTGTAAAATAGTTCATCTTTACTGCTGCCAGGATATACCTCAGTACCCCAAACCTATGAGTTGCTGTGGCTGCACTGAAATTTGTCTTTCCGAAAATGTGGCACCAGAGGCCAGGACTGGAGCCCCATCATTTGTCCGGGTACTGAGCCAGACCGCAGTTTATGTCCCTTACTCTTAGCACTGTCTTTGCACAAACATGCTATTTGATTAATCCCTTGGACTCAAACTCATCTCAAAAACGTCCCATAAATGGCCTAACCTTCCCCCTATCAGTGAGTCATCTGACTTTTTACCGGACGGTGTACTTTTTTGGAGGAAAAAAAAAAAAAAAAAACCTTTGCTCTTCCTACTTTTGCCAGACTACGCAGTCCAGATCCGGGCAGATAGTCCTCTTTCTGCAAGCTCCCCGGCATGGGAGAGCGCTTCCCTCGCTATTGTCAGCCCTTCAGCCGGGATGGATAAAGGTCATCCGAAATGAAAATGGTGGGGAATAAACACGGGAGGAAGATCAAGAGCGTTTCACACCAGGAATAAATATTTGCAAAAATGTGGCCGCAACACGTGCGACACACATGGTGCAAAGAGGGCCCGGCCCGTCGCAATCAGTGTTCCCTGTGATCTCTCCCTCCGTCCCTCTTTTCGGGCTGCAGGAGGAACATGGAGAATCGCGGGTTATCATTAGCCGTCGTTCTCCTGTGTATTCTACTTTAACTGGAATTCTCTCCAAAAGTCAATAAATACCCCTCAATTTAACTCCGTACTAAAAATGGTTCACAATAGTATGTGATTTTATTATAGCCTTATGACTGTGTTTTGTAAAAAAAAAATAGAAGTGTTCCTGTACAGTTTTGTAGCGCTGTTTAAGAACGTTTCATTAAAGTGCTTAGGGTTTTGTTACACTCAGACATAATTACAGCCACCAGTAAGCCGTTTGATGGTCAGTTCTCCTGTCTGTCTTAAACTGAGCTTTTCATTGTGTACCGTCGTCATCTCCTGAGTCTTTATTCTTTTCCGTTTATCTTTTCACGTGGCCGTAGCTGCTTCTGTGCCTTCTGAAGGGATCCCAGTCATCCAAGTGAATAGTCCCAGTTACCTCAGATGCACGTATTAACGGTCTCGTCAAGATGATGTCTCTGGCCCCATTAACTGACTGAGTTCATAGCGGAGAAGTGGGCTCCAGCTAAATCATAGACTGTCCTTTTTTCAGTGTTTGACAGTATTGTCTGAGTGTGGGGGTTATTGTTTTTTTTGTTTTTTTTAAAAGCCCTGCATACTGTTATTTGGATGTGCGGCCTGTCCTAAATAGAGGAGCAATGACTGAATCCTGAAGCCCTTCGGTTCGTCATCGTCATTCTGACAAAGTGGAACCTGTGCAATACGTGCTGCGTGTTACTGGGCGGGGGGGTGGGGGGGTCCTCACTGACTCAGGGAGGGGGGGACTGAGGGCACGAACGTAGTAATCGCGCTTGCATTAACCAGAGACACCGGGCCGCCGCGGTGAAGTGTTAAAAACCCCGCGCTGCTGCCTTATAAGGTAGCGTGTGTCCACGGGCGCAGGAGGCCTGACCGTGAGCTGTACCTCCGACTCTCTCTCTCTCTCTCTCTCTCTCTCTCTCTCTCTCTCTCTCTCTCTCTCTCTCTCCGCGCAGAACATTCCCCCGAGCCCTCCAAACGGCTCTCGTCTCTGCGCTGACACACGCGGCTCCCAGAATAGCGCTCTGTCCCGAGAGCGCACTGGAAATGTGACTGAGCTCTGTGTTACGCAGCTGGAATCCAGTTATAGAAGCAGAAATATGCACCGTGGATGTGGAGCAAACTTCCTTCTTCCATGGTTGTGCTTAAAAAAAAAAAAAAAAATTTAGTATTTGTCAGCTCTTCTATTTGTATTTGTTTTCTTGCTTCTGTAAATGGGAGGGCATGATAATAATCAGCACTTTGGTCAACATGGGTTGTATTTAAACATGCTTTATAAATAAATAAATTTGATTTGATTTGATTTGATAACAGTAATAATAATGATAATAATGACATTATTATTAGTAGTAGTAGCCGTAATAATAATAATAAGAATAATAAGAATAAATAGTATTTTTTATATTGGGCCTTTAAAAAATGTCCAATGTCTATTTTTCTATTCAAATTTTATGTCTGAGTTGTGCTTAGAGACCCTCCAGCAACATAGCGCGAGCATCCAGGAGTGCAGCAAAGAGGGGAGTGTTGCACCTGTGCTGTTCCTCTGCTCGTTCTCCATTACACCTTTCTGAAACCCATACCCCCCCCAAGCCCCCACACTCACGAACCCCAATCCACCCCCTTCTCCCCATCCAGGCCCTTCTCTGTCCTCGGCGGGACTCTGCTCTGCTGATCGCTGCTGACAGTGTGCACACTTTTCGGTTTTGGCAGGACGCATGGAGAAACGGCCTGCGGCGATCGCTTTCTTGTAAACAGTCTAAACTCCAGAATTTGTTCGCAGTTGTGGGGAAGGCTGCCAGCGTGGAGCTGTGCGATGGGGGGGTGGGGGGGGTCCCGACCACCCCCGGTGCTGGTGTCAGACGGGACCGTCCCGATCATCAGAGGCACTCTTTTCATTGTCTTCAGAACAGGTCCATGTGTAGAGTTCTCACCTGGTTTACTAGTGCGGTCAAATGAGCGGGAATTAAAGCCACTGAAAATCAGCTATTTAATCGCTGGACGTCATGTGAATAATAAAACAGATTTATTTTTTGAAGTTGCAGCTAATTGCAATGGACAAATGACAGAAAAAGGGGTTGTTTATGCAGCACAAATTATGAAATTTGATGTTCTTTTCCAGTAGCATCACATTTGTTTATGCCCAATTAATAATACATAATAATACACTACTACTTAACATTGATATTGTGGACATTACATGAAGGGAAATTCATTGTTTCTTGGCATGGTGTGACATAAGTTCAGGCCATACAGACTGAATTATAAAATGCTCACTCATCATGATTACTTATTAATGGGTTATTACTATTAATACATTATTATTATTATTATTATTATTATTATTAATAGTGCAGATTATTAGTGACAACTTAAATTTTTTCTTTGGGATTGACGATCTGTGATGTTCAAACAAAGTTGACTGTATTTAGAGTAAAGTAGATTTTTATGCTATATGTATGTTAGAAGGGGTGATTTTTGTTTGGCCACAAATACTAAACATTAGCACGTGAAATAATACAGCATCCCTAATTTTCTTATAAATTTTGGCTTGTCTTAAATGGAAGAGTTGGCAACTCAGCAGGCTGCAGTTTTGGCCTAGTAATGAGCCAAGCCAGGCTCAAAGCTTTTTTTTATGCCAGAGCAATGTTTTGCATGCAATTCAGAGCAATATTAACCTGTTTACATTGTTTGTGCTTGTGGCTTACTCAGACTGATAGAGATTTCTCTTAATACATACTCGATAATCAGACATTGTGTTACACATCAGTTTTGTTTGAGGGTGATTCTGTATTCGGACATCTTAGCACTTTCAAAAGCATGTTGTAATACAGCCAGCACTGTGGGGGATTCCAAGAAAGGCTTTTGTGAACGCTCCTTGTGATTTCTTTTTGGCTCAAAGGCCAGTTATTGTTGTAGAATTGTGCATCATAGCCTGCAACTATCTGTGCCTCTATTTTCACTAACTGCTTTATCCTTTAGAGGGTCGTGGTGACCCAGAGCTGAACTCAGCAGGCACAGGGCGCTAGGCAGCGCCACACCCTTAACAACGGGAAGCCAGCCTAACACACACTCACACGCACACACACACACCACACATGCACTCGCACTCTCTCACACACACTACACACACACACACACACACCACACACACACTCTCAGACACACACACACTACACACACAAACACTACACAGACACACCACACATGCACTCACACTCTCTCTCACACACACACACACACACACACCACACACACACTCTCAGACACACACACACTACACACACAGACACACACTCACACGCACACACACAAACACCACACACACACTCACACGCGCGCACACACACACACACACACTCACATGCGCGCGCACACACACACACTCACACGCGCGCACACACACACACACACTCACATGCGCGCACACACACACACACTCACACGCGCGCACACACACACACACACACACTCTCACACACCACTCACACAAACACCACACACACACACGCACACACACACACACCACTCACACAAACACCACACACACATACACACACTATCACACACACACTCACACTACACACACAAACACTACACAGACACACCAAACATGCACTCGCACTCTCTCACACACACACACACACACCATGCATGCACTCGCACTCTCACACACACACACCACAGACACACTCCTACTCCCACACACACACACACACACACATATACACCACATGCACATGAATATGCACACACCACACACCACGCACGCACTTGCACACACACACACTCACACACACACCACATGAATTATACTAATTACATTAATGCATGCTAATGTTCAATAAGCCTTGAACAATACTAACAGCAGAAGGCATTTTATATATGTTATGCATGATGGTGTTTATTCAGAGAATGCAGTTTGCTGTGTGCACACAGGCAAGCTTACATTTAGTGTGTGTGTGTGTGTGTGAGAGAGGGAGAGAAGAGAAAAGGAGAGAACTAGGCAGAGAGAGAGAGACAGGCAGGCAGGCAGGCAGGCAAAGTGAGAGAAAGAGAGACAAGCAGAGTGAGAGAGAGAGGCAGAAAGAGAGACAGGCAGAGAGAGTGAGAGACAGGCAGAGAGAGAGAGGCTGAGAGAGAGAGACAGGCTGAGGCTGAGAGAGAGAGAGACAGGCTGAGGCTGAGAGAGAGAGAGTGAGAGAGAGAGGCAGAGAGAGAGAGCGAGACAGGCTGAGAGAGAGAGAGAGACAGGCTGAGGCTGAGAGAGAGAGAGAGAGAGCGAGACAGGCTGAGGCTGAGAGAGAGAGAGACAGGCTGAGGCTGAGAGAGAGAGAGGCAGAGAGGCAGAGAGAGAGAGAGTGAGTCAGTGAGAGAGAGAGAGAGAGACGGGCTGAGGCTGAGAGAGAGGCAGAGAGAGAGAGTGAGAGCTGAGAGCAGACGGACATTGGCACGGCCTCCCGCTTCTCTCCAGCTGCGCCGCGTCCCTGGGGGAAGCCTCTTTATTGAGCTATAGAGTCCAGGCAATGACAGGAGCCTTCACTGCAGCAGCTGCTGGCTGTCTGAGCCTTACGGGGACCATTTGCACTTTACAAGAAGCCCGCCCCGCCCCTCCCCCCCCCCCCCCCCGCCGGACAGCCCAAACGCCCGCGCTGACTGACGAATGTGTCGGCCAGCGGAGAGATGCAGGTGCTAATTGAACACGTGCTGCCAGCTCTCCCGGGCTCTTATCGCTGGGCCGGTTCGCTGTGAGAGTGCAGGGCCTTCTTAACGGCCAGGAGTGCCGCTGAGACAGAGCTGCTGCGTTTTTTTTGGGGTTTTTTTTGCTGCTCGCCCCCCGTTACTTAATTTGTAATGGATAGGTGTGAGAGAGTGGAGTCACCAGTGCAGGGCGGCTTTAAGTGGGGTGGGGGGTGGAGGGGGGGGGGGCGTAATCGGTCATGCTGTTGTGCAGAAAACATCTGTAAAAATGGGCTGCATTTTTTTTTTTTCAAAAGAAGGTTGAATTGAAATGACCTCGCAGCAACAATCACTGATTGAGATAATAACAAGTGAGGGGAGCGAAAAGGATTTGAGAGAAGGAACATTTAAAAAAAAAATCTTGTCAGGAGCACAAATAAGCTGAAGAGTTTGCGGAGGCCAGTCATACGCCAGCCTTCAGGACCTGCAGGTACCACCTGCGTGGATCAAGGAGACAGGCCGTGTTAACCTCATATGTACACACAATGTCTTCATCAGACACAGTGCGATAAGTGCCAGACATCCAGTGTAAGCACTTATAGACATCACATTCAGCTGTAGAAAGTTCAAGCTTACTCTTCTCTTTCAGCAAACGGATCTCTGAGCTAACATCATGTATGTGAAAATTACACAATGGAGAATATAACTATAATTACAATGGCAGAATTTAGTTAATGTATGGAAAGTCTTATGTAAAGTAATTTATGTAGAAATTTGTGATATTAATAATGCTGTACACATCACCAGTCTGCAGCTACTTTTTGGCTAAATTTTTTTCCCTGCCATACTTCTCATTTTAAACAGGAAAATTGGATGTACAGTAGGTTGACTGTGTATGCTTACGACAGAAGATGTCCTCCCTAAAATAAGTTATTCTTAATAACAGCAGGAGGTCTAAACTCCTCAGTGTTCATAGAAAATGTGGGATATGGGCTTTTTCTTTGTACAGGGCAGTTACTCAGGCAGAGTACTCATGGTTTTCAGACAGCAAATCAATGAACCACTCTAGAATCCAATTATCCACATAATTGCCCCGCAGTCTCTAAAAGTACCATTGTTTGTCACTGATCAGTATGTAGTACTTTTATTTTTTTTTTTACAATTGTATTCTCACATTCAGCTAAGAATCCCGAAATAACCTCACTTAAAGTACATTTAGTCCCATGTGCAGTGTCTGCACTCCCAGCAGTGCTATATATATAAAGAAAAGATGCTGATCATTGGTTTTCTGTACTATACAGAACCAGGGCCACGTGCCTATCTTTGGGGATCTGAGGGCCGGGACAGGCACTCAGCCCAACTTCGTCAACACGCAAAGGAAACAAACATGTCTCTGGACAGCACTCCCTAAACACTGTCAGTTCCCTCAGAAATGGCTTTAACCACCGAAGAAAGAAAACGGTAAACACCTAACGCAACTCTGTCAGGAGGCTGGGCCTGCGCGTTGTCAATGGGAGGACGGAGGGGGGGACTTGCGTACCTACGGCTCACCTCTTGGCAACGGTGAAGTTGATTATGTGGTCGGGGAGATTGCAGATTCCCGCTCTCTCGGTGCTTCACAGTCAGGCCACTGTCCCCCTCCTTTCACCAAATTGCTGCGTTTACCAAAAAGACCACAACAAAACAACGGCGCGTACACAAAGGCCTGCAGCCTGCACGATGTCAAACCGTTCTGCAGATGGGTTCCGAAGGGGGGGACACACGGATATCCAGAAAGCTTTTGATTATCGTCCAAAAACAATCAGCGAAGGATCACAGGCGTACATTTTTAAATGAAACCCAAACGAAACCACGACCAGAATGAAAACCAAAATGTGTCTGGTGTATTTTGGTAGGGCAAACGAAGTAAAGCTGTTCGAATGTAAAGTGAAGTGAAATGGAGGCACAGTCTGACCCCCCCTGGGTTCCTCATGCTCATTCTTTATCTCTGTGTGATGAGGTCACGGGGGCCGCAGGCTATCCAGTGCCGAGATGCCCCCCAACCTCACGGTGTGAGCACTTGAATAAGATTGAGCAACGAGATAATTGAGTACGCGATGCAGATAAGGGTTGTAACTGGCATTTTTTTAAGGGAGTGAATTGATCACTTGGCACATGTGTGAGCTGATAAGGCCAGCCCAAAACACCCCTGGCGATTTTTCAGCCTTGCTTTGCCTGTCACAAGGAATGTCAGACTCCCATCATTAATGTGCTGCCACTTGGCAGGGGTTGGGATGGCCGTGTGTGTGTGTGTGTGTGTGTGTGCCTGTGCCTGTGTGTGTGTGTGTGTGTGTGCCTGTGCCTGTGTGCGTGTATGCGTGTGTCTGTGAGCCTAGCATCCCTATACATTACAGTACTTTCATCCATTTCCCTGGGGCTTCATTTATTGGACACTTTTTTTTTTCTTTGTTCAGGAAAATGCAACGGCATCTTTTATATTTCACTAAGTCAGTTTTACCGTAGTGGCATCGTCTTGTTCTACCGTGGTCGCGTCGCTTGTGTCAGAAGGCCACATGTGTTTCGTATATCGGAGCGTAATTTGTACAACGTAAAGACGTGAGGGTGGGCCCGTCTCGAACCAGAGCGGAGGGAAAGTGGTACAAATGCGCCGAGGCCAACCGCTTAATCGCTCCTGCTCCAGCGGCGGTGCTGTGAAGCTTCCCAATACACCTGGGAGAGATTATGGCTGTGCGCTGCAGCCCTGGAGTGGCTGTAGCAGTTGGGCCGCTGTCGCGCTGAATAGCTTTCCCAGCGAGTCCAGTTCCTCTGACAGAGTGATGACGCCAGCATCTCTTGGCTCTCATTTTCAGGTCAGGCTGAGTTTTTTTTTTTTTTTTTTTTTCTGTTTTCCCGGTGGACTGAGGCAAGCTCGATCTCTGCACTGCAGCTGGAAAGGGATACTGGGGTCAGGTGGGGCTCCCCCCCTCCCCCGCCAACCCCCCCTTTCAGTCAGCTGTAACACACATCAACGCTGATGTCACTCCCATCGCCGCATCACGGCAGCGTCCATTCAGAAGGACATGACAGGGGTGGATTTCGGCAAACCTTTAACGTATTTGTTTTTTATTAAATATGAATGAATCTGTTCCGCGTTATGTAATTATGACCAGGAAGGACCTTCCCTAACCACAGCCTAGATATTGTTTAGTTATTAAATGTACTCTATCGCCAGCTGTATCTACTGAATAAACAGCTGTTTTAAGCCTTTATTCTGCGAAGATATCTTCTGAATATGTAAGCCTGATCCCTTGGCTTTTCCTCAAACGCTGGTAATTGCCAAACTCAACACCACATACTTTAAAATAAGCAGTTTGTTCTCAAAAGCTCTTTATTATGCATTGTTATCGCAACTTAAGTATGCTAAACTAAGAAGAATAAGGGAAAATGTCGAAAACAGATGGATTCCAGCATTGAGGGAAAGGGCCACTGTAGTTCTCCTACAGAGAAGCCTTCCTTAATTATGCGAGTTTGAAATCGCGAGCGCCTTGATATACAAGATTAAGAAGTTTAATGAACCCTTGGGGCCTTTACAGGCCTTGTAATGGCCCATTTTTATCATCCTACGACTTCCTCCAGCTGCCCCCCTGGGAATCTCTGCGGAGTCCAGCTAGAGCCCACAGATAAAATAATTGGCTGGGGTTCACAAGCCGCTGAGAATAGGCCTGCATTTTTTTACCCTATCCAGTTACCGTCCGCGAGCCGGGATGGGAACGACGCAGCACCAAGGGCTGCTGAAGATGAGCCCTGATTCCGACCATCCGCTCTTCTCTTCCCTGGATAACATTTTTTTTTCCATTTCCTGTTTCCTTTTTTTTTTTCTTTTCTTTTTTCTTTTTAATTGCGCAAGTTTCTGCTAATCTGATTTTTCTGTGTCGCAGTAAATACTACACAGCGTTCTCCAGCTGTGCTTTCCAGTGGGGAGTCAGATGGGAGGCACAGCCATGTACAGTATGTATTCGGGGACTTATTAACCACCCCCGCCCCCCCCCCCCCCCCCCAAAGCCCCAATCTGTATCGCTCTGTCCTTTCTCTCTCCCTGCCACTAGTTCGGATGCATTTCCTGGTTGCGGTGAATTCCTGGAGTTTCTGGGGGGCTCCATGAGAATGGCTCTGTGAGAGTCTTTCAGGGAAGTGTGTCACCAGGAGACCGCTGTGGAAAAAACATGTTTTTTTTTTTTTTCTTTATTTTTTTTTTTATTGTTGTTTGGCCTCGCTCAGAGGATCGGCATGCAGGGCTTTTACGCAGGCAGACCACGAGGGACGTCTCAGCGATGATCAAGCAGAAAAACTTAAAAGCTCCTCAAAGAGCCCTTGCTCCCGCTTCCCACGTCAGGCAGAGCAGCGCCGCGGCCGATCCGCCAGGGAAGTGGAGCCGGCGCTCGGGACCGAGACCAGGGAACGTCTCCGACGGAGATACTTGTGTGTCCGTGCTGCGCCCAGCGGTCCGTGTGAGAAGCTGCTGCTGTTGCTCACACACTCACGGGCCCAGGGCGAGTCACAGAACTGGACCTGGGGCGGTTTTTTTTTTTTTTCTGCTCTCCCGCTCAGTGTGTGTACATGACAATGAAAACGGATCACAGTCTTTTGTGTTCTGAACAGATTCCGTGTTGTCGTCCTTTAAAACCATGTCAGTGCTGATGTGGTGCTGAGTAAGTGGGATGCAGTAATATTTAGCCTTCTAAATCCACTAAATCCAAAGAAAATCCTAACTTTAACGTATGTTCTCAGCTGGAAAATAAGTAATTTCAGTTTTAGTTAAAATGTCGACTCCCCAAGCTGCTGAATAAAAAGGAATAAGTTGGTGTAGATTTATCATTTTTACATGAGTCTCGTATCTTTTCTGTTATTCGTGACCGAATCATTTTGAGGCCTATCTTTGAAAGTTAGTATTATGCTGTTTAATTCCTTTCGGTGGAGATATTATGCGGCTGTAAATCATCCTTTGTTATTTGGCACAGCGTTGCGAGTCTCCCCTTGCCCTGTGCTCTGTATATCTTGTGAAATAAAGCTCCTCTGTCCGTGCGCTGCATTACTCACGCACCACCAGCCTCGATGAGATGGGTCCGTGCGATGAGCTGCCGCAGCTATCAGGCTTCGGGCCTACTTTATTCGCTGGAATGTGTGGAGACCGGAGCTTCTGCCTCTCTCCCTGCTGGATTCTCCCCCTCTCACACCCCTCCCCCCCCCCGCCTTTTTCTCTCTCTCTCTCTCTTTTTACCTCCCTCTCTCCTTCATCATGGGGTCCCCCATTGCTATGCTGTGCAGATCTATTAGAGAAACACTGGTTAGTTGCTGTGCTTATCAGAGTCTATCTCGCCGGTGTACAACCGAAGAAGACAGATATGGAGAAGTTTGTGTCCGGGCTGTTTCTTTTAAGGCTGCAGGCCTCAGATAAGGCCCTGATGGCCAAACACTAGTATAAATCATTTCATAAATCCCCCTCCTCTGCAAGCCTGTACAGTAGAAAAGAAAACACGAGCAGACGTCTATGGTATATAATCAGATCTTGATGGTATGTTTTGCAGAATAGTGTTTTTTTTATTGTTTGGAGTAATTCACTAATCTGGTCACAGTGAGTCCAGAAATAATATTGGTTCAGGAATGCACAACACCAGGGAAATGCAACCTGCTTTACGCTCAAAATAAAAAAATGGCAATGGAATCAGTTTTAAATGATAGGAATGTGATGTCATGATCTGTCAACAGGCGATATCAAGATTGTTATTAGGCTGTCAAGTAATCTTGATAAAATAATCATGCATCAGCAGATATGTTCAGTGGTCTGTATCCCCAAAGGACAGGGGGTAGTTCCCCTACGTTAGAGTACAAACATTCTCCCTGTATCATTTTCACGTCTGCCAAACGTACATTTTCTGTAAGTGTCAAATATTGTGTGTTTTTACAAGTGGATACTTATTTTAGTGTAATAACTGGCCGATTCTTTCCCCTCCTTTTTCTTAAATACATAAAGCAGAGGAGATGAAGGCCGGCCAAGCCCAATGATGAATTCATTAATGCATCATTCATTTTTTTAAATCAGAACTCTCATTGCCTTTAATAAAAGGCAATTATGATGAGAGCTGTTTTAAGAAGTCTGGCAGTGTGTGAGCGTGTGGCTGGGGTAACATAGGGCTAATTTCTATTAAATCACTCCCTAATAAACCTCAAGCTGTGCTGACTGATGTGCAGGAGCATTGCAGTGGGCACGGAAAGATTCATTTGCCTTTTCAATCAAAGGACATAATAGCAGCAGAGTGGCTGAGTGCAGCAGCAGGGCCCTGTGCGGTCTTCGCTGACAGACTTGTTAGGAGAAACAAGGACTGGACAGGAGCCAGAGCTGGAGGGCTAGCTTGGGAGTCTTTTCCAGCCTGCCGTGTTTACCGAGCAGCCTGGAATCCCTTCCCTGGAGGAGAAGAGGCTTTAATGTGGAGAGCCCAGCACCAGCAATCAGCAGGCAGCCTCAACCCCCCCCCCCCCCCAACCCCCCAACCCCCCTCCTTCCTTGCTCCCTGCTCCCGACTCCCCCCCCACCCCCAACCCCAGCCCCTTATCTGACAGACGGCCATTGCGTGCAAGCCCTGTATTTCCCCCCGCTGGTCTGTCTCTGTCCCACCACCTTGCAGTACTCCCAAGGTAAAGAGGAAGAAAAACAGAAAGGAAAAGGGGGAATAAAGTGGCCCTTTTTTAAAGGAACTGCTCAAAAAAGCCGCAGAATAATTTTTCCCCATTAGAACATTATTTTTGGAGGCCAGTTAAAACAGTCTTATTATCTACAAAGAAGGGCTTTGATGTCAGTAGTTTGTTATCGCAGCAAAATGGTGGCCGAGCACGAAGACCGGTTTTATCTCGCAGCTCAAACTACCATTTAAAACATTATTTTCCCCGTTAGGGTTCTTATTAATTAAAAAAGGTCTCCACGATGTCTGAGAATTCGGTGACAAGAACGTGAACCACGGGCCTCCAAAGGCTCCACATTACTTGTTCACAAACGATGATTTGGGTTCCCACAAATTTGAAAAGGGAAAGGCCAAACATGGCTGTCGTATAGGATTAAACAAAGCTTTACTTACAGCACCCTCTGTGAATGCACACAACTGGCCAGATTAAATCCTGAGAGCGCTGCTCTACTAATCTATTAATTTGTGACGAATTTGCAAATGATGTGCGGACATATGTAATTATATTTATAACAAGCTCAAAAAATATTAATCCTTCAGACTTTTTAGGCTACCATGTGCAATCAGATTAACTGGGTAATTTGACTGGGTGTGTACAGACATAAGCAATCATAAAATGGTTAATGGAGTGCGTTTATTACGTCCACACAAGACTGAAATGTCGCAAACAGGCCTAGTCTGAGACTAAACAACTCATTGTTTAATTTCATTCTCCAAGTATAAATCCTCAAATGGCCTGCGCTCATTAAGGAAAAATTTCAAACATTGGATGACATCTTCGCCGTTTATTTTGTTCCATTATATCAAGCAATACATTTTATTATATCCAATCAATCGTACTGGTGTTCACGTTGAGAGCGTGTGTTATTTTTGGATAACCTGTTTGCATCTACTAGTTTTGAGAAAAACAGTCAACACCGCAATCACTTATCAAAGCCTGAACCTTTACTTCCCCCCAATATTTATTGCCCTGCAGAAAACCTAAACAGGTTGAGTAACATCAAAAAATAAAAAAAAACCAAGTCAACATTTTCTTTTTTCAGACTTGCTTTTCATTTCTGAAGCCAGGAGGTATTCCACAGATAACTGTAGTCAATGAGATGGATGAGACCATTCCACTGAATCATTGCTAGAATACCAGCAGTGTCAAGACATCCTGGAAGAGAAGAAACACTGCTCTTTCCCTGCTGCATTACCCACATGCACTAACTCGTTACTGAGACTCGCTTGGATGCAGCACAGTAGCACCCGTTCACTGCATTAATGTATTCAGTCATGAAATTCCCAACTGCTGTTCACCTGACATGTTGTGTCTGCACGTTTCGTGTGAGGTAGAGCAAAATTACTTCTTGCTTATTGATTGAATTGAAGTGAAGTGAATTGAATTGAAGTGTGGTGGGCAGCAAAATAAGTTCTAATTAAAGGTTTTATTGGTTTTATTTTGTCTACATCTGCTAATACCATAATGCAGCAACCTGTCCTGCAGCCATGCGAATATAAATGTGTGTTTTGGGTGTGCATTCCATTTAAAATTCCCCTACAGCACTGTCTCTCCCATTGATGTGTGTGAAAAGCTACACCATTTATAATGAGGAGTACAGCAATTATTGTGAGTAGTGATCAAAGCAGTCACAGAAATGATGTCAAAAATACTGTATTATTGGAGCACACTTTTTTTTTGCCTTGTCATGGGACCGGGCAAATATGTCAGTCACTTTTTAATGGATCTAAAAATGGCAAAATCACACGCGTATTAGCACGGGTGATTTGACAGCTGAAGTGAATTATGCGATGCGGATTCCGGCGCGAAGGCAGCACTGTTTTACTCTCGTGCGGAGAGGTGTGCGTTGAAACCGCTCCAGTGTTATCCGTTCACTGACACGTCCGTGGGCAGTGTTCTGCCCGCATTCTCCGCCTTGTTTATTGTAAAAATATATATTAACTAAACCCAGTGGTTTCTGAAGGAAATGGGTTTTGCTGGCCTCCTTCTGTGATACTCTGTGCAGCGCTGTGCTATTGGAAATTTGGGCGCTTTTCACAGGAAAAGCAAACGGGGGCTACTTACAGTAGTGGCGTGCTGCTTTTAATGAAATCAGGAGGCTAGTTTGCATTTCAAACCTCAGGAAGGCAATCTCTATGTTGTTTTAAAATCTGTGCTTTAATTTGTTTTGTTATTTTCTTATGAAATCAAATGGTGAGCGAGCTGCTAGCTGAAAACAAGGCCTTTGGTGAAATCTTAGTGTTGACTGGGTGCATTGTGTGCCTTGTCTGTGACTCCAGTGTTAATTTTGCCCTTGTAGGGCATTTTGTTTATGGTGGAATGGGATGCCCTATGGAGGAATGGGTCAAGGGGTCCAGACGTGAAACCTCAAGGAAGTGAGGATAAGGATTCCCCAAAATCTCTCCCTCTGATGTCACCTTCAGGACAGTCTACCATTATGACTGTGCTGTTCTGGCTGGGCCTCCAGTAGTACTGCTCAGGTTATCAAAGGGGCAGTGTGGGATTGCAGGGTTTTTTTAGGCTTTGATGTTTATTTATTTATTTATTTATTTGACAGGGACAATACACATTGATCAACATCACTATTATGTGATGTAAATGTGCCAGATTTAGCTAGATCGCTAATTTCCATCTGCTGTCCCTGGGCAGGCTGATGTTAACACATTAATAACAAGCAGACCAGACTAGAAGCCATAGTACAACATTAAAAGCACATAAAAACAGACACACAGAGCTTGTAAGCAGGCATGATGTCCTGGAACATTTTGGGATACACATTTATGCTCTACATTTTAAGAGAGTATATAAGAGGAAATTGAGAAATGACCTGCATTTATTTATATAAATTATGAAAATATACAACACTGAAGTCTATTTGGTGCATTTGTGCATACAGTGTGATGCCCTTATATTATACAACATTAAATAATGTCCTTCAGATCCATATGTTTAAATCTTTTTTCTTCATTTGACGTGGCAGAATGAAAAGTGTTTGTTTGAAGTCATAATTAAGGATATGAACCCGCTGCTCAAAACGGACACTCCTGAAGTCTGCCCAGACAGAAGGGGTTAATTGGATTTGTCCTCATTCAGAGTGGAGTCCCCTCCACTTAAAATATTTACAGGTCACACGTCAATAAAACGGACATTTGAGCTCTGAACTGTGTGTAAACCTCTGCCTCTCGGGCACCGTCGGCCCCACCCTATTTCTTCCGGGCAGAGGAAGTGGAGAGCCGTTTCCGTGGCAACCCCACTGGCGTGACTCACTTGTCCCTCTGCGTCTTCGTGTCTGCTCCTCTGCCGATTTGGTATGAGAACTCTCAAAAAGCGTCGCTCCGGGAACCTCTCCTCCCCTCGCTGGTGCTCCTTGGGTTCGCCGAGTTATCTCTGCCTCTGGATCTCTTTCTCAGACGACCTCTAATTGGAGATTCATTTCGGCGAGGGAGAGAGAGAGAGAGAGAGAGCGCTGCCCTGTCTGGGCAGTAATGTTAGATGTTCGGAGGAGGGAAGTTGAATCAGATTGTCTTGAAGTGATATCTTGTTCCCTGTCCTCCCCATAAAATCAAAATTTGGAAGGGCAGACTCGGCCATTGGAGGGGCAGGCTCTTAATGGCCAGGCTCTGGCGTGTATACCAGGTGGTCTCTGTCTCCGTGGGTGATTTATGCCCTCCAACTTACTCTCTCCCTCTTCAGCCACTTTTATTTAGTTTAGGGGAATTTACCATCTCAGAGGTCATGGGCAACACAACCATTGGTGGCTTGTGTGGGGAAGTGGGAATATTCCTCTGTAAAGCATCCTGCTAAAAATACTGGAGGCGTGCTGTGAGAAACGCCAATATATTTTTAATACTTTAATACGTCGTCTATAAGCATACGCTTTGATGCCAGTGCTGGGGTTAGAGTTTTTGCTGTTTCTGTTTCTGATGTTCAGTTTCTGAATGTAATTGAATGAAATTGTAGTTTTTAAGCCTTAGTATTGCAGCTCTGCAGGGTACCCCGTTACAGTACTAAATAATACCGCACTGCCAGTGCTAGAGGTATGGACTGAAACAGTAACAGAAACAGTGTAATCTTGTTTTTGATAATTCTCTCTCTCTCTCTCTCTCTCTCTCTCACTCGCTCGCTCTCCCTCCCTCTCCCTCTTTATCTCTCTCTTTGTCGGAATTAGTTTTTTTATGGAGATTTGGTTTTTATTTTTAACGTAATTGCCATTATCTTTTGGATTTTTCATTTGAAGAAAATCAGATTCACTTCCGAGGTAAATCATTCACTTCCGAGGTAAACACCGCTTTGTTTTTTTATGCGGCTATCAAATCTGGTTACACTTAAAAGCCATTTAACTCCAGCCTTGTGGCTTGTGTTGTTTTGCTGATTAAGGGAATAGATGGATGAATAATAAATAGAGGAGTGGATGGGCAGCTTTTGGTCCCGCCGAGAGGTCGTCATGATGTATTGCGCAAAAACATCGGTTGACACTGAAATTGTGGACAAAAGCAGGCAGTGATGGATCATTCCGGAACATTTATGATGTTTTACATAAAGAGGGTGATGTATCAGGTGTCCGTGTGCACTGATGGTCAGACTTATTGATGCACTCATGCTTGCATGCACGTATGTGATATAACACTGTGAAAAATGTAGACACATAAACTGGTGAATATATATTCAGTGAAATTTTGTTTAAATAAATTAAACTGACTCATGGATTTCGCCGAGTGTATATTGCATATCAAATATCAATATTGGCCGCACCCTCCATCCACTCACCCCCACCCCCAACCCCCCACCCCCTCTCGCTCCACATCCTCTTTTCCAATGAGGTGAAATGTGTCTGATTGAGATCTGTGGTTGAGAGTGTGTACAGAAGTGGGCAGTGGATGTTTATTTGTTCCCCTGGCCCGAGAGTGTGCTGGCTGGATGTGGGCTGGGGCCGGGGCCCTGGGCACGCTGATTTGTGAATGACGGGTCTGATAAGGGCTCTCTGCCCCTCACTGCTGGCCCTGTGATGGGTTGCAGGGCCTTGGGAGATCTCCTTGGTCCTTCTCTGGTTACTGTTTTCACGACCCTCACTTTAGGGCCTTATGTCAGCTTGGAGACCTCCAGCTCAACTCGCCGACTGACAGACACACGTCTGTTCATCACAAACATGGGTGAAAACTACCCAACGCTGTGCTCAAGCTAGCATACTTTCTATTTTTCTTTCTGGAGTAATTGATTTAAATTTTCTTGATTATTACACATGCTAATGATATGATTATTATAAGAATATTTGTCTTAGATGGCATGCCATACAGTATGTTTGTTATAGTCTATTAGTATTTTATCGCTTTTAAAAATTCAGTTGGGGACGCTGAAGTTCCTTTTCAGTATTATTCACATCTTTTTATGTCACTTTTAAGTTGTTTTATTGGCATGAAATACAAATGTCTTCTCTGGCATTATTGACCATATGCAATACTCAGCAATACATACAAATAAAATACAAATAAATATGTATTTTTAAAACTTACTGTTGGCAGTGTTTTAACATGAACTGTTTTTATATTTAGAAGTGGACTCCCAAGCCATAGAATATAATGATTTAAAAATGCTTTACCAGAGCGTTCGCGTCTACCACCGGTGCTTATGACTCAGTCTGTTGCAGATGTTAACAAAGATGCCTGTTAACAAAGCTGTAAAAAAAAAAAAATTGCTGTGGGATACTGCTGATGAAAACTACATTGCACAGCGGACACCATACACACAAATTAGGCCAAGTTTGTTTCCTCTCCTTAACAATCATAGATTTCAGGTTCTATTCATTGTGAATTTAAAATGCACAGACAATGGATATTAAATAGACACGATGTGGCCAACGTGTTCAACTCCAAAACATTATTTGGAGCTAATGCAGGTGCTGTATCCCAGGCTAATGGATTTTTTAAAATATGTGAAATGATAGCACTTTCAATAGGAATACACATTGTTGAAGGCATGAATGCATTTCAGCACTGAACTTTCCTTCACATGCGCTGTGCTGGAGACAATACATGCTGATAGTTGCACTACAGTGTGTGCATGTATGTAATTATACCTTAAACAAATGTCTATTCCTATTGAGAGCGCTATCCTTATCACTATTTTTAAAATCTATTTGGCTAGGATTCAGTAGGAATAAACTGACTTGTGCTTGTGTACTCATGCATCTGTGATGCCATATTCATGTTGTGATGATTTCTTTGATTAACTAATTTATATATCACCAATAGTGTGATTTTTCTGTGATTCCTGAACTCACATTCATTTATTGCAGGGTGATCGTTGCAATTTATAATTCTTGCTACCAGACAAGCACCTACCCATCTGCAATTGTCTTCAGTAAAATACGGGTGTATTTTTTATTATTAAAAAGGTTTATTCCTGTTGTATATTCTGTTTCTTTCCCGTCTTGTATGAATGGATATATTAGAACCTTGAATTTTATTTGTTGAAACTAGAATTCTAGTACTGTAATTATTACATTAATTTTGTACGAATAGGTTGCATGAATAAATCAAGTATTAAAATAAGTCAATATAGCGGTGTTCCAGAGGTTATGTATCATGCATTAAAATAATCTATTTAGTTTGTATTGCAACTGATTCATGTGCAGATGTATAGTGCTTGTACATTGGATGTTGGGATCCAATATGCATGCATTGCAATATGCATTGGATGTAAAATGTCTTTCTACTCACTATTACATTTTTCGGAATCACTGCTGAATGGCAACTGCGTACAAAATGTTTTACCTACGCCTTTGCAGAGATTTGCATTGAGGGAGACATCCAGATACTCCTGATGTCACAGTGGATAACAGACAGATGCGGAAAACCTTTGCTGTAGTGTTTTGCCAAGTGATAGACAAATGCATAAGCAGTATCTTTCTGTGGGAGAGAGGGGGAATAGGTCATCATGTCGAGGAAGAACTGCTGGAACTGAATGATGTATGCTTTCATTGCATGCATAGCCTGTGTATGGTTGATTTGTTGTGTGACTGTGCAGCTTTAGTGATTGTGCAGACCTACAGCCCGAGCTGGTATCTGTGCTATCTGCAATTATCAGTTCTTTCATAATAAACCCAGTCCATGTTTAATTTGCTCAGAGAATAGAGATGTCAGTGTGATTACTGTTCTTCTCAACATGTGTTGAAAAGCATATTTGTTCTTCCTTCTGAATTATTACTTTTACATCCATCCTTAAATATTTTATGTCTTACGGTTTTAAATTCAAGAGGTTTGTGTTTTCATTTAACTGAAGTTGAAGTTATAGTGTAAATCCTGAATGTTTATGAAAGGGGTTTACAGCAAGTTGAAAAAGCTGAAATTAGTCAGCATTAATTTCACGTCATTGTATTCAATGCAGTTTTAATGACCTAGTAAAATTTATATTTTTTGCATTATTTTTTAGACATTTAATATTATATCAGTAACTTCTTATTTTAACCAATTTTTTCCATGTAGTGCAGACATCAGTCCTGAATTTCCACAGACCTTGTGTATGAGCCCTGGTCTTTCAGAGCTTTCACTGCATCTTCACCATAGGAACAACTAAACATGAACCCACCGACGGTGCAAGTATGTGTACACTGGGCCAGGTTTATGTAAATATGCAAGTACAAGTATATTCCATAAACCGATTGTTTTCTCCTCTCGTAGGCCTACTTTTGCTTTTCAAGCGTTTTTTCCCAGTAAATGCAGCAGCGCTACTTTTAAATTTGTAGCATGCAATAGACACACATCTATGTCGCAGCTAGGACATAGCATATCTGTGTGTGTGTGTGTGAGAGAGTGTGAATTTGAAGATAAATCATGTTCTACCAAACACCTATGAAACTTGGTCTTATGTATATTCTACCACATCTGTTTTACAAGTTGACACTAGTACTTCATTGATTTTTTTGTATTAGGTTTGGATGTGAGGCTACAAAGAAATGACATCATAGCTGCATTTTCCAAGTTTGCCTGTTTCAGCTTTTCAGCCTTATCAATAGGTGCTTTGCTCAATCTTAAACAATAAAATGACGATCCCAGTCGTAAAGCTGAAATTAAACTACGGTGGGGTAGATTTAACGCCACCTGGAGGCTAATCTACATAGAGCAACATCGGTTCTCTCTATTTCTCTGTGCGTGCGTGCGTGCGTGCGCGCGCTTGCAATGCAGTGGTTAAAAAAAAAAAAAAAAAACGTCAAGAATGCACCGACCTGCTGAACGAGGCTCGTCTTCACGACACGGACTGTAACCCATATTTGAAGAGAATCAATGTGAGACACATCCTTTACTTTTCCATAAAGATTGCTGGAACAGAAGGATTTCTTTTCCTAAAGCATTTTGTTCTGAGCAGAATATTTGCACTACATCAAAACAGATATTTTTTTGAGAAACTGATTTTTATTTTATTTTGTTCAGTTTTATGCACTCTCTTATTAAGAATAGTGCAATGATAATATAAAGTGCACATACTTTTTACGAAGTTTACAAAGTTGCATTGTCTTTGTCCAACTGCGACTGTGTGCTTATGGAAAGGAACTTGCAAATTGCACACGAGTTTCAAGAAAATAAACAAACTGCAATGTTACAATGCTGTGTATTTATTTCAGTTTGATTTTGTATCTATCTTATCATAGCGATTGAAATCTCCTGTGGTTAAATGGGGGACAAAATTAGAGAGGAAGCGCTTTCTAATATGTGGACAATTTACTGAGATCCCATATTGAGATTCACTGTTTCCCGAGAACTAATTCACAAAGAAGATAAATGTAATTGATGTTTGACATGCGTATTATTATTGTTTTAAATAATTGCGGTTTAAAAAACAATATAATACCATATACAATTTTAAAGGCCGAAGTTTCACAATGCGATGTAGATATGCTCGGGCTTCTGAGAAAGTATTCTGGTGTGACAAATTATTTGTCTGTTTTATTTTGTCAGATAAACAATTGTGGACTTTTCATAACGTTCACAATTGATATTTTACTGATTAACTACATATAATAGCCTATTTCCATATTAAATATACGGCATTGACAATGTCAGGTAAATATTTACACTGAATATTTGTTTGTCCAGTTTAGACATATTTTTAGTTGACAGTGGTCGTCGTTCTATTTTATGTTTATTTCTCAAATAATTGGAAAAAACAATCATGTGAACGGAATTGGAATTTGGAATTTAGCGACTGCAAGTCTCCTGATGCTCGACCCCTACTTTCCTTGTCCGTCCTGCTCTCTTTCTCTAGGGACGCGGCGCCGCCTCCGCTAATAAAAGAGTTATCATCTGGAGCAATATTTGGAATCGCGTTTTTATCAGTTGCCACCACCCTATACTTTCTGTAAGTGTTCAATGGTCTCAGAAGAAATTAGAAAATTACATATGGATACAGTCTTCTGCTTCCGTCAGCAAGCATCCCATGTAATTCCATATGACTTTTTTCCTTCTTGTAGATCTTTTGATCTTTTGTACTTTTTGTTGTACGTTCAGTTTACGAAATTAGCATGCTTTGTTTGCCCGGAGACAAACGCTTGCTGTGCCAAAGTTTGAATAAACTTTCTTTCTTGTAGAATTTCCAGTGGCCACTTTTAATTTTTCTCTAATTAAGGAAGTGTACATCGCTACTTATACAGTTGTGCAAATGCAATTCGTTACTTGAATAAATATTAAGTATTTTGTCCAACATTACTTGCACAAATTAAATTATCTAAGCAGGTTAAATTATGGAGTTTATGAGTTACTCTTTAGCAATGCTTTCCAATATAATAATAATTATAATTATAATAATGATTATTAGTATATAGAAATTAGGAAAAATAAGTTCAAGGACTTATTTTTCATACATGAATTGCGATAGAGCCACTGTTGTATGCATTGTCTGTACTGTAATTTTTTTTGTAGATTGTTATTTTTCCACTAGCGTTTTTTTTAAGCAAACAATCTACTGCAAAGAAACAAATTTTTGAATGTGTTTGGCAAAGAATGTACCGCATGAACGTCTAATGCATTTACTGATGCTGTTAGGAGGCCTCTTTTATCTAGTGAAATGTAATGAATTCATAATTTAATACTGCTTCTGCTCGATTGTTACCTACATTTTCATTGATTCGTTTTTTTTTCTTAATATGCCTACTTTAGCCTCTGCAACGGTCACAGTGGTTTTATGTTGGCGTAGAATTTACGTATTTTCTATGTGCATTTTGGCACGTCGCATTTCAGTATTAATATCCTTTCTATTTTGGTTATATTTTAGGACAGTCAACTGTGTTGGTACAGTTGCGTTATTAAATTAAATTGTTCTAGACTCGTATTCATGTGCTGCGTTTTTTTTGGGAAGCTGGAAAAAAACCGAAGAGTTATAGACTACAAATTGAAATTATGAGCCTTCCTTCGTTTTAAACAGAGGTCAAGTTAAGGCACAGACCAGAGTAGCAGATATCACGCGACGGCGTGTCATTGGCATGGATAGTGTCCGGGTTCACTCCCGGTCGCCGCCAAAGGAAACGGGCATCATTTTTCACGCGAGTGAAATGCCAAAATTAAAAAGCAGTGAGTCACTACTTTTTAAAAAAAGTCTTCCTGCATTGTTACCCACAGCTACAAGAGGCTTCCTTGCCAGGTGGGCTGCCTTTTCCGAATAGGAACCGTAGGTTAGGCTTCAAAACCTCCCCGGAGCCAGAGGTCAAGGAAAAGTACGTGCGAGATCCAGACTGCGTTATTTCAAATACCAGAGGAGTGTTAAGTGGGTTAATATTAATCCAGTGTTGTTAAACAATAGGTGGCCCTTTGCCAGTTGCGCTATTTTTGGATGTAGAATGCGTTTTATGTGTCCCATGTCTGAGTGAATACTGATATAAAAAGAAACACATTTTTCATTTTGATTTAAGTAGTTGAATATTATTGGTATTTAATAAACAGTTGCCAGTTCCAACGTTGATATGAAAATGCATGTAACTCTGATACATGTAGTATAGGCTATATTTAATCATGTTAAAATTATAAATCATTTATTATTTTTGAATGGTTGTATTCAGCCTGTCATTCATCTGGAATAATATTCCTTCAGCCACAGTATTTATTTGCATTCGTACAGAATATCAAAATATCAAAACTGTTTGAAAAGTAATTTCCACTGAATGGTATCAAACACTGCGGGTTTCAGAAATACAATACATTTCTTGCTCTTGCCAAGTGATGTTTCAAAACAACTTCAGTAATGTGAGAACATAATATTCAATATGCCTTATGATGCACAAAATTGATGAATATGTTTTACATAAATGACTAAATAGAAGGTTGTCTCACTCAAAATACAGAGATTTTTGTATACTTCTATTGTTTAATATGGTTTATAAATTACATATTGCAACCAGATAGTTTGGTTTTCTTTCAAGACAGATAACTGTCTGCAATGCTATAGTCATGTACATTTCCTTTATTTCATTTCACCACTTAATTTCCCCTAGCATTTAGTTAAATCTCAGTTTTAGCTTCAGGACCTTAAAGTGCGGCTCATTAGTTGTCGTATTAAGAGCTGTCAAAATATTTTTGCTAGTTGTAGCCATTGTTCTGTTGATTATTTTGGTGTAGCGTAGTAATAAAAAGATTCTCTATAATTATTTATGGTTCAGTGAAATGTTATTTATGCTTAACACTGCAAATTGTCACCATTTAATTTTGCTTTCAATGACAGTTTCTCAAATTTGTCAGCTTAGATAACATGAAAAAAAAATGCTTAGATTATTTACAGAAACCCCATTTCCACTGATAGGAATTTCTTTGTTTCGTTTTAAGATTCAACTAAATTTCTTATGCGTAATATTTTATCTCAAAGCCTGCACTGTCAAGGTTGTGTTGTGCTTATGTTTTTGTTTAGAATGCGTGGTGGGTGCGTATGTGTCTGTCTGTGTGTGTGCGCACGCGCATGTGTGTGTGTGTGTGTAGGTGTGTGCGTGTGCGTATGCGTATGCGTATGTGTCTGTCTGTGTGTGTGCGCACGTGTGTGTGTGTGTGTGTGTGCGTGCGTGCATATGTGCGTGTGTGTGCGCGCGTGCGCATGTGTGTGCGTGCGTGCGTATGTGTGTGTGTGCGTGCGTGTGTGTGTTTTGGGGTGCTCTGTGGTTCCCATGGTTTGTGTGAGAGCCAGTTTCCTTGACTGCACAGGGCACAACCTCCCTGCTGGCCCGTGTGGACCCAGACAACCCCCCCCCGCCGCAAGCCGCAGGAAGGACAGAGTCTGTGTTATTCTTTCCCTTTACCTGACAGACACATCTCACTGCGGCGCCGTGACCTCGTCAGCTACTGACCAGTGCTCTGTGACCGTCAGTAACACCAGACCGAGCTGACTCTCCCAGTCTCTGCACAGCAAACCCCAATGTACAGAGAGGGTCACTGGGCAGCCCCACACACACAGTTACCTCCATTTCACGACTGGACACAACCTCTGCAAAGACTGAAAACACAAAAAGTTGACCCTCAAGAAATTCAATACTGTAATTCTTAATATTTACCTCAGGGGCAGTGGACTTCATTTGGAAATTGTATGAGGCATTGTGGATTTAGGGCCGCCTAAGTCAATTTATTGCTTTGAAAAAATGCTGTTAATATTGTTTTGCGATAATAGACTTGATGGGAAGTGATAAAAAACCTAAAGCATTTTCATATTTTATCTCAAATGTGGTATTTAAAATGGAGATAAGCCCTCCGAGGAGAGAGAGAGAGAGAGAGAGAGAGGGGGGGGGAAAGAGGTTATTGATGTCGAGCTAGCTTTAGAACTAGCCTTCTGGCGCTTGTTGGCAGCTGAGATGTATTGGCGGGTTGCGCAAAGACCACCTTATTTGCTGCAAGGTGCTGACTCCAGCTATGTGGGTGAGGTAAATGGCGTGATTGGTGGTGGTGGTGGTGGTGGGGGGGAGGGGGGGGGAGTAATTATGATTGAGAGCATTACTCCTACCCCTGCCCCACAGGTCAGCGTGACAGTGTCCAGATAAACGCAGACCGATCGCCAGGCCCTCGGCCGTGTCAGAGGGTGGGCAAGTGTTTGTGTATTTGTGTTTGCGTGCGTGTGTGCGTGTGTGTGTGTTTGCGTGCGTGTGTGCGTGTTTGTGTGCGTGTGTGCGTGCGTGTGTGCGTGTGTGTGTGCGTGTGTGCGTGTTTGTGTGCGTGTGTGTTTGCGTGTGAGTGCATCGTGGTGCGTGGGTCTGTTCGCAAGCCAAGGGAGAAGAAAAAAACTTACACCGTGAAAAAACCTCCTGAGATAAATAATATATATATATACATTGAAATATTAGCAATTGACTTAATACATTTACATTATAATGGAAGTGATAGTATAAAAACATCTGTGAATTCATGTTTCAAGGTGATCAAACTCAGATCAAAAACAGATCAATGTTAAAATATATTTTCCTATTTATTTTGAAATAACTTGTTGTCAATGCATTTCGAAATTGTTTGTGATTATATTTATTCCTTTAATTGATTTGAGATTTTTTGTAATTATTTCTGAAAACAAAAACACCTTTCATTAAAATTAAAAACATTATATCTCTGATGCAGCAGGCTGCTGAGGATGATGGTCAGTCCATTTACCGTTTACTTTTAAAACCGCTTCTAATGTTTAATGGAATATTTTTTAGAAATAGCCCGTGTTTAAGCCTTTGAGTCTCGATACGGTGCTTTAGCACTGCCCGTCTGCTTTTTCCTGTTGACGTTCATATGAATCTGCCTTGCATCATGGGAAGGGAGAAGTTCTCCGCATATCAGACCCGCCAGATGCATTTATTGCACGTAGCAGCAACACGTTAGGAGCTTGAGCAATCAGGCCGGCGCGGCTGCGGACGCAGGGAGCTGCAGAGGTGCGCGTGACTGAGCGCATCTCATGCCAGCCCTCTCTGCCCTTTCTGCCCTTTCTGCCCTCTCTGCCTGCCGCTCAGAGCGTCGACGCTCAGAGTCCGCAGGCAGCCCCTGCTCGCCGGAGGGAGGGAGAGAGGGAGGGAGAGAGAGGGAGGGGGAGGGATGGGGAGGGGGAGGGAGAGAGAGAGGGAGAGAGGGAGAGAGGGAGAGAGGGAGAGGAGTGGCTGGGGTGGATGTATTTGCGTGCAAAGGCCCCTGAGCCCCGGGTCCCTGTGTGGTCTTCCAGGGATTGCGTGTGTGGTCCGCCCCAAGACCCGATCATCTGTCCAAGGGCTGCTAACTGCCTGCTGAATGACCACGGCTGTTTACTTTAGCTCTGTCTGCACCAACTGAACTCTGATCGCTGTCTTCCTCCAGCTGGGCCAAATCAGGGCCCGCAAAAAAAAAAAAGAGAGAGAGAGAACGGGCCCCTGAACTGGTGAGGGGACCCAACGGGGGGGCCCTCCGGAGGCCCCCGGGATGCCCTGTAACTCGGCCTGTCTTGGATCTCCGACTGGACAGTGCACGCAGGTCCTCAAAACATGATCTGCAGTTACACACTGTCAGGCCCTCATCGACATTTGGTGTTGAGCATTGCCGTTGCGCTAATTCCCAGTATGTCGAGCGGGACGCCGTACATCAGCGTGTTTACCTCTGTAAGGACGGGACAGAGCCAGGTCCTGTGAGAGAAAGCAGGATTGGGTCTGTGCAGGCTGGAGTGGGATGGATATAAGCCTCCCATGTGAGTCCCACATAGGCTTTTTTTTTCTTTTTTTGTTGCTGTTTGTTTAAAGATTTTAACAAGGAGGTTTAGCCACTATAAAGATGTCATATGGTAGTGGTAAAAAATGAGAAATGAATCTCCGAAATACAGCAGGCAACCACTCAACCTCCTCTGTAGCTGCCCCGCCCCTGCCTATGTAGCAATTCCACTCTGAACAAGCATCACACAATTCCATTCTGTTCTTGGTCTTTCCTTTTGCCCCCTTGGCTGCAACTAGTGTAAACAACTGTACTTTGGCATTCTTACCTTGAAAGCCATTTGGCTGCTAATGACTTCCATTTTAGTCACAAACTCTGGGGCTTTTAGTATTTAAAGCACAACATCAGTGGAACATGGAACCACAGTTTAGCCCTGAATTTAGAATATGATGCTCCATAAAGACCATATTGTAAAAATCATATTAATGGTATGGTTTGAATAATTTAAATGCTTAAAAATTATACACTGAATTACCTGTCAGGTAATTAACTTTTTTTTTACTCATTAAGTTTGGAACTATTTACAGACTATAGTTGATGAGATGCTGTGTTTCAGGTTAATTGAAATAAGGTAAAATACATTTTACTGTATTATTGTTTAATGGTATTTATTATTGGTGCCTTGGAAAAAAAAAACCTTGCTTCTCAAAAATGCAACTTTTCAGGAAATGAGAATGACTGTTTTTGTTATTCTATTACATTAAGCAAGTCCTGGTTAAATGTGTTTTGAATAAAGTTTGCATAAGCCTCAGAGCCAGAAAACAATGCAGCTGATGATGTAAACCTTTTCCACTAAACTATCAAAAACAAAAATAAAAAAAGAAAGGAGATACAAGGGCGATGGCAACAATATACAGTATGAGTTGATATTTGTTGTTGTAAATATTAATTTAGAAACATAATGAAATATAGGTTCCAAGCATCCTTCATATTTTTCTTTTAAAGGAAATATTCCATTTTAAATTGAACTAGGGATGGTCAGTTTTTCCCAGGTCAGGTTAATCAGGATCTGTTTTCATCAATCCGATTTAAATACTAGTCAAATCACACCTGTGGACTTGAGCATTGTGGAGTTAAACCATTTTCATTCAGAAGAGCTCTCACTGCTGTAATTATTGCTATCACTATGGCTGTGATTTTTGTAGGTGAATGAACCCAAGCCCACTTTTAGCTATTATTAAATTACACCTGAAAATGGTGGGTGTTTGTTCTCAGAGGTTTGGCCGAATCAAATCTTCTATATTTACTGAAGCAGGTCTTTTGTCTGCTTCCAGTTCACCCCCCCCCCCCCCTCCCGAAAAAAACAAAATATTAACTTCCTATTTATTAATTTCCTTATTTACAATCCGGGTCAAGGAGTTAAGCGCGCGAGTGTGCCGCCACATACGGGACGTATGATACCACATAAATCCACGCAATAATGAGGCGGTGCTGCTGCTGCCTGCCTGCATACCTGCCCCATCCAGGGTAATTCCTCTTATTAAAGGGTGTTTAGTTGTGCGCTCTGCTCTGCTCTGCTCTGCCTGTGGCCACAGGCACCCGGGGGGGGGGGGGGGGGAAGGGGGAAGGTGGGGGGGGGGGGGGTTTGAGTGGCTGTTAGTGTTTAAGCCTCTCTCTGTTTGGTGAGGGGAGCCGTCGGAGGCCGGTGTTTGCTTTTTACAAATTGAGGTCTGTGCTGGCGGGCGCCAGGGCAAGGGAGAATGAGCGCCCTGTTCACCTTTGACCTCCCCAGCCGTGGACCCCGAAACTGGCGCAGGAGACCGCTGACCCGGCCCCGGGGCCACATTCCGGCGTTTCCTTTTTAGGGGCCGGAGGGAATTCCGCCTGTGATTTGTAAGACCATTGTGCTAATCAAATTTAATGCAGACCGCTCCACAAATAAACAGGCAGATAATGCTTTCATTTGTCTTTTCGTTTATGATAAAGAATATTTCACTGCGTGCTTCGGTGAGAATTACAAGGTGCGTGGCACTGCGGTACCCTTTTGTAAGCTGAATTTTAGTCCCAAAACAATATATACTTCATTGACAATATTGCTTGAATTCGGCTAAATATACTTAAAAGTAAACTTAAACTAAATTTTTTATTTATTATCAATAAACTAATAGTGAAAATACTTTTTTTCATTTTCATCATATATTGTTAGTATTAAAATGCCATCAATATTATTTTCAATAATTGGTAGCAATCAATTTCAATATAGATATATTGTTTCGAGATTTATGAATAAATTACTTTTTAAACCAGAATACTATAGTAACTTCTTTTCTCAAAAATATTATGTATGAAAGTTTTTAGAAAAAAGGAAAGCACCCTTTCTTTCTGAATAGGTATGTTAATTTTAGATTTGTGGATTTAACATATCTATTTGGCATTTTACTTTTTTCTGTTTGTCGATCTCAAAAATATTCTGTTCCCAAAGATGAGCAAAGATTAGCCTATATTCTCTGAAGCAGTAGTGATGTTGTAACGGTAGTATAAGAATAACCCAGCTTCTATGCACTGATGCACCATTCGTACATCTCTTCCCATTGAAATTCATCAGTATGCATTATCTGTGCATGAAGGAAGATATTTTATGTGGGTGAGATGCATCTTTTGTGCAATTTAAAGTAGGGGATGCCTTGGTTCCTGGGTACTGTTTCACTTCAAAACTCAAAACAAAAGTCTGTGAAAGAGGATCCTAGAGTTTCCATGTGAAACTGAAGGGACATCTGTCTATAATGCAATATTTCCTAACATTTTCATGCCAGGTCAGTAAATCCTGATGGCGTGGAGCCTGTGAAAATACCCCCCCCCCCCCCTCCTACCACCCTCCACCTCCCTTCCACCTCCCCTCCACCCCCCTCCCTTGCTCCCCACCCACAATGCACAACCGCAAGCCTCAGTGGAGCAGCTCCCTCCTCCTGTGCGGAGGGCAGTCCTGTTTCCACCCCTCGCGTGGGTGGCGGCGGCGCTCGCCGTCCGTCCGTCCGGCCGTCTCTCCGTCCTGGTGCCGCTCACTGGGATCGCCGAGCCCCCCCCCCCCCCCCCCCCCCCCGGCGATGGTAATCGTTTCGGGAAGGCCTGTCGGCACGGTTCAGGGGCTTCTTAATTCTATCAGCGCGCCGGGGTGCCGGAGAGAGAAAACACTTCGTTATGAGGCTCCCGAGGATGAGCGAGCCTCGCCAGCCCCCCAAAAAAACTATTAACATCACCACCCGAGGAACTGACCTCCCGGTGGTGATAATCACAGAGCGTAACTGTTCCATTCTTCAGATGTCTTTGGCATTTAGTGTGGAACGAGTGACAAAATTTAAGAAAAAAAGAAATGTGTGTGTGCATGTACACACACACACACACACACACATATATATATATATACACATATGTGTATATAATAATAATAATTTTATTTAATAATTTAATTTTGTCATGGGGACCACTGAAGAAAGCTGAATTACACTTTCGTTGTGCCCATAACTCATCTGCGGGGTTAGAAATCGTGCCCCTGGAAGTGCATCCTGCCATTTCACGCGGGCTCTCGGCGAGAGGCCTCTGTCACATGCCGTCCGTTTCCCCGGGCTACCAGGAGAAGGAACATACTTTCAGAGCATTAAGACGCCGAGTCTCGGCCGAGCAAACGTGCAAAGCTGATTGATCCCTAACTTTTTTCCCTGAGAGGTCTCTCCATGTAAGCATAACTCAGACCCTGACACAAACGAATCCATCACCGGCGTCATTCCCAGAAGATTCATACTAAAAGGGTTGGTGACATATATAGAATAGCAGGAAACTGGAACATCCTAAAAGGCAACTGGAATACAGCCATCGCATGCAAGCGGCCACTCTCTCTTACGCACGCTGTGCCAAAAAGGAATCTATGCGGAGGACAGGAATGGAAAATTATCAGATTACTGGGAAAAAACCAGGCCTGGAACAGAACTGCGTATGTGAACCGTGGAAGAAATAGTCTTGTCATAAAAGTGGGGGGAAATCTCAACGAGAAGAGGAGATACATTATTTTAATGCTTTAAGGCTTGCCAAATAGATCTCCTGGCTAAAATAAATATATATATATATATATATATATATATATATATAAAAATAAAAAATGATGAGTTCTGGCCGAACTTGGGGCACCTTTTTTTTTAACGGTTGTGTTAGGTCAAGGATGAAAGTGGCCTGGGGAGGGAGTGCTGTTGAGTGGCAGGGCCGCAGATGAGCGTGTGACAGACAGGAAGACAGGGGGAGGCTGACGCGGGGTCACGGGGGGTGTCTGACCACTGGAAGGAGGGGGAGGGGGGTAGTGCGTGTGGTCCCAAAAAATCACATCTCTGGAGCCAAGAACTTTTGTAGGTCTTTTTTTTTTTTTTGTACACAGAGTACATCTAGCTCTCCGGATTTGGACTCCGGATTTTCAAGCGGGGCTTGCTTTTGATTTATTCAAGAAACACATGTTGTTGCTTGAGCAGACTCTCACAGGTATTCAGAATTTTAACGAATGGCACCGAATGTCTTCTATTTAGTATCGAAATACTTGAAATCAATGTGAACTTCCTCAAGCAAAATTCTATTTAATATCAGAGTACATACAGTACACTAAGTCACAACATTTTGTACTGCATCTCCAAGCATTATTTAGGTCCAGATTCAACCAGACTTCAATAGTTTTAGTCTTTGAGTAATTAATTTAGTACAAATTAAGCTCTCTGTAGTCAAAATTAAAAACATTTTTCTTTTCTCCAAGTGAAAAGGTCATTCCAGTCAATCAAGTGTAGTATTTATTATCAAATGTACTGTATTTTAAGCAGAATGAATATACATTGATAAATGGCAACTGAACACAATACAATTTTTCTGTAACTTTGGTGCTATATTTGAGTTAACACTTATGTGTGAATTAAAAATACTTGGTTTCCATATTTATATTATGTTTAATGATTTTATTTTATAATGCTCTGTATCTATATTGATTGCACAGCCATTGTGTTCAGCAGTATACGGAGTGCAGTTGCACAGGAGGCAGCAGCAGTCCCTGGTGAATGGCCTGTGACAGGTTTGTCCATGCACTGTGTCTGTGAGGGAGACAGAGAGCACAAGATCCCAAAAAGATGTTTGCCCTGAGAGGCTGGCAGTCTGCGATGGACTCTGAGTGGCCTGGTGCATGCGGGAGATGATAATGCTCTCGCTCGCAAAAATACGTAATACGTATACTGAGATACGCTCAGGCATGCATGCGTCAGACACGCATGTATGTGCACACGGATACGCAGGGCTGTCCTTCTGCCCACTCATGCAGTTTTTGACATTATTTTATAAACAAGGCAGTGTCTATCAGGTCACTTTCTGTCACTTTTGTTTGCGTTTGTTTTGATTGGAAAACTTTTACGGCTTTGCATGCAAATCTGGTAGTAGGAATTTGTCCGGAATTTTATCGAGACGTCCATAGCTTTTGTATCGCCGATTTACTCTGGGGATATATTGCTGTCTTTGCATTCATATCAATTACTTCATTGAATTCACCAGCTAAGTTTGGTACTGGCCTAAACAATGAGCAGGAAAAAGGCAGAGTGAAGAGAGTTCAGTGAAACCCCAGGTGAGGCAGAGGCGGCGTTTGTGTGTCTGAGGTGGTCCGCGCACGGGAGGCGAAACTGGGCCGGCGTGGGGAGGGAGGGGAACGGAACGGGGGGGCGGGAGGGGGTGCAGGAAGCGGGTACAGTAGGTGAGCAGGACGGATGGATGTGGGGGCCAGATGCGGAACCGGACGGTAGACTAAACCGGGGAGCGGCGGCGTGGAGCCACTGCCCAGGCCTCCGGCCTGCTGCTGCCCACATGTGCAGCCTCCCTCCTGCCCGGGCGGGCCCGCGTTACACACCCCATTTACAACAAAAACTTGTCAATAAGGATGGAATGTTGCCCTGCTTTGGGGATGGGGGGGTGGGGTGTGGGGGGGATGGGGCTGCCGTAAATACCCCTTTTGTTAGGGGAGCCCCCCGATCCGGTTTTTTCCCTTCCAGGAATAACAGGGGGGCGGACGACTCGGCGGGGGCGTCTGCCACGCTGTCCGAACCCTCGGAACGCCCCGCCGCCGTGCCAAACGGGAGCTCCCGCGGGGGTGGGGGGGGCGGCGGGGGGTGGCGGGTCGGCCCCGGGGGAACGCGGGCAGCCTGGGGTGTCCGGGGGCAACGCGGGCAGCCCGGGCCGGGGCACTGATGCCAGTCGCTCGTGTGGGTCCCCGCCCCCCGGGGTTGAAATCGTGTCCAAAATCGGCGGCGGGTCGCCGCGCCTCCGGGTCCATCCATCACGCTCGGGCATCGGGCAGGGGCGGCGTTTTCGGCAGCCCCCCCCCCGTGACGGCTGAGACGGATGGTGTTTGATTTGCCTTTCTCGCGCCCGTGCTGGGTGGTCCCGGCAGAGGGGGGGGGCCCTGACGCACCACGGCTGGTGGGTTGCCGTGAGACCGTCGTGCCGCCGTCACGGCTGTCTGACTGGATACGCCCGTGTGTTCCTGAGCACTGAGCGCGCCGACTCCGCCAGTTTCCCCTCCAACTCCTAGTTTTCGTTTCCCCCCCTAAAATCAGCCGTCCAGTGTTATCATACTAAATACATTATGCAACCCAGGTCTATGTAATGTTTAATTGTATGAACAACGCTTACACACACACACACACACACACACACACTGTACTGGCACAAATTCTGAAAGAAGTAGTTTAGTACTTTTAAAACTTTATCTGTGCCCTTTCTTGTGTTGTAGTTTCTCTGAGCCATCTTCATTAGTAAAAATGTATTTTAAATATATGTTTGCATATATTTATATATGTATTTGTGTGTGGGACCAATGTTTTTTTTTTCTTGATTTGGCTCTCCACATTCAGCCACAACAGTTCACATATGTTTAAAGTGTGGATTCTCAGCTTTTATTAAAGTGTATTTTTATACATTTTGACTTCACCATGTACAAATCAGCACTTTTTGTACATAGTGCCCCCATTTCTGGGCACCATAATGTTTGGGATAAATGGCTTCACAGATGTCTTGTTTATTCAGTTGTGTTCAATAGCTGCCTTGGTGCAGGTATGTGAGATCTTTCAGTATCTAGGATTTTGCTTGAATATGGAGTCTGTTATTTTTGTTTATTAATATGAGGCAAAGAGTTGTGCCAATGAAAGTAGAAGAAGCCATTATGAGGGTATGAAATAAGAAAAAAATAACAGGCATAGGACAAACCTTAAGCTTGGTAATTGCAAAGGGCCTTGTTGGGCAAGGAAGACCTCTAGAGTTGATGACAAGAATTCATACCATAATGAAGAAAAAACCCCAAATGCCTGTCCAACAGATCAGAAAAACTTTTCAGGAGGCAGGTGTGTAACAAATCACTGACTACTGTCTATTACAGTAGACTTCACAAACAGAGCTACACAGGCTACACTGCACAATGCACACCACTACAGTTTGCTGAGAAGTACCTAAAAGAGTCTGCAGAGTTCTGGATGATGAGACCAAGATTCACTTGTGAATTGAATGGCTGCCACAGGTACCGGCTCACTTGTCTTCATTGATGATGTAACGGCTGATAGCAGCAGCAGCAGAGTAAATTCTGAAGTGTACAGAAGCATCTTGTCCCCTGAAGTTCAAGCAAATGCCTCCACAGTCACTGGATGGCACTTAGTCCTACAGCAAGAGTATGATCCCAGACGCACTGCTGTAAGTGACAATGGTGGACAGGAAAAAAACAGGAAAACTCTCGACTGGCCAAGTCATTCCTCTGAACTGATTCCAGCTGAACATGCGTTAAGAGAAAACTTAAGGCAGCAAGCCAGAGCTGAAGGTGGCTGCAGTACAGGCCTCACCAGAGAAGACACTCAGCACCTGGTAATGTCTATGGGTCACAGACTTCAAGCAGTCATTGCATGCAAAGAACATCCAACAAAGTACTAAACATTAATACTTTCATTTACATTAACATTTATATGCCACAAATATTGTGGTGTCCTGAAATTCGGGGGGTAATGCATAAAACCTGCTGTTATTTCTACATGGTGAAACCAAAATGTATTAAAATGCCCATTAATAAAAGCTGGGAATCTGCTCTTTAACCACATGTGCATTTGAGTACTGACCCAAATCAAGAAAAAATTAAAAATACATGTTAAATAATCTTTGTCTCAAACATTGTTGTGCTCAGTAATGTGCTGTCCCTGCTCCAGGGTCCTGGTCTTTCTCTGGGGTCACAAGCAGTCTGGCCTCAGTGAAGACAGGTAGACCTGCTCTGTGTCACTTGCGTCAAGGCCCATGTCAACACCCCGGCCTGGCCTGTTGACTCACACAAGCCATCTCTCCCAGAGTCTGGCACGGGGCCTCGGTGAACACGTAACTGCCATTGTCCCACACCGGCCTGTACGCCGGTCTCGGCCCTCAGCTCGACTCCACTGTTTTGTGTGCGTATGCATCGGACGCATTCATCCTGCAGGCAGTGACTCACATTAATGTCGGTCTTCTGAACCTGTGAATCAGCAGCGAAAACGACTCGGCATGTTTCCTCTGGATCAGATGGGGACGTTATTCTGCCCTTTTTGGCAAAAATGCTGATGTGTCTTGTACTTTGTGGAGCACGCAGCTTGCTTTTGACTGTCGCAGCCGATCCCCTCGCTGCGGGGCCGATCCAGGCGGCTCTGCGGTGGCAGGGGTGTTGTCTCCGACCGCTCGGGTGATCTGAGCGTTGGGTCGGCCAACAGCCGATGACAGTGACTTGGAGCTGCTGCTGCAGGCAATCAGGGGTCGGGGGGGTGGGGGGGGGGGGGGGGGGGGGGGGTTTGGGGGGGTGTGAAAAGAAGTGTTGTCAGGGCACATCTTCATCTCTTAGATGCCCCGTTTGTTTTCCCTTTCACAGCGTCGAGATTTACAGCTGCAGTGAGCACTACTGTACTGTGGTGGTATGGTGGAAATGTTGCAGCTTCTTCTCCATGCATGTGGTCTGTTGGTTGATGTGGTGCACAGTGTTGATACCGTGATGTGCAGAGCACTCGTATTGATATTGGTCAAATTATTATTACAATCTTGTTGGATAGTTGAGTTTTCTGGTGGTGTGTGCATTTTGTTGGCTTAGCCCTACTGTTACTCTGTACGACTGGGGGACGTAGTGCCTTCTAATCAGAGGACTACAATTTATTTGCCCAAGGAAAATCTCAGGACTCACACAGGGTCTGCACCCAGTGTGAAAACATATATTTTGATAATCCTCCGGCAAATCCTTTCCTTTGGTTAGTTTAAAGCAACAAAAAAAAAAAGAACAGAAAAAACAAAAGGCAAAAAAAAAAAGAAAAACTGAAAGTGGGGAAGAGCAGGGTTTGGATTCGCCCGTGCGTTACATGGTGAGTCAGAGGCGAATCCCTCTCTAATGAAAATAAACCGCTGTGTGTTATTGTGGAGGGAAACTGTGCCCTGTGTTCTTCCACATGTGGTCCGACAGTTTCAGCCGAGGTCCTCACAGAACGTATTGTAGTTTTTTTTTCCCCCCCTCGTCTCTAAACTTATGGTTTGGACATCGTTAGTAATACAAAAGGCATTTCTATTTGGGAGGCATGCAGTCATAGATGGTCTGTACCCTAAGAAAGGCTTCCTTGTATCGCTCCCCTGTCTCCTGGGCTTATTGGCTTGTGTTTTTTGTGGAGCCAAACTCTTTACAGGTAGAAAAATCAGCCTAACTTTCAGGGAGGTCTTCCTGCAAAGCAGTGTCAGTACTGCTTAATGCCCGTTAGTCTGTAGATATTTAGCGAGCCACAGTGCATAATATACCAAAATTATATATTTTTCGTTAAACATAATTTACAATATGGCAGCAAAATGCATTTGAAACCTTTTTTTATTTTTTATTTTATTTTTTTTGCCATTGTGGCATTTTTGTCTTTAATTCAAAGGTATGTAGATGTATGGATTTCATTTATGAGTGAAAAGCATGATACAGTTTTTGACACGAGCAACAGACCGACATATTGCTTCAATTTGGCCAGAGTTGTATTTAATGGGAAAACAAATTAAAGGTTAATCAAGTGTGTAAGGGTATGTAGGGAATGAATTTTACAGCAATGAAAAGTCGGCGGGTGTGGGTTCACTTGTGCCTCCCCCACCCGCCCAGACACATGCACAGTTTTTATAACTATGTACATATACCCAGACACGCACACAACTTCACCTGAGGAAGAGTTGCTCTTCTGTTTTCCCTTACATATCACACTAATGCACAAGCATCTGCATTCCTTATGTTTGTCCACTCGTTTATTCAGTTCTTTCCTTTAATTTTTCACCCATATATACGTATATATCTGATTGATTGACAGCTGTGCTGAACCGAGGGATAAGTGGTGGTAGCCATTTCAGGACAATGACGGAGGAGAGCGCAGCCCCCACCCCACCCTTTTTTTTTGGCAGCCTGCGGCGCTTCTAAATTTACCTGCGAGTGTCAGCGTTTGTTTAGACGTGCTTTTCCGTCTGGAGGAATCTCTGCTCCTCTCCGCAGCCTGGAAAGTCCAGCTCTGCTGCCTGTGGGTTGCGGCTGGCGGCTCGGCCGCTGCCAAGACCAGGCTTCGTCCCGCGGGAGAACAATTAAACAGCTCTGAGAGCGTACCTAGCTGTCCCCGAAAGAAGAGCATCGTGCAGAACAAGGGAAAATGCACGTATTTCAGTTGAAATAAGGAGCGCTGCATTTTGCAAGTCTCTTATCACAGTATTACAACGAAGGACAGTAACATAATGCTGATGGGCTTTTTATATTTTTTGCTGTTTTTTAAGGTTATTTTTTCAATTAAATTGTCTGCATCTGCCTTTGGAAGGCACATCTGTTCTGCAGTTACTTTCACATTGCATCACCGAAGTAAGGCTACTCTCTCAGTCGAGTGTAGAAATGGGAGATTTCTGGATGAGATTAGTTGAACTCTGCAGGGAGTCGTGCAGGTGCAGGAGAAACACGTCAATGAGAGAAAGACAGAGAGGAATAGAGAGAGAGAGGGGGAGAGAGAGATAGAGATAGATTGAGGTGTGACCTAATTTGGGATGAATTCCAACAAGCTGAAATCTGTCTGCCGTTTCAGCTGTATTAACAGTTCACAAGTGCGGAGGCAGCTGTTGTGTGTGTGTGTGTGTGTGTGTGTGTGTGGGGTGGGGGTGGTGGGGGGGTAGCAGCAGATCAGCCAGTCTGCTCATGTTGTGTTGGGAGATGCTGAGGCGACTCATCATTAGCCCACCGCGTGGCAGCTTTCTGTATTTATTGCAGCAACTGGAACCAAGCCTGAAGTGTCCAGGGGCTGCACAGAGCATTCATCAAAAGGATCTGTGGAGCCCCAGCCTTGCTCCGGGAGCTGGTGTGGGACCCAGGGCTCCTCCTGTTGTGAGGGGGAGCGCTTTGTTTGTTCAGCATGAACCCTTCTCCCCGTGGGTCACCTTATTCAAGAAAAAAAAAAAAAAAAAAAAAAAAGAAGTTGACATTATGAAAAGTGACAGTAATTATGATCCATTAACCTTCTCCAGCTCTCAGGCAGATAAGAACCATAATGGCCGTGAGCCATACGAGTGATTTAAACTGTTTTTGTCTCCGGAGGTTAGAATAAGGTTCACAACACAGTGAAAAGAGTTTTTCCTCTCCTCTGTAGATGTCTGTAAAACAAGGTGACACAAAATACAGAGGTTCTCTGTAGTGCGGCGCGGAAGGAAACAGTTTTGATAGCAACACAATAGGGTCATTAAAGGGTGTTTCGTGTGTGAGTGATGCAATGCTGGATTTTTTGTGGAAAAAGTAGAGAAGAATGTGGTGGAGGGAGTGATTGTGTTTTACTACATGGCTGTATTTCATCTCGGTGAGGAAGCTGCCTTCATACCTTTTTAAAAATAATTTTTTTGCCTCCTGAGTTTTTGTTCATGTTTATTCCATTGCAGACATAAGCCAATGACATAGAGAGAGAGATGGAGAGAGAGAGAGAGAGAGAGAGAGAAAGAGAGTGTGTGTGTGTGTATATTATATATGTATATGCAAGCTTCATAACGTTTGGGACAAAGAGATTTTTTTTAAATTCATTTGGCTCTGTACTTTACAAATTAGATTTTTAATCAAACAATTTACATGTGGTGAAACCAGCACATTATCAGCCTTTATTTAAGGGTATATTTTTTATACACTTTGGTTTCACCTAGAAATTACTGCACATTTTATACATAGCCCCCATTTCAGGGCACCATAATGTTTGGGACATATTCATTTTATGTAAATTAACGTTGTCATTTTTAGTACATTGTCACGTATCATTTGCATGCAATGACTGCTTGGTCTGTGACCCATAGACATTACCAGGTGCTAAGTACCTTCTCTGGTGATGCTCTGCCAGGCTTGTACTGCAGCCATCTTCAGCTCTTGTTTGTTTCCAGAGCTAGTTGTTTTAAGTTCTCTCTTCAGCAAGTGAAGTGCATGTTGGTTGTATTCAGATCGGGTGATTTATTTGGCCAGTCAGAACATTTTCCAGTTTTTGGCTTTGAAAAAACTCTTTGTTGCTTTAGCAGTATGCTTGGGATCATTGTCCTGCTGTAGGATGGAGTATTGTCCAATGTGTTTTGAGGCATTTGAATGAACTTGAGCAGATAAGATGCTTCTGGACACTTAAGAATGAATTCTGCTTTTATCAGAAGTTGCATCATTAATGAAGATGTGGCAGTGCCTTATACATGCCCAAACCATAATGCCCCCACTACCATGTTTATTACATTACATTACAGGCATTTAGCAGACGCTCTTATCCAGAGCGACTTACACAACTTTTACATAGCATTTTACATTGTATCCATTTATACAGCTGGATATATACTGAAGCAATTTCAGTTAAGTACCTTGCTCAAGGGTACAACGGCAGTGTCCTTACCCGGGAATCGAACCTGCAACCTTTCGGTTACAAGCCCAGTTCCTTACCCACTGTGCTACACTCCGCCCTCCTCATTTATCAGATGAGGAGGGGTGCTTTGGATCTTGGGCAGTTCCTTTTGGCCTATAGACTTTGCTCTTGCCATCACTGAATACATGTGAATCTTGGTCTCATCTGTCCACTAGGCCTTTCTCTGGAACTCTGTAGGCTCTTAGAGTTATGCCTTAGCAAACTGTAACCTGGCCATCCTGTTTTTGTAGCTAACTAGTGGTTTGCATTGTACAGTATAGCCTCTGAAGATGGTTTGCTTTTGAAGGCTACTGTAGGCAGTAGTTACTGACAAATCCATACTTGCCTCCTGAAGAATGTTTCTGATCTGGTTTTTTGGTGGGGTTTTCTTCATTATGGTGAGAAGTCTTTTGTCATGAACTGTGTAGTTCTACCTTGGCCAACCAGGCCCTTTGCTATTACTAAGCTCACCAGTGCTCTCTTTCTTCTTGATGTTCCAAACAGTAGATTTTGGTAAGCCTAGGGATTGGCCCGTGTCTCTGGCTGTTTTTCCCTTATTTCACAGCCTCATAATGGCTTCATTGCCTTTCATTGGCACAACTCCTCATGTCGACAAACGCTAATGACAGACTGTAAAGGCAACGAAAGGCCTAGAATCAAGACTAGATACAGAAAGCTGTCTTCCTTACCTGCACTAAGGAAGCAATTGAACGCTCCTGAATAATCAGACACACCTTTGAAGCCATTTGTTCCAAACATTATGGTGCTCTGAAATGGTGGGGGGAGGGGGGGAGACTATGTATAAAAGGCCACAATGTATTAAAAATTCCCTTAAATAAAAACCGAATGTGCAGTTTAACCACATGTGAATTGTTTGACTTCCAAAAAAAAGGCACATTTTTGCCCATTCAGCCTTTTAGACTCCAAGAATCCATTGTCTCCTCTGACCAGAGTGCTTGAACTAAAAGCTAATGTACATTAGATGACAATGTAAACAGGTAGGATGAGGCAAACTTGGAGAAAGGTTTAAACGCGACATTTTCTGAAGCTGTTACTGTTTGGAAAAAAGGGGGGGGGGGGGACTTGTTACACATCACCTGATGTATTGCTTTAAAAAGGCATGAGCTTGTAAAAAAGGACATTTGGCTGCATTTCGCAAATGTTTTTCCAAAGGCTCACGTTGTTTATGATTTTCTGTAGACAGCTGATGGGGTACTTACTGTTTATAGATGGTTTTGGTTTGACTACGTATCAACATTGGAAGTAGTGGAAAGTGGTGTGTGGGACACCCCTGGCCTGATTACAGGAGGGTGGTGGGGTCAAATACTGTGCTCAGCAGCGAGGCCCTTAAGAAATGTTTCGCTCTGATTGCTCAAGTTTAAAATAAAAAACAGTTATTACTACCTTCTGGGAAATCCAGTGAAGATAAAGTGAGACACGAGCCCAGTGTGATTAATCACTTGTGGATCACTAAAAATATCTGTGTGATACAAGTTGGGGTTAATATTTCTGCACAAAATAAAAATAATATTTTAAACCCTGGGAATAAAAGACATTAGTTCACAGAAAACCCTTTGTTTTTTCATAAAATAACCAAGTGGTATTTAAAGTGCGTTTAATGGTAAAATGTTTAAACAAACCAAACATGTCATTTAACAAATTGAATGTAGGCACATTCAAGCCATTACAAAATGATTTGCTTGCCAAATTCAGTGAGCTAGCGAGAAGGCACAGACCCGAAGATCAACATCAGAAAAGGTAACTTTACATTATATAACATTACATGCACCTTTATTGCTACATTTATCACGACTATACAGCTAAGCTACTGGTTGTTCAATGTATAACATTAACTGAGTAGACTGAATTCTTACTGTAGTTATGGGTTTATGTAACTGTAGCCTGAATCAACAATACGCTGTGCAATGTGAACAAAACATTTGCTGTTACCCACAATTTAAGTTACAGCAAATGAACAGGCTGTCCCCATCTTTGGTAACAGTTAATAAAACTGTAATTGTGAATTACACCATACTGAACATACCAGCTTAGACCTGTTACATACACACGTAGCCTAATTTTTTTACTTATGTGTCCTCAAGCCTGTTTTGAGGAAGCAGTGCATCTGCTGAGTTTACCCAGTTTATTATTTTAGTAATGAACTGTCCACAAATGGGGAGTTAACTTTCTGGCCATCCATTAGAAAGGCTTTTAGCGCTGCATTAAAAAAATGTGAAAGCAAAATGTAGAGAGTGGTCAATTATGAATATCCTTCGGTTTGTTTCTGATTCAAAATGGCTTTTTAAAGGTTCGTCGCTTTTGTTTGCCCCCTTTCCACAATGAAGTGATGCACTATGGCTTTGCTAATGTGAATGTCTCCCCTTTTAAAGGGACATTGACTGTTCCATTGTACCTCAGTGTGGTTTTAATGGTTGTTGACTTGTTTGAAATGAAGGCATATGTCGACGCATTCATGCAAAAGCGTTCAGATTCAGCTTAAAATATTATTGATGATATAATATTTATTTAATAGTGTTTATTTTTATCCTTTCATGTTGCAAAAGATAATTTTTTTTCAAGTCTTGTCCTGGAAACTTGCTGTTTACAACAGTGGATTTGTCATTCCCTGATAATTATGTCCTGATAAGAGTATTATTGTCAAAAAGTATGTGTGTTGCTAGAGGTGCATTTACCAATTACGGAAAGTCACTTAATCAACTGCCTCAAGCCTTATAAGTGATTTTATTAGGTCCTAGAACTGAGCTCATCTTTAAAGCAAATACTGGTGATGTAATGTGTTTGAAGATAAATGAGCAGAATTACTTTTAACATACGCCTCCGCTTGTTTTTATCTCTTGGCACACATCCTACTGAAAACATTAGCAGCAAATCCGCAGGTGTCTTGTGAAATCAAGGTGTGTGTTCCATTAACGTGTTCCATCAAGCGTCATTAATTAAGATATCAGTTCCAACAAAAAAAAAAAACCAGCACACTGTACACAGTGAGCCCTGAGGACCAGGAATGATGAACACCAGGAAATATACACTCCAGCACACAGTGTGTTCTAATAGCAGTGGGAATAGCACTGGCGCAGTACTTGTAGCGGAGACGCACTGTTGTAAGAGAAGCAGAAACTCATTTAGAATCACATAATACAGCGCTTATGAAGTGACCTGGTGATGCGTGCTGTTAATATGCTCTCCCTGCAGTTAGCATTTCCTGCGCAGTCTGGCGCAGCGTCTGCACGGTCTGACCCAGTGTCTGCGCAGTCTGGCTCAGCGTTTGCGCGGTCTGGCTCAGCGTCTGCACAGTCTGACCCAGTGTCTGCGCAATATCTGCACAGTCTGGCCCAGTGTCTGCGCAGTCTGGCGCAGTCGCGTCCGTCCCGCGGCTGCTGATGGATGGCCTCCGGCTGCACGCGGACGCTCTCGGCCCGTGGGCGGGGGACGGGTGGCCGGCGGCCGACGGCCGGGACCGAGCCGCTCTGCCGTACGTTCGCCTCGGAAATGTTTACACTGGCTCGTGATTAACACCTTCCAGGTGTTCTCCTGGAGATGTTCGCCGTCTTTGGTTTAGACAACTTTCTACATTTTCTTCATGGTTAGGCACGGTCATCTATATTTATAAAGCGCGATGGGCCAATATTCTGAACTGTTGACCACCATTTATTTCGGGAATGTCTTATAAACTGTGCTTCTCTTCGGGGGGGAAAAAACGAAGGTTAGAATTCCACAGTGACACTGAATGTAACTCAGCGGGGGATTAAGGTGGGGGGGTGGGGGGGGGGGGCGGGGGCGGGGGTGGAAGGAGGGGCGGAGTGAGCTCTGCTTCAAGGGTATGACTCGCGGACTGATACTGCAGACAGCTTTAATAATTACTCTTCATTTTCATTAACCCTATCTCCTCCAGTCTAGACAGGAAGGCCCTGCTCTGGCCACAGACGGTCGCAGGCTTGCAAACAGGTTTGGTGGTGGAAACCACTGCCCTTCTGGTCTTTTGGTTTGCTCATTCATTCATTCATGCATTCATTTATTCATTCAGCTGTTTGCAGGTCATCTGTAAAGGCAGAAGAATCCTGACATCTAGTGATTCTAGTCGTTTCTATAAGCCTTTAATAGTTTTCAGTTAACAGTACTATACTGTAATCATAAGGTCCATTTAAAGTTTTTTATACCTGAGCAGCCTCTATCTCTTGCAATAAAATATCTTGCTAGTGATTTGATTAGTGACTGGAATAAAATGCGTATTATTAAACCTATGCAACAATATCTCAAAATTTGAATGTGGCATAAATTGAAATTTGAAAGAAACTCAGTTTCAACTTATGCATTGTTTTCTGTGCAAATTTGTACAATTACTGGGGTTTGTTGTCATGAATTTCAAAAATATTGCATTAATACTGAATTATGTAAGAAGAAAATATATTCCACAGCCACGCAATGTCATTGCCATTTTGTACAGTACACTTAGATTTAACCATCCTTGTGAAAATTTTCAAGGTCATTTCCATGACTATTTTATTTCTAATTCTGAGCATCATGGAAGACTACTATGTACACTTAAGGGTTCAATGAGAGAGAAAACAGGTGTAGGTTTGGGAGAATGGTGATCGACTAGCACTTGACTTTCACTGAACCTGTGAGTACAAAACGTTTTTTTTTGGTGTGCTGTAGACCCTGCTTGTTATTATTTCACCACTATAGCATCTTGTCATTATGTATCATATTTGATTCTGGAGCTTAAAGTTAATCTTGAGTTCATAGTACAAACGTGGCTGGAGGTATCTTGTGGGATTTAGGAGTCAAAGTGCATAGCAGGCTCTGTCTCTCCTCCCCCAGCTGAAAAGATCTTTGCCGTGTCCTGAACATTTTAGTAAGCAACTGTGATATAAGGAAGAGATTTCAAAAGCATGCACACAAAAATACTCTGGTAATCACAGACAGATGGGGCGTGTTAAAATGATCATATTTTCTGATTCAGCATTTTTCTTCGTGATTTTTGAATTATATGGTAAAAACAATTTTTTGAAAATTTTTTTGTGGGGGGGGGGGGGTGGGTTAATAATGGATATAATAACGCTACGTATATGATTGTGTGTGTATATTATGCATGCATTGCTATTTGAAAGTTGTTGCATAAGACGTTGTTTGGTTGAGAGAAAACATGTTAGACCGTTGGAGAGATGTGGATTGAATTTGGGTTTTACTTTAAAAGTCTGAACTCTGACATGAAGAATTTTTTAAGTTGATAAATCATTCCTCCATTACTCTGTAAAGAAAGCTCTGTGATGGGGCAGCGCAAGCTTTGCACAAGTCTGTCGTTGCCAAATCCGTCCCGGGCCCTGTGGAGTTTCAGGAGCTATGCTTTTCGCATCGCGTTGCGTGCGGCTCGTATTTAAGTTTGTAGAAATGCCTTCGGTTCGGAGGAGTCGCGTACGCCGCTAAGCCCGGGGGTGAGAAAGGAGTTCGGCTCAAAAGCTCCCGCGGTCGGTGGTCTAGTGCAGGCAGCACAGGCAGGGCAGGAGCAACGAAAATAAACTCTACCTTCTGGCACTCAGGGTGGGCGATGCCATTCTTGGTTGGGGACCTGAGCTCTGGTGAGTGTTAGAGCTGTCACTGCTCTCCCCCCCCCCCCCCCTTCATCCCGGTGGAACCTCCGGGGGCTGGGTCAGAGCCAGAAACATTCCCAGCATTCCTGCAGGCTGGCACTCTATCTGCCCTACGCGAGGGCCGCCACGGGGGTTCATGTCGCCACTGTCAAATTGAACAGGACGCAGAGATAATCTAAACCAGTGCTACCACCCCCCCATCTCCCCCTCCCAACCTCCCTGCCCAGCACCCGCCCACCCCCCCCATCCCCCCCTCCCAACCTCCCTGCCCAGCACCCGTCCACCCCCCACCCCCCCACCCCCCCCCCCCTCCCCCTTTCCAACCTCCTCACACCATGGCCCCAGCACTCAGAAGGAAAGAGCACACAGCTGTGCAGTGTCCTGACCAGGCAGCTCTTAGTGAACTTGGCATGTTCTGACAAAATCCATTTTCTGATGTAGCTGTGATTAAAATGATGGTCCTGGAATGGTGACGTGCGCTCCTCTGGGTTTTGGGGGGGGGGGGGGGGGATGGGGGAAACACAGCTGTACGGAGCACTGTCCCACACGACGAACTGGCTGCTCAACCTTTCCAAGCCACAATTAGGAGGAGACGCCAGCACTGGGGAAAAGGATTCATTCATCTAATGATGTGCGAGCTTCATTGTAAATGGACAATTAACAGCATTAGTTGTCGTTGATACGATTGTCTCATGTGTGTATGTGTCTGTGAGCTGATAAACCTTATTTCATTCAACAGTATGAATGTAATGCAACTATTGAAGTATTCAAGTCTGCTTGAAGATGCACTAAAAAATTACATCTGGATGAAATGCAATGTTTCATTATAAATGATGAGCGCAATGAAAATGAACTGCAGTGCTCAGATCAAATTGAATGCAAACCAAATGTGTATTTAGCAAAAATGTCTCGTAGCCAAACATAATTGGGTTAATTAGAGATGTTCTAGAAGACTTTCTCTGTGCCCATAGTTAGATACATTTTTCCATTTCTTTTGGAACATCAAATCAGATCTAATCTGATACAGTGGTCTTTTCAAAATCACAAGATTCATAACTTCTATGAAAATATAGCCAAGCTGCTGACTTTTGGTTTCTAGGCATGTCAACCGAAGAATACTTCAGTTTATGCCATGTAGTTTAGCCCCTCGTGTCACCGTAAGAGGATTTTTAAATGAGAAAAACCTCAATACTTTCACTTGTTGTATTTGTTTATTTGGAAATATAATTTGTCGGCCCACTGTAAAGATGCTTACTGCTACACTAGACACTGCATGTGGAACATCGGTTTAACCAGTAAATAGCAATAAAATTCAGTGCAGAACATTTCCTGGAAGGGTATACACGTACTTGACTGATTTCTCCATGTCTGCAGTGTGACTTGGCTTGTACTGAAAGTCGTAGCGAAAACGATCATCGACAGCCGCGCAGGTTAGCTGATACTTTATAGTTAGCTTCAAACTAATCGACGGGCGAAGACAGGTCAGTGCATAAGCGTTTGTGCTCCTGCAGGGCCTTTTGTTGATTCGAAGCACGCTCCTTAGCGTTGTCATTACAAAATCATCGAGATCATTACTTTTTAATATTACCAGTATCACGTTCAAATTCGCAGCCCTCGTGTCTGTAGTTATCCTTTCTGCAGGGCGTTCGTCCGCAGGCTGGATCACGGGCGTCTCTGTGCGCCGAATGAGAACAAGGCCGCGCTGATGAAGTAATCGTTTTAGATAATGCCGGTCATTATCTTATCTGGCCGTGGCGCTGGGTCTGACCGCGCCGGGGGTTACCCCTGGGTCCGAGGGTGAGTCCGCTCGGCCCCGTGGCCCTGCCCCCTGGGTCCGAGGGTGAATCCGCTCGGCCCCACGGCCCTGCCCCCTGGGTCCAAGGATGAATCCACTCGGCCCCGCGGCCCTGCCCTGCCCTGCCCTGCCCTGCCCTGCCCCAGCGCATGCTGGAAGGCACTTCATTCGCTGTTGTTTTAGCGGAGGAGAGCGTCAGGCCCCGTCGGGGACCCTGAGGGTCTTGGCCACTCCCGACCGAAATTCCCCCCTCCCCTCCCCCCCGTGACTTTTCAAATGTTATCGTTTCTGCCCCCTAATTGCCTGTAATTTGCCTGCTGAAAGAATCCCAGCTTGTCTGGCCTCTGACGCGGTGTAACCAGAGCTCCCTGGAGGAAGAGGTGGACTCCTTTTACTAATTCGCAGAAACACGTATGCTCGTACCTAATTACAATTGCTCTGCGGCATTGATCTTGATTGTAGCTTAACTTTTGCGCGCTGCCCCGCGGGGCTACAGGAAACCGCACCGGGCGACAGGAAGTCCCGGAGGGGCAGCCGACGCACTTCAGTTTTTATCGCCGATCGTCCCCCCCCGCGCAAGCCGAGGAAATCAGTCGGGCCCGCTCCTCCGGCGAATTAATTTAAATACGAGTCGAGCCTGTGGTGTCGCTGACCGGTTACCTAGGAGATGAGGTTTTACAGGGAATGGTGAGTGCCCATGTGGGAACAGTGGGTGGGGGGGGGGAGCACCACTTGGCGGGGGTTCCACCAGGGCCTCCCTACCTCCCAAACGGAGTGGCGGTGGGCATTCGTGCTCCTCCACAGCTGTGTCCCGTCAGGCTGAGAGAGGCCTCCTCCTCCTCCTCTACCTCGCCCACCCCTGTGAGCTGGCTGTGGTTTCCTCAGTGTGGTGGCAGTATATCCTCCTCATTGTCTAAGCCCATTTACTGCATTACCACGGTTCGAGATCTCAGGCACGCAACGTGAATGCGTGTGCGTTCGCTTCTGCTGCCAGAGGAGGCTCTGTTCAGTTGAGGGAACGACATCCTGTATACAGCATGTCATCTCCGCGTAGAGCCTGCATCGCAGGATGTAGAATGTGGTGGCCCAGGGTGAGGAATGGCTGTTTTGACCTTGTGTTAGAGTGCCTTACTTCAACTGCTGCAACAGAAACCCAGCTGTGTAAATGCATTACAGCATAAGTACTGTAAGGTGTACAAATTGTTAGCAATTTAAAATGCCCTGGTACAAGGGTGTTTGTCCAGGAATTTATAATGATGAAAGGGATCAGTGGGATTATAGTAATAGTTTTCAGTGGCAATATGTTGAAATATATTTTAGAAAAATAATATATATGTAATTTTAAAAACGTTTCCCGTATGTGCAAGTGTAATGTAAGAAACCTTACTTTTTGTAAGGACACCCTTCTGAAAGTATAAAATCAGTGCATATTTTTGTTATTAAAATCTTAATTCATTCATTAGTTGTTCATCTGGGAGTTTTTAATACCCCTCCTCCTTTGTGGCTGCAGTTCTTTTTGTAGTGCAGTTGTTTGAAAACACAGACATGGCGTGTGCCGTGAATATGTGTTCCTGGGCAGAGTGAGAGCCACAGCACAAAGGTTCCCCGGCTGAATCACACTGTCTGATGAACCGAACGCCTGTCATCTTACCTCCCCCGTCTTCTGCTGCTGCTGCTGCCGCTGCTAACAGGAAATGGCAGAGCTCCAAGCCTTAATGCTGAAGAGTCAATGCAAATAGATAAGAATCGCATCTCCCCCCCAGTGACTCAGCAGCGACATTTGGATGTTTAGAGTGCAGCTGAAGTGGTGCATGGCGAGCCCCACCTGAATCTGCTTTTCTCTGGAACACGTCTGAATCAAAACTCATGAAAGGAAAGGCCAGGCTCAGGTTGTAAAATTGTGGGGGTTTTTTTTGGTTGTTCTGAGGAAAGAGTTGTCCTTTTGCTTTCCAAATCACCAAAACGGTTTCATTTTTGATACCAAGGTTCAAAATCTACTATGTGGAATTGCTTATAAAAAATACCAAACAATAGATATAGCTTGTGTTTAATAATATTTATGATATTAATTATCTGTATTTGACATAATAGTCAAGAATTACATTGGTGCATTATTATCATAAAATACAGTTAATGTAAGACTTGTTTCAGTATGTTTCCATCTTTGACATAGATTTAGTATTTACAATAATTTTTTTACAACATATTATTTACAATAAATGATACGGAAGATTATTGAACATTTAATTTTGAATGTCAAAATTAATTTGAAACCTTAAGAATTGCTTTGATTTTTTTATATTAAATTACTTAATGTTCATTATAATTTTAGAATTTCTGCCTTAAATTTAACTTTTTTCAAACGAATTTTCTTCAGTATGTTATAACTTTTATAATTTTATTGCCATCATTAGTACATGTAAAAATGAAATGAAATAAAACTAATTTAAAATAAAGATTTCCAGTTGTTAAAGACATACCTGTGATTAACAGCCACTGCCTAAATGAACATTTCATGCAATTTAATGCCATTTTATTTAAGAAAGTTAAACCACCTTAAATTGCCAGTGTTTAATCTGTAAATGTTTGATAAGTTCTTGTTCAGTTTTAATACATACATGTCCACAATTCATGGATCCATTCATTATTATGTATAATTATACAGTATAAAAGTAAATTTTCCAAAATCAATATTATATTTGATTACCTAATACGCTTTATTTTTTTCCAACATCTTATGCCCCTTGAGATATTATACAGTTTTATTCAGCCTTACGGTACTGTACTGTGAGATGTACAGCAGTTTTTTGTTTTTTTTTAAGTACTGATTGTCCCCTTTTGAATCAGGAAGGAAAGCACTTCACTGACTTTCCTCGGTTTGTAGTCGAGAGGAGCGCTCGGATGAGGCCAGTACGCCCTGGCTCTCATGCTAAATGCGGGGGACACGCCACAAAACGCTCAGCGAGGCTTTGCTAAAGTGAAAACACGTTGATCTGGCATCGCTGCTCGATACCCTCCACAGAAACCCGGGTCCGTGCCGGGGCTGGCTTGCTGCGTTTGTGTAATTGCGCTTTAAAAAAAAAAAAAAAAAAAAAAAAAAAAAAAAAAAAATCTCCTCTGTAACAGAACATGGGCAGAGGAGGCAGGAAGCAAGGTCTGCGCGCTGATTGTTTATTTTAATATCCTTTTAGGAAACGAGGACAACCGGCGGCCGCCATCTCACAGGCCAGGTCGATTTCGGCGGTCTGCTGCTCGTTTGTCACTCGCTCTCTCCCCACTGATCCCGCTCTGGAGTCAGATGTCCATCCTGCAGACAGAGCTGCGTGTGCCTATTGTTCGCTACTGCACACGCTGTCAAGGTCAGACGTTTCATTGTCATTGGACGGGGTGGGGCGGGGGGGTGGGTGCATCATAACACAGTTCACATTTTTTGGTGCTTTGTTCCCCTTATTAAAATGATGTGATTATTTTAAAATGTGAATATTTGGCATTCTCTTCGATTTTGTGGAACATTAAATCCATGTTTAAAAAAATAATGTCCCCAGTGGAGTTACCGAATAATTAAACCTGCATGTCAAGTTTTTGCTATCTTTGCCGGGCCACTAAATATTTCAGCGTGACTTTGTTTTATATGTAGAAACGGCCGCAGAGAGAAGAGCACAATGGTTTGCGGTGTGTCCGGGCATATCTGAAATGTCCAGTTGCAGCTGCTCATTAACCCTGTGAAATAATGCATTTTCATGGTTCCCTGCACGTGGGTGTCAGTGCTGTGCTGCTTGTCTCCTTTGAGCAGCCCTTTAATTTGAGGATACCGCAGCTGGGGGGGGAGGGATTGGTTCTGTGTTTGGTGGGCACAGCCCCCTAGTGCCTGGGAGAGCCAGTAATGACATGCTGGGGTGGACCACTCCCCACCACATCCCCTCTGTGCTTCTTCATTTTGGGAGATGACAGGCGTCCCCAAGAAGACCCCCTTCGCCTGCCCTGGGACCCCCCCCTGCGATCGCTCCCAGGAGTCTGTAAACACCCCCTCCGCCCCCCCCCCCCCCAAAACCCAACCCAACCCCCTTCCCCTCCCACCGGTCCTCATTTTAACAATGCCCAGATCTTTTCCCCTTCCAGCTCTGGGAGAAATGCGTCCATTTGTTTTGTAGGAGATCCATATCCATCCATAACCGGGGCTTTACTGGAGCTGAGACACAGCCCATAAACTAAAGGCAGCTTCCCTGACTACCGCACGAGGGAGGCTTTTAACGCCCCAGCCAGTAAATGATATGCTGGGTATTTACTTTTTTTAAAAACTTTTTTTTCTGTTGCCTTTTTTTTTGTTTCTCCGGTCCATCAGAGTGTGGGTTTACAGTTTACTATCTGCCATTTGTCCGCTCTTTATATTTGATGTTAAAGCTGGGACCACCCAAGAGGATGGACGAGCAGAAAGCTCCTTCACGAAGGCCTGTTCTGCTCTGGGCTTTCCGCGTCCACTGCAAAATAACAACAGTCCACAGAGAGGAGCGACTTTTGGCAAGGGGCTCACCCGTGTCCGTTCTTAGCCTGAAGCTCGTGTTTATACTTGGGGTTTCTCTACTCTAAAATTATAGATATAATTGATATAATTTCAGAGTTAAAGATGAGGTGCGCTGTGCCCTTTTCTCCCTATCTTTTATCTGTGGTGGTAGCGCAGCCATGCTTGTTTGCCATGCAGGAGTAATTCATAGTTTTCCCTTTTAAGCTGTTTTTGGGCATTTGTATGAGAAAGATTAAGAGCTTGAGCCACTTGTTTTTAAATGTTCCAAATATATGCCTCTTCTATGTTCTATGAGTCATAAAGTCATTTTTCTTTGACAATGTTGAGGGGGCAGTAATATGCAGTGTATGATTATTTTATTTTCAATTTATGTTTTCAGCAGATACAATTCAATAAGATTGAACGTGAATTATGTATAATTCTAGGTTTAAGTTCACCAAAAAGCTGAAATAAGGATCTGGAAATGATCTGGGAAACTTTTTTTCCCAAGCCAATTTTGGGAATTTAGTGAGTAATTTGACATTTCATTTCACCCTGTAAGTCTTCCTGTCCTCCATCCCCTGATTACCTGGACCCTGACATTGTACCTAGCAAACCACAGCACATATTACTTTGCTTACCCGGTCCAGAATGCAATAGTTATGTTTTCAAGTTCCTGTTGTTCCAAGGAGTGCCATGTTCATGCATTGTGGCGGACCACACATATTTGTTGTGAACGCGAGCCATGTGTGGACTGGTTTATTAAGAGGAAGATGTTTGTGATGAAGAGGCCATTCTGTGAAACAGCACTCAGGGACTAGGAGGTCACCCCTACATTTGTGGTCATGAGATTCCTGAGGGATAGGCGGACAGACAGACAGGCAGACAGGCAGACTGACATAGATACTGACAGGCAGACAGGCAGACAGACAGATCGAATGACTGACAGAGAGACTGACTGGCAGACAGGCAGGCTGACTGACTGACTGACTGACAGGCAGACAGACAGGCAGAGACATTTACATTGTTAAGTCGGTACATCTCATTTTGTACTACTAAATTAAATTTTTATGGTGCTGCTGCTGTTAATTAAAAAGATGTCACACTTTGAATATATCTAAACAAGACCGTGCTTGTTTAATGTGCTAAGTAGGTAGTTCTTCTCAAAAGCCAGGCAATTGGAGAAATATATTATGAAGCTTTGCATGTCTGCTCCTTGAGGGACAGGAAAACTTTCAAACTCAGCAGTTGTTTCTGACTTCATCATTGTTTCCTCCTTCTCTTCAGCAGAAGTCCTATTTTTACCAGGCATGGGAAAGTCACACACGGTGGTGGCCCCATGCACAGTCAGCTGCATTTTCTCTCACTTCAGGCTTCACTTAAAGTACATGTTTCAGTGTAAGAGAATCCATGTCCGTGAGCCTGGTCCCTGATTAGTTATAATTACCATTGGAAGTGGGCAGTGCAAATATTACCTCGAATCAAAGTGTTTTTCTTTTTTCTTCTTTTTTTTTTTTTTTAAATAAAAAAAAACCACACAGACACGCACACACAAAACAAAACGATGGGAGAACTTTAGACCTCTGCAGCGTGCCAGACAAAATAAAATTAGAGTGGTTACACTAGTTCATGTTTCTCATTCAGTCGAGCGATAGAGGTGTGTGTAAGTGAAGGTGAAGGCTGTCTAATAGGGCGCTCATTGAGCTCTCCGTGCTTGGCCCCCTCGCACAGCCTCAGATAATTTCATCACCGGCTGATGTGTACACAGTTTAGAGCGCAGCTTCACCTCTCTTCTGCCACTTAATACTGAGCAGTCTGGCCCGCGGTGCTGTTTTTGGCCTGCGAGCAGTGCGTTGTGCAGTGAGGCGCTTGCGATTAAAAAGTTGCATTGCAATACGGAAGAGGCGAACGGCTCCTATTCTCTTGCCTTGTCCCAGTCGGTGTGCGTGTGTGAGCGTGTGTGTGTACGAGTCTGCGTGCATTTGTGCTTGTGCTTGTGTGCGTGTGCATGCACAATCAAGCAGGAGCCTAGAGTTTGGGCTGTGCAAAAAAAAACTGAGGGCGTGTATTTTTCCATTTCTCTGCATTTATCACTTTGAGTTACGGTACATAGTACTCTGCACTGCTGCTCTTTCGGACCAAAAAAGAACAAAATGGGAGATTTATTTACTTTTTTGTATTTCAAATTTTATGTGGTTTATTAATTAATTTTCAGCTGCACACCATAAGTGTTAACTGTGTGTGTGCTTGCGTGCTTGCGTGCGTGCGTGCTTGCATGTGTGCGCGCGTATGTGTGTGTGTGTGTGTGTGTGTGTGTGTTTGGATAAGCCACTCTCTGAATGGCTTCTTTCACAACCCCGTGACCCCCAGTTCAGGGGCCTGCTTCTGCTCACAGCCCCACTATCGCGGGCTGATGTGTCAGCGTGCTGTCCCGCTGCTGTGCGGAGAGAGGAGAGAGAGAGAGAGAGGGGAGCGCTATCGTGTTCTCCGCTTGTTTTGCAGATCATAGGCAATCTAATCTGCACGGGATGAAAGAAGGTAGCAAAGGCGCTCCCTAATTACTAATTTGTTCAGTATCTCCAGTAAACTCCGAGGGGGGTTAGCTCCCTTTTTTCCCCTTGTTTTTTTTTTCCTGCCTCCTGTTTTTCTTCCCCCTCTATAACTACGTACACACACGCAAATACTGCATGCATATGCATAAATGGGCTGTAATAGCAGTATAGGATTTCTGAAAGTATATAACAGCACGACAAAATAGAGAACAGATGACAAGAAGGAACTGAAGTGTGTTTCGGTTGTGTCTTTTAATTTTGAAATTAAAACCAATTATCTGTTCCAGCACAACGGCATGCAGAAAACAATTCTTCCCAATGCAATTTTATGAACCTCTGTCATATCTAAATTAAATGGAGGGGGGGGGGAACCCCCTTACCTAAATGTAGACCAGTAATGGCGAAGTTGAGTTGTTGGTGAGCCCAACAGTGATAACAGCAGCGAAGCTGATTCTGCGTTGAACGTCCCTCATTGGTGGATGCGTCTCTCGGGGGGGCGGAGACTCCCGGCCCGGTACTGGCAGGTTCTCTGGAGCTGGGCCGAGTGTCGAATCCCCGGCGGGGGGCCCGGGGCTGAGGATCGCAGGGATCAGTTATCGCTCCTAATGTGAACCATGTCAGTCGCGGCGGGTCCTGGCCGCCTCTCCGGGGTCCTCCTGGCGGCCCGTGATTGTGGGCCAGGGAGCCGGGGGAACAGCGCAGGGCATTGTGAGGGCCCCGGGGGCCCCCGCTCCGCTTCCTGCGTGGCCCCGCTCGGGCCCGCCGCGGGGGAGCCTCGCTCAGGTTGTCAGGTCACGGGGTTAACACAAGCCAATTACCAAAACAGTTAAGGAGGAGACAGGAAACACAATATTTACCACATGACTGCCAGAATGATATACCACACACCAAGAGAAGGGTCCCGATTTAAGGAGCCTTTGTGCTTTCCCTTTCAATTTGTTAGATTTGTCTTGGTAGTGGCAAGACATTTTTGTAATAATACACTTTACACTTTTAATTTTGTTTAGTATTTTTTTTTAAAATCATAGCACTAATACACCGTGGCTGTCAGACACAGAGGCAGTCAGCCATCTTGTTTAGCGTTTTCCTTCTGGAAAAAAAAAATCTAATAGTTTAACTTATTGGGACCCCAAAGTTACCCCAATACAGGGAAGCCACTGGTTTGAGCCAGAACTTTGAAGTCTGCATACCAGCGACGTACGTACACACGAGACACATCAGCACCTCCGTGGATTCTGGGACGGGGGGGAAAACGCGATGCGTGTATACGCGTGTATATCCCAGTGCGCCGAATGGAAATGAGGAGCTGGAGACGTGATCCTTTAATTCCATTAGATTCACCCTCTTTCCCAGCTGCATTGAATTGCTTTAATGTTTCGCTGAGGACGTTTCCTGTTGCCTCTCCACTTCTGTGCATTAGAATGACAGGGATACTCATTTCAAGGGCTCCCCGACTGCATACGCAGACAGGTTAGCTCTGGAACAGAGTCTGTACCCTGCAGTGCTGGGAATTCCTACGAATTAGCTCGTGACTTTGAGACACAAGTATCTTATAAGCAAGTGAGTATAACCCTGTAGTCCTTTTTTTATAAGGTCGACTGCTGTTACTCTGGAACATAATGCTTTATTTAAATATTATTTTTTTGTGTTTAGTCTTCATGGCGAATCCTCATAGAAATGTTTTTTTATATTTAAATTTAGTTAATGAGCTAATATAATGCCTAAGCTAATGTTCTGTTGTAGCACTGTGAAATATTATGATACGTGCAATATGTGCGCTATGATGAAAAATGTAACGTTATCCTTTTACCGCAGTGGTGCTGATAAGAAAAAAATGCTAGGTCATAACCTTTACAGTACGTTCAGGAAAACGCACGTGGAACTCCTCCTCAGCTTAAATGCTCAGAAATGTAAATCTCCGCAATAGTAGGGACGCTGCTGCTCTCAGATACGCTAAAAACCCAGCTCAGGTCGTATACTTTATGATGCTCCTGGTTACGACGCGCTGATGCGCTTCCTTGACCGCTTTTTCTGCGATGCGTAAACCTGTCCAGGTTTTACGGCCCTCCCTGGCTGGCGTGAGGGTGTCACAGCCCCTGAGCTTTCGGGGGTGCTGTGGGAGGGCCGTGGTAATTTGTTAGCCCTGGGAAGAGGGCTTTAGTGCGGATCCGCGGCTGTCTTTCTGATCTCTAAATAGCGTCTGGGGCCTCTGAGAAAAGGCTGAGCGGGCAAACCCTCCTGTGACGGACGCCTGTGAATCTTCTCCGGGCCTGTGGTGCATACCAGAGGTAATAACCCCCCCCCCCCCCCCTATAACCAGTTCAGGGGGCTGCAGTAACTCACCAGATAATGCATTGGAGGGGGATTAGGGCCTAAATAGGCTGCAACGAGCGGCCTGCCCTGCGCTTTTAAAGTTTGTCACGCAGTTTTCTTGAAACAGGTCAGAGTAATTAAAGACGGGAGAAGGGGGACACCGTCGCACAGGTCCGCTTGACCGCGAGGCTCTGCTGTCAGCACGGGTGATTACACCATACCCTTCCCATCAGTCCCAGGGCGCATATACTACCCCCCCCCCCCCCCCCCCCTTTTTTTTACTTTGGGCCCAGTTTTTCCAACCGAGTGATTAAGACTGAGACAAATGCTGTTTAGACAGCCTGGTGACGTGGGTGGTCGCGCAACAAGAGTGTGCGGCTACGAGGTTTATAGAGTCTGAGCATAAATGAACTGTTGAAGACCAATGGAAAGGCTGAGTGCAATCACAACACCCGGGCCAAATATGAAAGACCCGAAAAAGGAAAGGGGCAGAGAAAAAGGGGGCTGTGCCCTCCCCGGTGAGGCCTTTTTTCGGGGGAGTCACGTGACCGGGACGCATCCCCCAACAAAGCAGCTTATTCAGAGGTAAAGGACGTGAGGGGTACGTTCATGCATTATAAACTTTTAATAGATTTAAATGGCTCGCCTTGTCTGGCCCTGTTTCAGAACTCAGTCGGGCTTCTGCCTTTTTATGTGACATTTGGGCAAACTCTTTAGAACTGAGGGGTAACAATTAGCACTGGCAAGTAACTGATTAACATGTTTTGACTAAAACAAATATCAAAATGAGCTGTGCCCAGATCAAATAAAGATATAAATAAATAAAGACATAAATTAATCTGATTCATTGAGTTTTATCGAGTTGTACCTTTTCAGCTAATTCTGGGATTGATTTTGAGCGAGCACAGTATTGCAAGTTTTTTCCCTATTTCTCGTAATTCTGTGCAGATTACGCAGCACTGACCCCCCCCCCCCCCCCCCCTCAGCACTGACCCCCAGCGCAGCCCGTACAGCAGGCAGTGACTTTGCTCTTCACCTTTGTCTTCATCACTCGGGCTAAGGAGGCGATCCATCAACGCCAACACCGCAGGTCAAGTGAGGTTTATCTTGATAGAGGACTTTAGTCCCGAGGTGATGAATTATGGAGTGGTGCGGAAGGATCAGGCCCAGATAGCAGCTCTGTCTGTGGGCCACGCTGGGGAGCAGGGAGCAGGACCCTGACACTGACCTGCTCCCTCTCAGTGTGCCTGTCCACCCAGGAGGCTGCGCCCATTTATTTCTCAACAACCAGGCAAAGGAGAAGACATAGCGACAGCTGTCACTCACTGACATTTATCTCAGTCTTATCGTTGCTCTCCTGTGATATACGTTTGTAGGTTTAAATGACCTTTTTTTGTCTACTGAAGGTGTTTTCAGTTATTCTGCACGAGGGGGGTTAATCTATCCTGTGGCCTGTGGGTCTCTTATGAGTCCCTTCTTCTGATTCTGTGTGCTTTTTTTTGTGCACACAAGAATGTGTGCATGGGTTTGATTACAAGAGACAGTGCCAGAGGTTCTCTCTCTCTCTCTCTCTTTCCCTCTCGCTTTTTCTCTTTCTCTCTCTCTCTGTCTGTCTCTGTCTGTCTCTCTGTCTAAATCATCAAAACGTTCCCTTGGCCAGTATCATTTAGTCTCCCCTTGCCCTCGGGACTCTGTCTCCATATTAAGGGCTCTGTTCCCCTCAGTGACTAGTTAAGAAAGAGCTTCTCTTTCCCGCTGGTGCCTGGAGCAGCAGCGATAGGCATCTGGGCCGGGCCCTGCAGTTTGGATGCAGGTCTGAGGCGGGTGCAGCGTTGGCGCTGTGGCTCGGGGGTGGGGGGTGGGGGGGCGGGGGTGGGTGCGGGGCTGCTCGTGTGAGCGAGCGAGCGAGCGAGCGAGCCGGGCCCGGCCCGATAAGGACAGGAGCTCTCATCTGCGGGGCAACTCTGCTCTCTAATAGGTTCCAGATGTAATGTAATTACCCCGTCTGCACCGGTCGCTGCTGTGGCCCCGCTCTCTCTCTCTCTCTCTCTCTCTCTCTCTCTCTCTCTCTCTCTCCCCCTCTCCCCCTCTCCCCCTCTCTCTCTCTCTCTCTCTCTCTCTCTCACTCACTCTCTTTCTCTCTCTCTCTCCCTCTTTTTCTCTCTACCTCTCTCTCTCTCTCTCCCTCTGCCTCTCTCTCTGCCTCTCCCTCTCTCGCTCTTGCTCTCTCTCTCTCTCCCTCTCTCTCTCTCTCTCTCAATCTCTGTCTCTCTCTCTCTCTCTCTCCCCCTCTCTCTCTCTCTCTCTGTCTCTGGAGCCGGGCCCTTCTTCCCTGGGCATGTCCGCGATGGTTGACGCGAGACCAGATGGCAGGAGCTCGCGCTGCCCTCGGAGAGCTGCGGGCCCTCTGGCAGAGCCCGCCGGAGCACAAAGGCCTCAGTGTCGAGGCCCAGCGGCGTGGCCGTTTGTGGCGCGGCGGCGTAAATGAGCTAGCAAAAACCCACCGCACAGGTACGGGTCACGGCTAGCAACGCGTTGCCGGGGTCAGACGGGCCCTCCTTGGACGCCTGAGGTAATGGTTGCGCTGGGCAGCTTTTCTGGGAAAAACGCAGCGGGAGCGCGGCAAACTTGTTTTTTTTTCCGTCCGCTGGAAAAACAGTAGCTGTCCGAGAGGCTTCCGAAATGTGCCCGTTAGAGGTCACCTTGAAGAGAGCTCAGTGTGCTCCATGTGGGAAGAGTTTTCAGACTCAGACGGTGGTTTTTTTGGCTCACGTACGTAACATTAGTCTGTGTTATTAGCTGCATGTAGAATTTGTGTTGATTATCAATATTTTATCAGTCAAATGATAAATAATGCAGTCACGCAATAATTTTTTTTTTTTAATTAATTTTGAAAGCACTCATGAAATGCAATTCAAATTTGAATGATTCCTCAGAGTAATACCTTTTTTTCTCTTCTGCCACTAGATGGCCAAATGGCAGTTGGAATGGGGTTGATCAAATGGAAGTTGGAATAGGGTTGATCAAATGACAGTTGGAATGGGGTTGATCAAATGGCCGTTGGAATGGGGTTGATCAAATGGCCGTTGGAATGGGTTTGATCAAATAGCAGTTGGAATGGGATTTATGCAATGGCAGTTGGAATGGGGTTAATGAAATGGCAGTTGGAATGGGATTGATGAAATGGCAGTTGGAATGGGGTTAATGAAATGGCAGTTGAAATGGGATTGATGAAATGGCAGTTGGAATGGGGTTAATGAAATGGCAGTTGAAATGGGATTGATGAAATGGCAGTTGGAATGGGATTGATGAAATGGCAGTTGGAATGGGATTGATCAACGTGGTCACAGCCCATTCACCTCAGTTTTTTTTTTCTCTTAGTGAACACCTGTATATAAAGAGTCCACTTGTTATCTGCAATATATAACACTGATAAGGTGAGTGAGTATTACAACACAGGTTGACACATCAAACGGCTCTTGTTTATTATCCTGGGCGAGAAATGATGTTCTGCCCGCACTGATGGAACTTGCTCTGTGTGCGGATCTTCTGTTAGACAGTTCTATCAGTGGAGCAGGCTGAGTGGCTTACTTTTCTTACCTTCAACTTAAAATTCAAAGTTGCAATTGGTCATCCTCCTAAGCATGATACTCTCTGGTTGATACGATTATTTTGAAATCTTCAGAATCAATTTTCAGCCTCTTAAACAAGCCCCGCATATCAATCACTTTCCTTAATTGGAGTGACTGTTTTTGCAGAAACAAACCATCAAATGTTTTTGTTCATTGATGGAGAAATTCACAGGATGCAACTTTAAATGGAACCTCACCATTTATTTAATTAGGATCACACTTGAGTGGCCTCCCTAATCAGTCATGGCTGATTTTTCTCTTATGATGTACAGAATGTAGTCACTGATGTCCTGATCTATATTTATCCAATCTGCCGCTGTGACTTTTTTTTAAAATAGAGGAGTCCATTTAAACTGTAAGTGTACGTGTCAACAATATGCCATGATGCAATGTGGACGAAAACGTGGCGTTTTTTGTAGCGCGCATAATGGTTTTGTGTATGATGTGGGGGAAACATCTGGTTTGCATAAAAACCTCGACGGGCTGATATCAGGAGAGCGTATTAGGGCTAATTTACTTATTTAGTTAAAAAAGCTTCAATCACAGGAGCCGTGACTGTAAATGGATATGAGGCTTATCTTGCACAGTATCAAAATTCCTGCGGGGGAAGCTGCCTGGAAGCCGGCAGCAGCGCTCTACGGACGTGCGGACGAGAGCCAGCTCTCCCTGCCTTTTTAGCAATTGCATTACGTGAACTCATTAACCTTTTTTGTCAAGGCAATTACAGCACAATCAATAAATTAAGCGCCGGTTTAACCGCTGGTCAGGCTAATTCCTTCACACTGTAGTGTGCCGTATAATTCTGAATCCTTTAAAACAGATGTCGGTTCCTCTGAGCTCACATCAGTCTCTGTGCGGTGGTCAGCGCAGAGCCCGCTGACACAGGTACTGCCTAACCTGTGATGGCATAATTTAAATCATCTATCAGGCTTCATTGAAATCCAGCTGTACTCATAACGTGAAACCAGATGATTACTTTTTTGGCGGTTTTGGGTTTGATGACACACGTGCAGTAAAAGCGTGATTATTTTCCTAGATATTTCCCCCCACGTGTGCCATACAGGACCTGTGGAGGTGGACATAAAGCTGAGCTTTGTTTGAGAAATGGAAAATTTAAAACGGGATCATCCACATTTTACCCTTGACTGTCTTACCTTATTTTACCCCTGTCACCCTTGGACAATGGTGTCCATTCTGAGCACGGCCTTTCCTCGTTCATCGTGGGTGGGAGAGAGGGTCAGAGGACCAGGAGTGTTCCTCACAAGACCAGAATCTGTAGCAGTCAATTTGCAGATCAATCACTTCAAACTCTACCATGGCTTCTTACCAGATTGGTTTGTGTCGTAGTGTGACGATGGCCTGTTGTTCAGTGTAGGTGTCAAATGTTGTGTGTTGTGTGAATACAAAGAGCAGTGTTAGTGTAGGGTAAATGAGTGTCTGTGTTAAAATATGTTAGGTATGTTGGTGTTAAGGCTTTTGTTAAATGCATATAATGTCATGTAGAGTGCCCTCAGAAAGTATAGGAACATTGTAGTGAAATTTGTTTTTTTTAAATTAAAAGATGAATATGAGACAAAAGTACAGATGGTCAGCTTTTATTTCATGGTATTTACATCATTATATGTTTTTACAATTTACAGAACTATCTCTTTTTTTTAGTCACCCAATTTTGAGCTGTGCAGAAGTAAGTTAAAGGATGACTGACAGGTATTAACTGTTGCTTAGGTGTTTCCTTTTGCATGGATTGTTCACTCACAAAACAGCAGTGAGTGTATAGTCTTGGTTTTAGCCTTTGTTTTCATCATTGCATTTGTGAGTAGCATTGACCGTGTTAGTGTTACATGTGGCTGTTGTCTGGGTTAAGTTTGGTAAGTCGTGAAATAGTAGGGTGTTGATGTAGGTGTTGAAAGTGTGAGCAGCAGTGTTGGTGTCAGTGTTGAATCGGTTCAGTGTTCAGTCAGTTGGGATTTGTAGACACCAGTTTAAATGACGGCTTGGTCTTAGATGACTGCAGTAGTATCGGCGATGTGATGGTGACAGTGTTAAGCAGCCTCAGCCGACTGGTGTGCAGGAACATTGTTGCGTGCGAGTAGGCAATTGAGTTGTCTGTACGCAGGACACTTTGGCCGGTGGTCTGTTGAATGCGTTCAGCGAGATTAGTCAGGCAGGGATAAGCTACCCTTGACTGGCATCTGCTCTGAGTAATGATGTGGTCAGTGGGACTTACCATGGACCTTTCCTTAAGACGTACTTTATGAACTGACCTTTAACCCCTGAGTCTTATTACCTCACTAAGTGCTGGCCACTGGCAAAGTCGCTATCTTGAGCTGCAGTGGCTTTGAATTGTTTCCATAGCACTTCCATTTTAGGTCTTACTGTGTCACAAACTTAGATGAATTCTGTTTGAGTCACGAATTTTATACTGTACCGAATAATACTGTACCTGAAGTTCCATGTTGATGGAGGAAATTTCCCAGTATGATGTCCAAGGGCTCTCTGCCAGACAGCTAAAACAATAGATCCACTGACTGTGGCTCTCAGTGGTGGAAAGTGGAACATTTGATCATATTTTGAGGATGTGGGTCACTATTAGGGACGGGAACGAGTAATGGATCAATCGATTACTCATCGGATACGTACCTACTTGTTTTTTTTCCTACACATTTACAAAGGCTATGCATGTGCAAATATGTGTTGGCTCCATTTATTAATTTAACATATGTTAAAAAAAGAAGAAATGCATTGAAATATTAATTGAAATTGAGATATTTCTTAATCTATGAATAAAGCAAATGTATATTTTGAAATTCATTTTTACAGTTATGTTTTTTGTTGGTAAGCTGTTGTATAAGTGGGATAATGACTGAGGGGCTGGGCATTTTTCAGTTCGAATGCCTTTCACTTGGCCTAGGTGAATTTACTACCTCTGCATCCAGTCCCCATAGGTCACCATGTTACAGTAGATAACTTTTGATACTGTTCAGTTATGAGTCGCTATACTGAGTATCAACAAATTTAAGCTACAGTGGAGATATTGGGCTAGTGGCCAGGGGCCAAGCTTGGCCCATCATAGATGTACTTTTGGCCCTTTGATCACTGGGAAAAGTATCATTTAACTGCAGCGAAAATTTTGAAAATGTCCAGCTTTGCTTCTGCACAGTGTGAACATACTTCTCACTAGTGTCAGATTTTTTTTTAAATGTACAACTCGCCTTGTTCATGCACTAGAAAATATTTGGCACCTCTGCCTGATTTTTAAAATGCCCATGCCCTCATGCAAAATATAGCTGAAGATTGCTGCTACAGTAGGGGTCATTGTGGTGTTTGTACCTTTGACAAGCGGGAAGCAAGAAAAGAAAGCCGTCCATGGAAAAAGGTGAATCAGTCTTCTAAACCTGTGCCCTCTAATTGAGGAGAAAACAGTATGCTACAATCAAAAGTGTCCTGGATAAAACATTGTGTAAAAAACTGGCCGTTTGGGCACCTTTGAAATTTCACTTTGTAATAACGACTTCAAAATAAATATTTATATACATTTGTACTTATCAAAAAACTAAAAAGAACACACAAAAAACAACTAAGAACTTTAAAAACATATCATTTTAAATGCTTTGATGTATAATTGCTTTCAAATTGTCATAGTATATAATTATACCGTCCATAAGTATTTGGACAGTGACACAATTGTTGTTGTTTGGCTGTGTGCAGACTGTCAGCTTTTATGTGCAGGTATTTATAGCAAAATCAGGTGAACCATGTAGGTTCCAATTATCCTTTTTATACATAGTCCCCCCATTTTGGGGGACCAAAAGTAATTGGACAATTGGCTGCTGAGCTGTTTCTTGGCTACCTTTGTGTTGTTTCACCCTTATTTCATGCATAAATCAGGCAACAAATGGTCTGGAATTTGCGTATGAAGTCTGTTGCTGTTGTCTCTCAACATGAGGACCAAAGAAGTGTCAGCACGCCAGTAAAGCAGGCCATCATGGGGTGGAAAATCCAATCCGATAAGTTGATCATGAACATAGCCAAAACAGCGAGTGTGTCAAAATCAACATTGATAACGGAGCTATCTAGCACCGGTAAGCTCGGAAATAGAAAACAATATGGTAGACCTCAAAAGATCACTGTGGTGGATGACTGAAGAAGACCTTCAACTGTGAATAAAAATCCCCTTTCAACTGTCTTTTTGGCACATTGAAAGACATTTTGACACATCTATGCCTTGACACATTTTGTTTTTGTATACAGTATTATGGACTCTTTTTTTACTCTAGTATTATGTGTTGTGAACATTCCTGCTAGAAGAGAGTGCTGTCTCATGATACAAAGTCAGGTAAAGGATGAATAGATGCAAATAAATAACAATAAGAAAACTGACCAGGTGCACCTCATGCCATGAGAAAAAAATGAAAGCAAGAATGAAATGAAACATACCCTGAGTCAAATGCAAAAATAAAACACTTGCGCTGAGCTGAACGTGGAGTTACGCAGAATGCGTCCGATTCCCAGTTAGATACATTGACTATCTCTAACTTGCATCATTTCATCTTTTTCTCTCAGCTCCCACACCCCCCCCTCCCCCTCCTCTCACACACTTTGACCACATAATTTGTCATTCCCGCCCCCACCCCCACCCCCGCACACGTCTGTGTAGGTGGCGGAAAGGAAGACATTCGTCTCTCACGGCCCCCCCTCTCGCCAGCCCAGTTTTATAACAGACGGTTTCGTCATCCGCGCTCCCCGCGCCGGACAGAAAAGTCCGATCTGCGCTAACCTTCACTGACGCAGGACGACGTGACGGGGCGCAGCTGTGCGGCCCGAGGGCCCGCGTCACATGACCGCACAGCCAGGCCCCCGAGTCTTACGCTTTGTGAGCTGAGCGTGGAGTTAGCTCCTCACGGCCTTTTTAGAACTCCTTGGAAAAGGGGCATCACTCGGGGGGGGGGGGGGGGGTTTAATTGCATTCCAGGTAATTACTCACTGATGCTGCGGAACGTCACTGTGACATTGCGTTGGACCCCAAAATGGAGTTAAGCAATCCGCGCGCCCAGTCAGTTTCCTGTATTTGCTGTTTATTACCGATTTCTTCATTGTTTCTGTGTCATGGAAAAATCTTTTGTTGTTCCAATTTTGTCCTTAATTTTCAGCTGTGGTGGAATTTACGAGTATCGCTCTGATGTCCTGAGGATTTTAATGCAAATGGTTTTCAATCTGAAGTCCCAGTCAGGGAAAATTGAATCGCTTTGGTGCAACCGATGATCCAGAATGTTATACAGTATATAGTGACTACATTTCAAATTGGCTGCCAGTTGTCTGCCTAAATGTAATGGCTCTGTTATGATCTTTCAATTTTCAGCGGTTCTTGGCCATGGAGAACTGACAACAGAGCAGCCTGGTCCAGCAGAAAACAGATGGTGTTTCAGGTGTGTGTTTTATTCATATAGCCACACGTGTGAATGAAATATGAAATTCGACGTTCTTTCATGATGTCGATCCTCGGAGCACACAGGTTGCTTTTGGCACTCGGGCTATCTGTCCCTTTTTTGGACAAACAGCGCCCTGCAGCCCCGGCAGGCCACAGGGCTGTTGTGTAAACACTCCTCCCCCCCCCCTCCAAAAACACTCTGCCGACAATAAATATCGCTGGCCCTGCGCTCCCCGGACAGACAGCACTCATCTGCTGGGGCAGAGAGAATGTGCTGACCCCCCGGATGATGGACGACCCAACCCGCTGGTGTGGCCCTAGATAAACAGGGCGAGCGCGGGGGCGTTGGATGGGAACGGTGGTAGTGCTTTAGGAGCTTCATGTATCATGGATTTGGTGGAGGGAAGGGGGAGATGAGGGGGGTGAGGGGGTGTGAGTTTGCACCTAATTCCTTGATTGATGGCGTGGATTGCGTGGGGCCTCCGTGGATCCCGACAGCAGCGCACGCCGGAGTTCCCTTTGTTTCCTTCCTGGGTGCAGCGGCCTTGCCGAGGCCTCCGTTCTGACCACAGAAATGTGCGTCTGAGCGTGTTGCAGGCCGCCTGTTTTAATCAGAAAACGATGATTCCCGCGGTTGCGTAATTCTGTGAGTTCCTCATGAAAGCGATTGGTCACTCGCGAAGGTAGCATCTGGCTCATTCCTCTGCGACCACATCCTACCGACCACTTATCATCTGTACTCACTAGATCCCGTCTGGTTCTTGCTGGGCCTAAGGTGGCACTACACTTCAACTGCGAGATAGTGAGATTTATCCTATAATTCCACATAAATATTTAGGTCCTCAACCTTTTTAATTCAGTGAAAAGCCATAAAGCAAATAAAGAGCTAAACTCATAAAGAAATGAAGTGGTCATGATTCATTCAGTCAGCAACTATTTATGAAATAACTGCAGTACATTGTCATAAAGTATATTCTGTCTTAAGTTAGCTGCATATCCTCATCTCATTGTGAAAGGTTCGCACGCTGCTTTATCTGAAAAGGCACAGGTAGGTACACATGGATTGCTAATGTTTATGAAAGAAACTGTTATTATTTGGGGACCCCCTGTACCTGCCTTCCTCTGCACCCCCAAACATGTTTATCGGTTGACAGCAAGATTAACTTTTAAAGCCTTCGTGGATTTGCCTCAAAGTACAAAGCAGATTTCATTGTAAATGGATGGGCGGGGGGGTGGGGGGGGGGGCGACACATGGCTACATCAAACATCATGTTGCATTGCATGGTACAGTACCAGTGCACCACCCTCCTCCCCTCCCAAAAAATCCTGAAGAAAATGTCCTGTTTGTTGCCCCCCACATTTGAAAGGAGATGTGCACCCTTGCGATAGACATGAAACCACGGTCCCGTCTGTGGCAGGTCCAGGGCTTGGGCTTTGCACCGGTGGTTTGTGGAATCAGCTGGTGAGTTTTGCCCGCTTTACATGGTATAAAGCGCTGATGAGCAGAGCTGGTCAGCATGGTCTCTCTCTGGTCTTCTTCTTCTCCCGTCCGCTTGTGTTGTGGTGAACATTGTTGAGAAGGAACACATTCCCATGCTAAAACCACTAGAATACTTGTGTGGCCCTGCGTTGTTGCTTCCCGCTGATGTTGCCTTTTCGGTGTTGCCGCAGTGTGTCATAGATATAAAAATAGCATGCTCTGTCAAATGGAAAAAAAAAAGAAAAAAAAACCTCTTCGTTTTCAAAGTTTTCCAGATATTTTATTTTAAGAAATTGTTTTAATTCTTATTTATCAGGGGTATGTCCTACTGTTTGCCTTAAAAACATGTAACAGTTTTAAAATGATCTTTTTTTTGTTTAAAACATTTGTTCATACTGCAGGATTTCTTCTCTCTTGTCTCGTGGTGTAGACTCCAGGGTTTGGTAATGCAGTATAAAAAGAAAATTTTAAATCACTCTTAAGTCTGTCTTATATGTGTGTATGTCTGGAAATTCACAAAATATTTACATTGATAGCTCATCTTTCCATGTAGACTTGTGTTGTGATACCCCAGCCCAGCCCATCCATCAAAATTGGAAGAAGAGTCCCTATTATCTGACCCAGTGATCCTCTATAAATGACCACTGCCACTCAAAATAAGACTTTTATTTAGATTTTTGTGAAATTTCACTGAAATGATATCCTGCTATTAAAAAAACAATTACAGTATAAAAAAACTCCATAGCCAACGTCCTTTGCCGGTGTTAGAGCTTTCTGTAAAAGTAGTGTGTAATGTAGTGTGTAATGCATCTAAGCCATGAGAAAGCCAGAATAAGAGAGCTTGTGATTGGTCATGCATTCGGCAGATGCATTAGGCATGTGTTGCAAGTTTCTAGCGGTGTGGTCCACATAAGGTTCATCCCAGCTCAGATTGACCAGCAACTCTTAATTTTTTAAAACTGTTAAACTGCTAAATAATTAAAAATATGGGGGAAAAAATCATTGTTTGCATTCAGAAAACAATCCTCCTTACTTTTTGGATGAATACATCATTCTAGCTCTTCAACATTCAAAGAATGTATCCCTTTCCATTTCTGCTCAAATATTATAACCTACAATGCACATGGACACTAGTGATATTGTGTCTTTAATTTGGCCTGTGTGTATACACACAGAGCCAGGTCTGTTTTTCTGTGGATTTTTTTAGACAAATGTAACAGAATGAGGATGCTTCTACCTTTTTAGTATCTAGGTGTTGGGATTACATAATGGAGGTGTTCTGTTAGTGTACGGACAGTGGGACCTAGTGCCTGAACAGAGGCCAGGCAGGCTGTAGTGACAGAAAAAAATACACTACTCACGAAAAACAGATCAGATCTATCTATACTACTTCTGTCCCACTACTTATGAACTCTGAGCTGAAAAACCAACCAACTTTCAGCATCACTTACGGCATGTATTTGTTTATTGTATAATTAATTATATCATCAGTTATTGTTGTTTTAATTGAATGTACACAATAATTAGGAATTAGACATTTGACCGTGAACAGCTTTTTAAAATTGCATGTTTGAAGAATTCTATGTAATACACTGTAGTATTTCTAGCCTAATCGACACACACGCACACATACACACACACGTTTATATCTTCTATCTCTGCATATGATTTATTTTTGTATGTATAGCCATTTACATAAAGTAATGAAATTATCTATATTTGTTTGCCAAACTTATTTTGTGTAGGCTTGTGGCATTAATGGCTCAGATTGCAAAGCTAACCCTGATAATATTAAATAGATTAATAATGCTTAGAATGCAGCTGTTCTACCTGATCATTGTTGCTGTGGATACTGACTCCTCCTACTGGAATGAAATATCACTGCAGCTGTGTTTTTCTGTGTCCGTGTACCTCTATTATAAGTCATGTTTGAGTATAGGGAGATGGTCTGGGTTCATATTAAATGTAATGAAAGTGTAATTCCCTTTCGGTCTTAGAAGTACAGGACAGGCTATTGCATTTGTTGCTGGACAAAAAAGTAGCTTTGGATTTAAATTCAAAGAACAGTCCCTTTGCTTTGCATGTTTTTCCCACTAAACAAAAATTATCTTTCAAGGTTTGTCTGTAAAGTATAAAGCTTTTTAAGTCAGCAATTGTCTTTGCCATAGTACTACTTAACTGTAAGTTGAATTGGAGAGTGTGTGTCCATTCAAGCATTTTTTCCTTTAATTATGTGACTTATGGTATGGAGTGGATGGTTCAGGGAGTCAATTGCGCACTTCTCAGAAACAATTACAGACTCACTACTCAAAATTTGAACCAGACATGAAACAGGACTGTTGTCAGCACTGGGTTTGTCACCTGAGTGTAACTAATTTAATTTACCTAATTTCAACTGGTGCAGCTACTCTAAAATGGAGTTTGACCTCTCTGACCCTTCACTTGGAGATTGTGGTGGATGATAATAACTCCATATTCATAAGCAGGCTCTGTACTATACTGTAGGCCTACTGTTGTGATTATCGATGCTGCTAATACTGTTCATACGCACGCAGAGAGAATACGGTGAAAGGAACTCGCATTTTCTGTTTTCACACGATTGAAATAACCACAAAAACAGCGCACCGCTTGTGATCCAGGTAGAACAAGCTGAACATGCTTCGCCCCGGGAACTGTGTGTAATCTGTGAGATCGGCGCTGCATTGTAATCGGTTGCAGTCGTTGAGGTAATTAAACTTGGGGAGCGTGTTTCACACCATCCCCTCGAAAGTGCCGGTCAGACGCCCCAGGAGATGAGGCCGTGTCCTCCAGACCCGGTCAGAGACCGAAAACAAACAGGCGGCCCGGCCGTGCCTCCATCGATCTTCCCCAGACACCGCTGCAGTTAGCGCCAGCGCTACGCGGCTAGCAGCTTGTGTAGCTGACCTACTCGGGCTGGACGGCATCCAGGGTTGAAGACGTTGTTGTCCTCCGCTAGCAGCCTTTGCACCTCACAGCTGGGAATTGCCGTGCGTCGCCGCGCAATCGGCCAACCGCGCGGCTCCGTTGTTTAAAACTGGCGAAAAACGAAAACGCGACTAAAACAAAGACCGTTAAAAAAAACGAAAATGCCGAAGCGCTTTTAATGGCCCGGCGTCCTCGATAATAACGAATGTGGCAGGAGCAGGGCAGAGTGACTCATAAAACAGCAGGAAGAGGCACAGCACACCCCACCCCGTGCACTCCAGCAATTACAGCCGAACTGTATTATGTTTCCTTTGCATTAGACGTGTGGTCCCTGGAGAACAAAGGGCAGGTTTGCTTAATGTAAAGATGAGTGACCTAAGTTTAGCTCATGTTCGTGTAATCCCATCATTGCATCCTTTGTGGTTCCTATTTCATAAGCTTTAAGTGTTTTGTTTTTCCCCCCCCCATGATAAAGTTTCCTGTAGTGAACTGTGCAGTACTTCTTCGGCAGAAGGTTCAGCCCCTACTGTACGTATGTAGGCGTTAAGCAAAAGTTGAAACATTGTCAACATTCAGTTGACAGTACATTTAAAATATATATTCACCATACATTTTGTCATGCATGCACATACATACATATGTACACACACACAGACAGACAGATGAGCATAGATTTCATGGAGCTGTGTATACATACAGTTGTATGGTATAGAAAATGATTATTTTTTTTAACCAAGGTTGTATTCCATTAATTAGTGGAAATATGAAAACAATAAATGTTATTTTGTATTAGTTACGGAAATGCTGTGTTATATTGTTTTGCCGTAATGTTCCCAAAAATGTGCAATTATGGAAACAGCAGTGACGTAACTGTGACGTCATCTTCAAAATCTCCCCTTTGTTCTTGTCCTTTTTTCCCCCCTTTTTAATCACAGAATTAGAGCCATCTTCTTATCACCCGCCCATCTTATCAGATGCGAACCGTCTGCTCTCGTGTGCCTAGTGGGCCGTTAAACAGTGGAACACACGCCAAGGTGCGGGGTGGGCGAAACAGGGTACTAGACGCACCCTCACTCATTTTAACAAAAAAAAAAAAAAAAACCGGAGGAATTGCTATGCCACGGGGGGGGGGGGTGGGGAAGAAGGAGCAATTGTTATGCCACAGAACGAGAGCAGGAAATCTCCCCCTTTGCCCCCCGTTTTTCTCCCCTGCCCCGCGCATTCATCATGGGGCAGCCCCTGGTCCGGCCCGTCTCTTCACCTTTCCCATGTAAATCACTCCCGTGTAAAAGGTTAAGCGTATTAGCGTGTAGCGGCAGCATTCTAATTTGGTCCCTCTGAGGGGCTCTGCTCCAGCCAGCTCCTGGGGAGGAAACGGATCCTGCCTCTGGCTGCACGCAACCGTGCCTAAATGTTTTTTTCCTGTTCGAGTCCAGCGGGTCCCTATATCACTCTGTCAACCGCTTCCAGGCATGCAGTAATGACCGCGTATCCATCTGTGCGCGCGCGGTGTGAGCGCCGAGAGTCCTCTCGGCTATTTGCAATGTTCACGGTGTGTGAGTGTGTGTGAGCATGTGTGTGTGTGTGTGTGTGTGTATGTGTATGAGGGTGTGTGTGGAGGTGGCTGGTCTATAAAAGGTTAGACGGGGTCATTGTAGTGGTTTTCCCACCATTAGCACCTGCACACATTGGGCCTCTCTCTCTCTCTCTGTCTGTCTGTCTCTCCCTCTCTCTTTCTCACACACACAAGCTCACACACACACTCACTGTCACACGCACAGGCACACACAGCTAACACTTATGGTGTGCAGATGAAAATGAATGTGAATTAATAAAACTACATCAAATTTGAAATACAAAAATTACATACCCAGTCTCCCATTTTGTCCCTTTTGGTAGAAGTGCACAGTGCTATGTACTGTAACTCAAAATGATAAATGCAGAGAAATGGAAAAAAATAAATGCTCTCCTTTCTTGCCCAGCCCACAGTCTAGGCTCCTGCTTCATTGTAAGTAAATGTACAGTAAGTGTAGAATAATATAAGACCCAGAGGGTTTCTGTGTCAACACTACGGGTTAGTGTATTTCCAAACTACTGAAAAATTCATAGCATCTTTTGGCAAGGGGGGGGGGATGTTGAGCGTAATTTATCGTCTAAGTTACATGCACTTTGCATTTCAGAAATGGCCTCCGGGGACAATCTCTCAAAGTGAAGACGGCTGGTTGGAACGACAACACAGGACCGAACCCTCCGAGCTTATTGGAGCTCTTTTTGACTGACATCTGCTTATAATGACTTGAAGAAAACGTCACAGGGAAAGTCAAATAAAAAAGGACCCCCTCCACCAGCTTAGGACATTTACTGTAGATTCAAGATTCAAGGGAATTATGTTTCTGTTCTGCATGGTCCCCTTAGAACAGCCTCTGACAAAGGGTTTCATGCAGAGAGGTATCGTTTTTATGTTTCACGTTGCCTACACAGTGCAAATATTTAACAAAGCTGAGCCAAACACAGCTGTGGCGTCCAGATGTGCGGGGGGAACTTTCGTACGGAGCCGTACCTTTAATGCCCTTTAATGTGGCTGTGAAGCGTCGGTGCGAACAAAGGCAGTTGTGTCTTCACGGGGAATTGAGGGTAACGTTGACGAAGACGTGCGCGGCTCAGATTCAATTAGCCTCACCCTAAGCGCGGCCTCAGCGATGCTATAAATGTCACCGCCACCTCGTTTCTGGAATTAGCACGGGGCGATAAATCGCGGCAGACGCGGAACGGAGGTGGCGGGTTTTTTGCGCGTATTCCGTTCGCCTATCCGGTGCGCCAGCGGGAGAGGCGGTGCGCTGCCTGGCCTGTCTTACTACCCAGCCCTCTCAGGCGCACATCAATCTTGGCAGGCCGGGGGGAGCCTTTCAGACGACGAGAGCCAGGAGGTTGCGTCTGGGGTGTGTCACGGCCAGGGGGCTGCTCTCTGTACATTCTATTGCCCGCCAGGTCACAGAAACAGGATGTTGATAATATCCTGTCAGCTTCTCTCTCTCTCTCTCTCTCTCTCTCTCTCTCTCTCTGACGCCGCACTGACAGAAATTACGACCCTCTCGCCGCCCGTGGGCCCCGGCAGGCCCCGGCGCCCAGGTGCATTGTGGGATACCTTTCTGCGCTTCCCAGAGTGAACCTAGCGCTTCGGACTCCTAAAATGGTGAGGCGGCGCGCAGGACGTACAGCGAAAAGGCCAGAGCCGAGCGGGGATCGCAGCCTGTAATCTCGCAGAGCGGTGGAATGCGTGTGGCCTTTTAGGGGGAAGATTTGTGGATTTTTACCCAGAAATTGGATAGGGAGGTGGAGGGTGGATCTCGCCTGGAGATTCACGCTTTTTTGGACTGAACGCAGAGCAGCCAGCCAGACAGACCTGCCCCTGGATTAGGAGGTGAAATAGCCTGCCTGTCAGTCCTGGGCAGCCCAGTCTCCACTGGGAGCTCATCCTAATACAGACGTGACCTGTGAACTTGAGCAAAAAAAAAAAAAGCAGGGCCATGATTGAGACGCACGTCAGGTTTGTTAGCACAGTCCGTTCAGACTCCTCCCTCTACCAGACCATGTTCTGCCTTATCATCATTACATAAATTGTCGCCAGTTTATCAGTGAACACTGCAGCAAATGCTCCCGAATTCGCTGTTCTGAGCGAATTCTCGCACAGTCTTCCACAATCCCTCCAACAATGCAATGCTGGGGCCTGTATTCAGTCAACATTTGTTCTTAATTTTGACTTGCAAGTAAATGCAAGCATTGCACTTTTTCTTCACAAACTCAGGCTGCCAAGTTAGTTTCAGTGATGGCTGATCTTGCCAAACTGGGTTTGTGAAGAAAAAAAAAACAACTTGTTTTTAATTGTTAGTCAATGTTAAGGATGAAATGTAGAGCGAGTGAAAAATGTTGAGTGAATCCTAGCCTGGGTGTCTTCATGCACACATGCAGCGAAACTGCTGCTAGTGTTTTACCAGGTCTTCCTGAGGAATCTCAGTCACTTCAGTGTTTACACTACATTGTCCCTTTCCACGTTCACTGTTTTTTCCACCATCAAAAATTGATGAGGTCAAATTCTCTTGCATAAATACATTCGGGGGTGAATTGCTGCTGCTGAAGGATTTACTCTCTTGTTATGATTGATTCTGGCTTCATACTTCAGGAGGGTCCAGAGGGAGGCCAAAGTCACCCTCTCTCTCTCTCTCTCTCTTACCCTCTCTCTCTCTTTCTCTCTCACCCTCTCTCTCTCTTTCTCCCCCTCTCTCTCTCTCTCTCTCTGTTCTCTTTCCCCCTTCTCTCTCTCACACACACACACACACACACACACACGCACAGGAAGTTGTTCAGGAGCAAATGAACGATCACATGTTTAACGGGGGTGTAAATGTCAGGGCACTGTACATGTTTACATTGCAGAGCGCCGCAGCCAAGTCGTGACTAAAAGGGCCACTCTGCGTTATTTGTGCAATGCTGTAGGTGCCATTTTCTTTCGTTCTGATGGTCACACGCACAAGTGGAAACTCAGGGCAATCATTTTTCTTTTTTTTCTTTTTTTCTCTCCCCACAGGTGCAGTCCTTCTCCTGTGTTTGCAGTGGATGTCCTCTTTCTCCCAGGAAAGCCACTGTCCATAAACACACCATGCATCCTCAACCTCAAACCCGTAAAAGATAAATCCTTTGACCTCACGCATCGTCAATACAGGAAGAACTGGATTTTTCTAATTGAAGTATGTCCTGTGTTGTACGTTTTGTGCAATTAATTGAATCAGACGAGTGAAACACTTGGTAATATTTTTGGCACGAAAGGTATTTGTTGATGCAGTCATTTATCCTCCCATATTATTTTAAATGCAGAATGTAAATGCAGATTTATTAAGGAAATGTTTAAATAGCCAAGGTTTTGAGTGGTAATACAAATGAATTTGGTTGATTATTAATTACAAATATTTAATCTGTATTTATAATTTATACACACACACAGTGCTGTCCATATGTATTCAGACAATTACATAATTTTTGTTATTTTGGCTCTGTAATCCAGTACATTAGATTTGAAATGAAAAGATGAATATGAGGTTAAAGTGTAGACTGCTAGCTCTAAATCGAGGACATTTACATCCATAAGAGGGGATCCATGTGGAACTGACTGCCTTTTTAAAACAACACAAGACCTTTAATGGAGAATAGTAGGAGACCAAATGCTGGCCAGGAATTCATAATAATCAAAGATTATCTTATAGAGTGGGTTTGGCAACAAGAAATACAAATAAATCATTTGCTATTTTTCCATTTTTCAACGAACAGATTTCTGAAATGTTTTAGAGAAGAAATTGATTTTTTGCTGTCTTTTAAATCATTTTTATTTTTGTTTTAGCTGAATGAGGGCTGTTCTTTTTGTCTGTTTATAGTTATTATAGTATTGAAAATTATGTGTTTTGGGGAACGTACACATTTGTGTAATCTCACCTGTGATGCTCTTAATGAAAGCGTTGTTGGTTTTAAGGTCATTGTGCGTACTGTTGTGTGGCCGTTTATCTTTCTGTTCTTGTGGGTAGAGGATGGTCACTGTCAGACTTTGGTTAACTTTTGGTGTCCGATTCAGAAAGCCGTGAAAATGGTTTGGTGAAACGCCTGGCACAGTCTGTTGGGCGCCCAAATCTCAGGCCTTATATGAGTCCCTAACCCTAACTCTAACCCCAGCGCAGAGGTTCAACCTTTTGACGCTCTCAGCTTTCTCCCTGTCCAAAAAAAATAATAAAAACAAAAATACGGAGAGTGGGCAGACCACTTTCGTTTTTTAAAATTATTTTTATTAATTAAATCTGTCAAAATGAATTCATACCCAGTTTTTAATCAACAAATGCATGGATGTGTCCTTCATGAGCGGAGCAGAGCACGTTGTCGGTTTCGTTGTCCTTTAAGTGATACATGCTTTTTCCCCCTCTTATATTTACCTGTACAGCATCATTTTGAAAACTGGTATCTATCAACATTAGTAGTTTGCTCATAATCAAGAGTGCCATCGTGCTACGGGATGCTGAGTATTGCGTTTTTACACCCATGACTATGACTGTTACAGAGTTGAAAAGGGGGTATTTTGTTTTTTTAAATTTATTATTCTTGTCACTGTGATTCTGAACAGGGTTCATCAGCATCTTTGTCAGGCACTCAAATATATTACGCTTACTGACTTAGGCAGCCCCTGTCGTGACAGTAATATGTGTCATGTCCCAGGATAACCTTTCTATTCAGGGCTTAATGGATGTGTTAAAGCCATTACTGCCCTTGTGAGCGGGGAGACGCGCCATGGTTCTTAGGCTTTTGCAACATTGTTTGTCTTCTCGCATTGTTTGAGGTTCTGGGTTTATGCGGTCCACAGCAGGATGTACGTTCTGAGATCAGCTCTGAGTAAAAGCATTTGGTTATTCCACATGAAAATAAAATCGTCATCTTATCGCAAATGAAGAAACTACTGGGTAATTTCAATGGTACTAGCCCCCTCTATTGGTCAGTGACAATACTATGCAGTATTCAGCGTATGCGTCCATATGTGTGTTTTAATTCTGTTTGGTTTTTCTCAGATTTTTACATTATTAGAATGTCAGACATTATGAAATGGAGAAAAAAACTAGCCTATTGATGAGATATTGATCACAAGTGTGTCTCTTGCATTGGAAAAAGTTTGAGTAAATCGCAATTGGAATTGTGGAATACCTTCTAGTCAAGGACATTGCTGGTTTTGATTTCAGTCCTGGGCAGAGCGTTCATTCGATAAGCTTTTGAGAATTGAGAATACATTTGTGTAATGCAATGTACTTACTCTCCATTTATAATGACATCACGGGTCATCCCCTCGTGCTAAATGCCAGCGAAACGACAGTAATAACCGACTCCGGAGGAATAATCAACTTCTCCATTTTAACTGCAGCGCTTGTTTGTGTGGTAGAGCCCACTTTGCCAACTTTTCAATTAAGAAACTTTGATTGATTGGGTGGTGTGGACAAATGAGAGCGTGTGTAGGATTCATCTGGGAAATACCGAGGATCCTTGCAGTGCATTTTCCGTGCCGCATCCAGAAGGACTTTGGCTAAGGAAAACATTAGGAAGACTTTTTTAAACACACGGCGCGTAAACAAATGTAGGCGACACGAAGATTTCAGCGGTGGGCAGTAGATGTCAGGCTTTTATTTGTTTATTCCTTCAGTCGTGTTGCGTAGGAAATGTGTCACATAAATAACCGCAGGGCCAGAAATGGAGGAGCTCGATGTCTGCAGCTCCGTGAGTCACGTTTAGGCTCTTGGTGGAATTTATCGCTTCCCAGAAATGGCCTTCTGTACGGCGAAGCGCGTCACGATGGCCTGCGCTCCGCACCGAGCCCACCTCCGTGACAGGCAGCCCTCGTTCCCAGCTTTCTGCGTACGCGTAGACATCGCGATCTCCTCGAAGCATCGTCTCATTGGTCGCGTTGACGGACAACGCTACGCCTATTTGATGGCCTGCGGCGGCTCGTAAGGACGTCACCCGAGGAGCGCTGACGTCCGAGGCCCTCGCAGCGGAGATCGTGTCTGGGCGATGCCCTGTGGTCTAGTGGTCAGGCAACTGGGCTGGTATCCTCAGGGTCGTAGGTTCAGTCCCCGGGTTGGCCACTGTCGTCGTACCCCTGAGCAAAAGGGAATTGCTTCAGTATAATATCCTGGATTCGTCTGGATAATGTCTGGATAACTCTCACAGATCTGGCTCTCACAAAAACCTGCCACCTAATCATCTCCTGATTCAGTTGGCTTTAAAAAAGAAAGAAAGTCCTCTCCCTCCAGTGGTTGTACTGGGCAGCTCCCGGCTGTGAATGTGTATGAGTGTGAAGCAGGGTGTTCCTGCAAAAGAGCATCCGTGCTCAGCGAGCCTAGCCTGGGTAAATAAAGGTTAAATAAATAAAAAAATAAATAACAGTGTCTGCTAAATGCCTGCAATGTAATGTCTGATTGCGCCCCATCCTATATATATATGTATATTGTAAGTAAGAGTATGAATGACCCATGGTGAAGGGGGTAAAGTTATATCGGTATTCCCTCCAGGTATGTTGGCTTGCGCTCTTTAGGGTTCTTTCTGATGGTTCATTTGCTTCTGTGGTGATCTCAACACGTTGTCAGTCATGACATCAAGTGGCCCCCGTCTGTCTGACTGGGCCGTGCTTTCCCTCCCTCAGCATAACAATGCCCACTCAAGTGTGTCTCAGGGTTCCTGATGCAGCAGTCCAGTTCAGCTCAGCTAGTGGCGTAGGTTTCATTTTAACTTTTTGGGGGGGGAGGGGGGCACATTGAGCTGGGGGGTCCCCCTGGGAAGTTTTGAGCATCAAACACTTCATTTCCTGCATTCTGGTGAATTTTTATGCACCAATTTGTGCCTTTTCTGCATCAATTTATGGTGGAAATGTCTTTATGTAAAGGAAAACACGAAATTCAGTTTTTATTGGGGGGGGGGACAAATGCACGTGTTCTAAATATTGAGGGGGACGTATCCCCTGCGTCCCCCCCTGAAATCTACGCCTATGAGCCCAGCCCTCAGTTGCGTTGGCAAGGTTCCACCCCTCTGTATTGTAGACCTTGTGGCATTCTTTCCTTATCTCCTTTAATTGTTCCTGTTTATGTTTCCTGTCAGATTACTGCAATTTTCATAATAACAGCCTGAGTTAACAGGGGACATCGCATTTTTTCGTACAGTGGGGAATGCCCCAGAAATTATTTCAGCACCACAACTGACTTTATTTCTTCTCTTAGCAGTTGTCTCACACTAATGTGATGGAGTCGTTTTAAATTCATAATGAGAATTAATTTCCCCAGGAGAAGGTAACTTTTAATATTAACGCCAAAATGTTTAATTCCAGCCTTGAAAGTGGAGAAGACTGTTACACAGCATTTATAATACATTAGGTGGTGGTACAGCAAAAAGTTTTAGATTAAGGAATTTCAGATTTATACTTCTGAATCTGTTTACTCTTTGTGCTATTGTGAAATTAAAAGGATTTATGTGATTTGTACAGGCATAGCCATATACACCGATCAGCCACAACATTAAAACCACCTGCCTAATATTGTGTAGGTCCCCCTCGTGCCGCCAAAACAGCTCTGACCCGTCGAGAGTTTTTTAAAATCATGTGGAAATAATTCACCCTCTAACAATATCTTAGCTTTTTATAGCCCTGTGGCAACTAATAATGTAATAAACTACCAAGAGTGTAATAACTCCCAATAATGTGATTGGGAAGAAATTCTATCAGATATGTTTCTAAAAATATTACAATTAAGGACAGACCTATGGGTGACTCTAGATCAGTACAATCTGACATTTGACGAGGGTTGGTCAGTGTCCACCAAAAAGCAGAGACCAGTAGAACAAGCATGTTTTTTCCTCCATGAACATCAACTAGGTGGCTCATAGAAGTTGTTCTAAGTTCTCACACTCTTGACACACAGCTTCTTAAACCTAGTTGTCTTTCATCCATTTTGAAAGAGAAATTCGATATTTCAGAGACATCCTAGGGCTAGAATTAGGTTTAAAAGAATTAAATTAGAATTAAATATTTGATTTTTCTGTTAGAATTAATAAAAAAAGAACTGAACGAACATTAATTCACTAGAAAACATACAAACCAATATGTTTAAAGTGATTTATCTTGTACTAGGTATTTCACAGAAAAAATATCCAAATAAATAAGACTATATTGTGTGGCCCTCTAGTGGACAGCATTGGCCCGACATACAGGTAAGGTGGCAGCTGAAGCTCATTCCAATTAACTCAGCTGCTACCGATTGCATAATAAGTGTGCTTCGTATAAGGCTTTGTTCCCAAGTCTAAAGAGAGGATCTTTTCTTGAGAAACTGCTGGGAGCCGGAGCGCAGGGCTTTCACTTATGGACTTTCTGTTTTGTTTGGACTGAGGTATTTTTGGTTCTTCTATTTCCGCTCTTTGTTCAAGAGTGTTTTGTTATTTTGGTTCTGTGCCAAATGAATGGCAATCAGCCAATTATCCTTTATTCTGTATCGTTTCTGTCAGTTTGCCACTTAATACCATGGGCATCCTCTGACCTGCATCAAAAGTGCGTCATCCCCCTTGAGACTAAATATGGATAATCCAAGTTCCAAGATTAATCCTTGTCCAAACACTTTTCCAAACTTCTAAACACAATCCTGATCTTGCATCAACCGTAAAACTAACCATTTCCCCAACACTAACTCTCAACCTAACACAAGCCTAATATAAAAGTGAACCTGAAAACATAATTCTGGGGCTAGTTCATCTATGTATCTTATTTTTCTATAAAAAAAAAAAGCTGAGAAGCAACTGAAAGATCAATTGAATTTAAGAAAATACAAAGAAATGACTGAAGCCATTGATTTTGTAAAAAGCATTTCAATTGAATATATGAAACTATAGTGTTGTTGATCTCACTAATGAGAAAACATTTGAATCATCCCAAATCAAAGATGAACCCTTGGTTTAATCATTTCCCAAGTTCCTAAAGAATCCAAATGTTTTAAACATCCTTAAAATGAACTTTTCCCAATCCGAAGCCTGAATAAAACCATTAAAAAACCTTATGGCATTAGACCTCTCAAACTAAGGTCTAATGCCAACCCTAACCCTAACACTAACAGCATTATAAATGTGCTCAAAGATTTTTTAAAAAAAATTTTGTGTGTGTTCTGGGGCGGTTCTATAAAAATAATTTCCTATTAATCTAAATGGAAAAATTACATCTTTAGAATTTTTATATTTTTCAGGTTTATGACATAAGTATTATGTATCTTTGTGATTTCCCAGACAATCATATTTTTCATCATGAATGTTTTAAAATCAATTTCAAATCATTGCTATAGTGATTTGTTTTGATGAAATATGACTTCCAATCTGTATTAATGAAAATTTTTTATATTTTTTTAAGTTTATGACAAGATTATTGTCTAATGTATTTTTGTGATTTCCCACACAATCACGTTTTTCATCAGAAATGTTTTAAAATTAATTTCTAGTTGTTGCTATCATTTGTTTTGAAGAAATATGATTCCCAATTTCTATTAAATAACAAATGACATTAAGAATTTTTAAATTTATCAGGTTTATGACAAGATTATAGTTGTATGTATTTTGGTGATTTCCCACAAAATGATGTCTATCATCAGAAATGTTTTTTAAAACAAATGTAATCATTTATTATGGGGCTGTTCAATAAAAATTATTTCTTATTATTCTAAATGAATAAATTACATATTTAGAATTTTTATATTTTTCAGGTTTGATGACATAAGACTAATGTGTTAAAGATTTTAGTGATTTCCCACACAGTCATATTTTTATCAAAAATGTTTTTAGAAAGAAATGTATAGATTTATTTCACAGGGGCAGTCCAATAAAAATGATTTTCTATTAATTTAATAGGAAAAATAAGATATTTAGAAGTTTTATATTTTTCAGGTTTGATGACTATAGTTGTATGTATTTAGGTGATTTCCCACACAATGATGTTTTTCATCAGACATGTTTTTAAAAAGAAATGTAATGATTTATTTCACAGGGGCAGTCTAATAAAAATGATTTTGTATTTTGCCATTTTCCATGAAAACCCATTATTTATCATAAAATTATTAAAACACATTATAATTAATTCATTTCATCACAGCTGTATTATAAACACGATTTTGCATCCATCTGTACAAAAAAAGGCAACTTGAAATTATTCATGAAAACACTTTATTGATCGCAAAATTGTCAAAACAAATAATTCATTCATTTCATCACAGCTGTATTTTGAACATGATTCCCTATGCATCAGTACCAATACAAGGCAATATGGAATAGGTGCCACTTTTTACCCAATTTGGATATAAGTCTTATGTATTTTGCCATTTTCCATGAAAACTCATTATTTATCATAAAATTAATTCATTTCATCATAGCTGTATTTTAAACATAATTTCCAATCAAACTGTACCAAAAATAGGCATTTGGGAATAGGTGCAACTTTTTACCCAATTTGGCCATAAGACTATAGTCTTATGTATTTTGCCATTTTCCATGAAAACTCATTATTTATCATAATATTGTTAAAACACATTATAATTCAATCATTTCATTACAGCTGTATTATCAACATGACTCCATATGCATCAGTACCAAAACAAGGCAATATGGAATAGGTGCAACTTTTTTCCCAATTTGGACATAAGACTATAGTCTTATGTATTTTGCTATTTTCCATGAAAACTCATTATTTATCATAAAATTGTTAAAACACAATATAATTAATTCATTTCATCATAGCTGTATTTTAAACATAATTTCCAATCAAACAGTACCAAAAATAGGCATTTTGGAATAGGTGCAACTTTTTACCCATTTTGGACATAAGACTATAGTCTTATGTATTTTGCCATTTTCCATGAAAACTCATTATTTATCATAAAATTGTTAAAACACATTATAATTCAATTATTTCTTCACAGCTGTATTTTAAACATCATTTCCAATCAAACAGTACCAAAAATAGGCATTTTGGAATAGGTGCAACTATTTACCCATTTTGGACATAAGACTATAGTCTTATGTATTTTGCCATTTTCCATGAAAACTCATTATTTATCATAAAATTGTTAAAACACATTATAATTCAATCATTTCATCACAGCTGTATTATCAACATGACTCCATATGCATCAGTACCAGAACAAGGCAATATGGAATAGGTGCAACTTTTTTCCCAATTTGGATATAAGACTATAGTCTTATGTATTTTGCCATTTTCCATGAAAACTCATTATTTATCATAAAATTGTTAAAACACATTATAATTCAATTATTTCTTCACAGCTGTATTTTAAACATCATTTCCAATCAAACAGTACCAAAAATAGGCATTTTGGAATAGGTGCAACTATTTACCCAATTTGGACATAAGACTATAGTCTTATGTATTTTGCCATTTTCCATGAAAACTCATTATTTATCATAAAATTGTTAAAACACATTATAATTAATTCATTTCTTCACAGCTGTATTATAAACACGATTTTGCATCCACCTGTACAAAAAAAAGGCAACTTGAAATTTTTCATGAAAACACTTTATTGATCACAAAATTGTCAAAATACATTATAATTCATTCATTTCATCACAGCTGTATTTTAAACATGACTCCCTATGCATCAGTACTAATACAAGGCAATATGGAATAGGTGCCACTTTTTACGCATTTTGGACATAAGACTATAGTCTTATGTATTTTGCCATTTTCCATGAAAACTCATTATTTATCATAATATTGTTAAAACACATTATAATTCAATCATTTCATCACAGCTGTATTATCAACATGACTCCATATGCATCAGTACCAAAACAAGGCAATATGGAATAGGTGCAACTTTTTTCCCAATTTGGACATAAGACTATAGTCTTATGTATTTTGCCATTTTCCATGAAAACTCATTATTTATCATAATATTGTTAAAACACATTAAAATTCAATCATTTCATCACAGCTGTATTATCAACATGACTCCATATGCATCAGTACCAAAACAAGGCAATATGGAATAGGTGCAACTTTTTTCCCAATTTGGATATAAGACTATAGTCTTATGTATTTTGCCATTTTCCATGAAAACTCATTATTTATCATAAAATTGTTAAAACACATTATAATTAATTCATTTCTTCACAGCTGTATTATAAACACGATTTTGCATCCATCTGTACAAAAAAAAGGCAAATTGAAATTTTTCATGAAAACACTTTATTGATCACAAAATTGTCAAAATACATTATAATTCATTCATTTCATCACAGCTGTATTATCAACATGAATCCATATGCATCAGTATCAAAAATAGGCATTTTGGAATAGGTGCAACTATTTACCCAATTTGGACATAAGACTATAGTCTTATGTATTTTGCCATTTTCCATGAAAACTCATTATTTATCATAAAATTGTTAAAACACATTATAATTCAATTATTTCTTCACAGCTGTATTATCAACATGACTCCATATGCATCAGTACCAAAACAAGGCAATATGGAATAGGTGCAACTTTTTTCCCAATTTGGATATAAGACTATAGTCTTATGTATTTTGCCATTTTCCATGAAAACTCATTATTTATCATAAAATTGTTAAAACACATTATAATTAATTCATTTCTTCACAGCTGTATTATAAACACGATTTTGCATCCATCTGTACAAAAAAAAGGCAACTTGAAATTTTTCATGAAAACACTTTATTGATCACAAAATTGTCAAAATACATTATAATTCATTCATTTCATCACAGCTGTATTATCAACATGACTCCATATGCATCAGTACCAAAAATAGGCATTTTGGAATAGGTGCAACTATTTACCCAATTTGGACATAAGACTATAGTCTTATGTATTTTGCCATTTTCCATGAAAACTCATTATTTATCATAAAATTGTTAAAACACATTATAATTCAATTATTTCTTCATAGCTGTATTATCAACATGACTCCATATGCATCAGTACCAAAACAAGGCAATATGGAATAGGTGCAACTTTTTTCCCAATTTGGACATAAGACTATAGTCTTATGTATTTTGCCATTTTCCATGAAAACTCATTATTTATCATAAAATTGTTAAAACACATTATAATTCAATCATTTCATCACAGCTGTATTATCAACATAACTCCATATGCATCAGTACCAAAACAAGGCAATATGGAATAGGTGCAACTTTTTTCCCAATTTGGACATAAGACTATAGTCTTATGTATTTTGCCATTTTCCATGAAAACTCATTATTTATCATAAAATTGTTAAAACACATTATAATTCAATCATTTCATCACAGCTGTATTATCAACATAACTCCATATGCATCAGTACCAAAACAAGGCAATATGGAATAGGTGCAACTTTTTTCCCAATTTGGACATAAGACTATAGTCTTATGTATTTTTCCATTTTCCATGAAAACTCATTATTTATCATAATATTGTTAAAACACATTATAATTCAATCATTTCATCACAGCTGTATTATCAACATGACTCCATATGCATCAGTACCAAAACAAGGCAATATGGAATAGGTGCAACTTTTTTCCCAATTTGGATATAAGACTATAGTCTTATGTATTTTGCCATTTTCCATGAAAACTCATTATTTATCATAAAATTGTTAAAACACATTATAATTCAATTATTTCTTCACAGCTGTATTTTAAACATCATTTCCAATCAAACAGTACCAAAAATAGGCATTTTGGAATAGGTGCAACTATTTACCCAATTTGGACATAAGACAATAGTCTTATGTATTTTGCCATTTTCCATGAAAACTCATTATTTATCATAAAATTGTTAAAACACATTATAATTCAATTATTTCTTCATAGCTGTATTATCAACATGACTCCATATGCATCAGTACCAAAACAAGGCAATATGGAATAGGTGCAACTTTTTTCCCAATTTGGACATAAGACTATATAGTCTTATGTATTTTGCCATTTTCCATGAAAACTCATTATTTATCATAAAATTGTTAAAACACATTATAATTAATTCATTTCTTCACAGCTGTATTATAAACACGATTTTGCATCCATCTGTACAAAAAAAGGCAACTTGAAATTTTTCATGAAAACACTTTATTGATCACAAAATTGTCAAAATACATTATAATTCATTCATTTCATCACAGCTGTATTATCAACATGACTCCATATGCATCAGTACCAAAAATAGGCATTTTGGAATAGGTGCAACTATTTACCCAATTTGGACATAAGACTATAGTCTTATGTATTTTGCCATTTTCTATGAAAACTCATTATTTATCATAAAATTGTTAAAACACATTATAATTCAATTATTTCTTCATAGCTGTATTATCAACATGACTCCATATGCATCAGTACCAAAACAAGGCAATATGGAATAGGTGCAACTTTTTTCCCAATTTGGACATAAGACTATAGTCTTATGTATTTTGCCATTTTCCATGAAAACTCATTATTTATCATAAAATTGTTAAAACACATTATAATTCAATTATTTCTTCACAGCTGTATTATCAACATGACTCCATATGCATCAGTACCAAAACAAGGCAATATGGAATAGGTGCAACTTTTTTCCCAATTTGGATATAAGACTATAGTCTTATGTATTTTGCCATTTTCCATGAAAACTCATTATTTATCATAAAATTGTTAAAACACATTATAATTAATTCATTTCTTCACAGCTGTATTATAAACACGATTTTGCATCCATCTGTACAAAAAAAAGGCAACTTGAAATTTTTCATGAAAACACTTTATTGATCACAAAATTGTCAAAATACATTATAATTCATTCATTTCATCACAGCTGTATTTTCAACATGACTCCCTATGCATCAGTACAAATACAAGGCAATATGGAATAGGTGCCACTTTTTACCCATTTTGGACATAAGACTATAGTCTTATGTATTTTGCTATTTTCCATGAAAACTCATTATTTATCATAAAATTGTTAAACACAATATAATTAATTCATTTCATCATAGCTGTATTTTAAACATAATTTCCAATCAAACAGTACCAAAAATAGGCATTTTGGAATAGGTGCAACTTTTTATGTATTATGTATTTTGCCATTTTCCATGAAAACTCATTATTTATCATAAAATTGTTAAAACACATTATAATTCAATTATTTCTTCATAGCTGTATTATCAACATGACTCCATATGCATCAGTACCAAAACAAGGCAATATGGAATAGGTGCAACTTTTTTCCCAATTTGGACATAAGACTATAGTCTTATGTATTTTTCCATTTTCCATGAAAACTCATTATTTATCATAATATTGTTAAAACACATTATAATTCAATCATTTCATCACAGCTGTATTATCAACATGACTCCATATGCATCAGTACCAAAACAAGGCAATATGGAATAGGTGCAACTTTTTCCCAATTTGGATATAAGACTATAGTCTTATGTATTTTGCCATTTTCCATGAAAACTCATTATTTATCATAAAATTGTTAAAACACATTATAATTAATTCATTTCTTCACAGCTGTATTATAAACACGATTTTGCATCCATCTGTACAAAAAAAAGGCAACTTGAAATTTTTCATGAAAACACTTTATTGATCACAAAATTGTCAAAATACATTATAATTCATTCATTTCATCACAGCTGTATTATCAACATGACTCCATATGCATCAGTACCAAAAATAGGCATTTTGGAATAGGTGCAACTATTTACCCAATTTGGACATAAGACTATAGTCTTATGTATTTTGCCATTTTCCATGAAAACTCATTATTTATCATAAAATTGTTAAAACACATTATAATTCAATTATTTCTTCATAGCTGTATTATCAACATGACTCCATATGCATCAGTCCCAAAACAAGGCAATATGGAATAGGTGCAACTTTTTTCCCAATTTGGACATAAGACTATAGTCTTATGTATTTTGCCATTTTCCATGAAAACTCATTATTTATCATAAAATTGTTAAAACACATTATAATTCAATCATTTCATCACAGCTGTATTATCAACATAACTCCATATGCATCAGTACCAAAACAAGGCAATATGGAATAGGTGCAACTTTTTTCCCAATTTGGACATAAGACTATAGTCTTATGTATTTTGCCATTTTCCATGAAAACTCATTATTTATCATAAAATTGTTAAAACACATTATAATTCAATTATTTCTTCATAGCTGTATTATCAACATGACTCCATATGCATCAGTACCAAAACAAGGCAATATGGAATAGGTGCAACTTTTTTCCCAATTTGGACATAAGACTATAGTCTTATGTATTTTGCCATTTTCCATGAAAACTCATTATTTATCATAAAATTGTTAAAACACATTATAATTAATTCATTTCTTCACAGCTGTATTATAAACACGATTTTGCATCCATCTGTACAAAAAAAGGCAACTTGAAATTTTTCATGAAAACACTTTATTGATCACAAAATTGTCAAAATACATTATAATTCATTCATTTCATCACAGCTGTATTATCAACATGACTCCATATGCATCAGTACCAAAAATAGGCATTTTGGAATAGGTGCAACTATTTACCCAATTTGGACATAAGACTATAGTCTTATGTATTTTGCCATTTTCCATGAAAACTCATTATTTATCATAAAATTGTTAAAACACATTATAATTCAATTATTTCTTCATAGCTGTATTATCAACATGACTCCATATGCATCAGTCCCAAAACAAGGCAATATGGAATAGGTGCAACTTTTTTCCCAATTTGGACATAAGACTATAGTCTTATGTATTTTGCCATTTTCCATGAAAACTCATTATTTATCATAAAATTGTTAAAACACATTATAATTCAATTATTTCTTCATAGCTGTATTATCAACATGACTCCATATGCATCAGTACCAAAACAAGGCAATATGGAATAGGTGCAACTTTTTTCCCAATTTGGACATAAGACTATAGTCTTATGTATTTTGCCATTTTCCATGAAAACTCATTATTTATCATAAAATTGTTAAAACACATTATAATTCAATTATTTCTTCACAGCTGTATTATCAACATGACTCCATATGCATCAGTACCAAAACAAGGCAATATGGAATAGGTGCAACTTTTTTCCCAATTTGGATATAAGACTATAGTCTTATGTATTTTGCCATTTTCCATGAAAACTCATTATTTATCATAAAATTGTTAAAACACATTATAATTAATTCATTTCTTCACAGCTGTATTATAAACACGATTTTGCATCCATCTGTACAAAAAAAAGGCAACTTGAAATTTTTCATGAAAACACTTTATTGATCACAAAATTGTCAAAATACATTATAATTCATTCATTTCATCACAGCTGTATTTTAAACATGACTCCCTATGCATCAGTACTAATACAAGGCAATATGGAATAGGTGCCACTTTTTACCCATTTTGGACATAAGACTATAGTCTTATGTATTTTGCCATTTTCCATGAAAACTCATTATTTATCATAAAATTGTTAAAACACAATATAATTAATATATTTCATCACAGCTGTATTTTAAACATAATTTCCAATCAAACTGTACCAAAAATAGGCATTTTGGAATAGGTGCAACTTTTTACCCAATTTGGACATAAGACTATAGTCTTATGTATTTTGCCATTTTCCATGAAAACTCATTATTTATCATAAAATTGTTAAAACACATTATAATTCAATTATTTCTTCACAGCTGTATTATCAACATGACTCCATATGCATCAGTACCAAAACAAGGCAATATGGAATAGGTGCCACTTTTTACCCATTTTGGACATAAGACTATAGTCTTATGTATTTTGTCATTTTCCATGAAAACTCATTATTTATCATAAAATTGTTAAAACACATTATAATTCAATTATTTCTTCACAGCTGTATTTTAAACATCATTTCCAATCAAACAGTACCAAAAATAGGCATTTTGGAATAGGTGCAACTATTTACCCATTTTGGACATAAGACTATAGTCTTATGTATTTTGCCATTTTCCATGAAAACTCATTATTTATCATAAAAATGTTAAATCACATTATAATTAATTCATTTCATCACAGCTGTATTTTAAACATAATTTCCTATCAAACAGTTTTTGAAACAAAAGTAATAATTTATTTTACAGGGGCTGTTCAATAAAATAGATTTCTTTTCATTTATAGTGAATACATTACATATTTAGAATTTTTATATTTTTCAGGTTTGACACAAATATATTCTTTTTTTATTTTGGTGTTTTCCCACACATTTATATTTGTCATCATAAATGTTTTTAAATTAATTTCTCGTCATTGCTTTCATCATTTGTTTTTTGAAATATGATTTCCAATCAGTAATAAAGAAAAAATGACCTATATTGAATTTTTATATTTTTTCAGGTTTTTGAAGCCATTCAATAATGAGTAGAGTTATTATACATATACAATTCAAAAATGTTTTTAGATACCATGCCATTTTCTGAAATTGGGCAATGTTTGCAACAATTGTCTATTTGACAAAAACTGTGAAAAAAACGAACACTTTATTATCAGGGTGTAGGATACCACTAGAGGGCAACAAAGTTTCTCGATCTTATTGACAGGAAGCGGGATGGTCTATTTGTCCAGACCTGGTCATTGAATGGACCAGATCATTCTCTTTCCTATAATAATTTGCTGACTTCATCACTTTGAAATGATTATTGTCTTTTTTTGCCATTTTGAAATAACCTTACATACATATAATACATGGACATCAAAGCAATTAAAAAAATAAACTATGACCCTGCTTTACAAATTCACCTGATTTTCTTTTCTTTTTTTTTTGCATGCTCAAATGATTGTATCCCGTAGGTGTATCTTTCACATGAGTTGACTAATTAGTCAGCGATCCTACAGTATGTTTCAAGATGAGACTGGATATTACACTTGTATAGACTGAATTTATAGGAGTTTTAGTCCTAGTACTTCTGTGGTGGTATTAAAGTAATGTTTCAGTTCATTTTCATTTATATTTAACTGAATGAGATTTAATGACATTCAGCCTGTCTAGGCTTGTCACTCACCACTTTGTCAGATCTGGCCTTGAACAAACCAAAACCAGCCTCCTTTTGCTAGTGTTAAAAAGCTTATGGCCTTGGTTAAATCATCATTAATCCTCCACCTTGATTCACCGTTACATTTAGATAAGATATAAGATAAGATTTTTCTTTTTATTGAACCCTGTGGGGCAACTGCAGCAGCGCGCCTAACATGCATGTCTTTTGAGTGTGGGAGGAAACCGGAGTACCTGGAGGAAACCCACGTGAACACGAGGAGAACATGCAAACTCCACGCAGAGAGGATCCGGTCTAAGTTAAATTTCTTTTTTTTTACAAACAAGTTTGCGGCAAGTTCATCAATCACCAAAATGAACCCACTGAACTGTGTGTGTGAATAAAGTAGGCATAGCATTTGCACCTGAATGTTATTTTTATGTTCTCTTCAAAACTTCAACTTAAGCGTTTGACAGCAGAATAAATGTACCCTTTTCTGAGCATTTTTAACTTTTATGTTGGTCCAATAGTGTGCTGCCCATAAATGGATACAATACTCTAATCTAGGGTATGTGTACAGGTCTATATTATCACATTGATTCATGAAATGCAGATGCTACGGACCACCAAAGAGCAGTAACTTTTGTTGTTGCATTTACATTTTATGAATCAACTTAATGAAAATATAAGAGTGAGGAGCTTCTGACAGAAATGCAGGTGGGTACACCAGTGCTAAAAAACCTCATCTGAAAATATTCTTAGCCGGACAATTTAATCCCCCAAGATAAAAATTTACGGAAACCTTTTTATTTTTATTTTATGAACAACTTCTGTAGAATCAAAAATATTAAACATACAGTATATGTATATATAATTGCATGGTATTATTCTATATAATAATGTATATGTGATTAATAAACAATTTCTAATATTTTACATGATATTGGCATTTTGCATGAAATCTGCTGAATTCTGTTTGGACGTTCTCAAGGCAGTGTAGTGTAGAGAAGTGTGGTTTAGTGTAGAATTCTGTTTTTTTATAACTGGTTGAAACTATTAGATTTACTTTGGTATAATATTGCCAGCTTTGTAAATTGAAAACCACTAGTAAATGGTAACAAACCCTACATAAATAAATTCTGTAGCATAGCAACCAGCAGTATTTGGGGCCAAAATTAAATTATGTTGTATGATTGATGCAATCAGTCAGTACAGCCTACATAGTGATGATGTTTTTATATATACACACAATGAGTAAAATATTTACATTAGCCATAGGAACAAAATATTTATTGTTCAAACATAATGTAAGTTAATTTAATATGTGACATTTTGGGGTGGGATGTGTTGCCAACATTTCTTGCACGCAGTTATAGGAGTACAGTCGCCGCTTTAAGCGACGTGTCTTCAAACGTTGTCCACCTGGAGTGAGGAACAGAGGAATCACAGATGGGAAAAAATAACTGTGTGGTGAAGAGAGCGCTCGAAATTGACAACTGAGTTTGTTCTCCTCTCAGCTGCGTTGAAACATTTTTAGCCCCCCTGACACCTGTGACCATGTTGGGTTTTCATTTGTAATCATGTTAGGCAACCGTGCTAACCATTGGGGTATTGTTGGAAGAAGTGGTTATTCGTATTTTTACCGTTGGACCATATTTCTTGCGAAAACATTTGGGACTATATATATATGTGTGTGTGTGTGTGTGTGTATGTGTGTGAGCTTCATAATGTTTGGGACATTTTTAAAAAATCAGTATTCCACAATTTCAGATTTTTAATCAAACAATTCACATGCGGTTAAAGTGCAGATTATCAGTATTTAATAAAGGGCCTTTTATACATTTATACATTGATTTCATGATGTAGAAACATAGAAATGACGGTAAATGACACCCCCCCCCCCCCCCCCCCCCCCATTTCAGAGCAGCATGTTTGAGTGTTTGAGGCAAATGGCTTCACAGGTGTTTCTGATTTCTGATCACTGTGTTCAATTGCTTTCTTAGTGCAGGTATAAGATAACTTTCAGTATTTAGTCTTGAAGATGTTTGATTGCCTTTGTAGTATGTAAGTAGCATTTGTCAACATGAGGACCAGAGAGAAATATGAAAAGAACAGACATAGGCCTAACTCTAGGCTTACCAATATTGATTGTTAGGATCACTAAGAAGAAAAGCATAAGTGTGGAGGCCAAAAGATCCCACATTGGTGGAGTTGCTCCACATCCAAAGCACCCCTCCTCATCTGTGAAACATGGTGGAGGGGGTATTATGATTTACAGTAGGCATGTATGGCTGCCACAGGTACCGGCTCATTTGTCTTCATTGGCGGTGTAACTGCTGATTAGAAGCAGCAGAATGAATTCTGAAGTTTACAGAAACATCTGCTCAAGTTCAACCAAATGCCTTTAAACTCATTGGGTGGTGCTTCATCCTACGGCAAGACAATAATCCCACACATGCTGCTAAAGCAACAAAGGATTTTTTCAAATTGGAAAATTCGCGACAAGTCATTCACATGAATCCTATTGAACATGCATAGTCAAGAAAAAAAAGGCTTTTCCCCCAAACATTATGGAGCTCACAGTGTGCATGCATATATATGTATATAAACATTGAATTAACCTGAATTAAAACTAATTCAGGTTAATCTCTGAATGCAAAAAGCCATGTAATTTTCCTATTCAATATTAGTTATTAGTCTCTGTAAAACAAGTCTGTACATTATTTAGATAATATTGCACATCCTATTATCTCTAGCTTGGCTTTTTATCATTTCTAATGTAAATGACCAGTGAAGGCTTCATTTTTTTTGTATCAAATAATTAAACAGAAAATGAGCTAAAGTCATAGTCATATGATTTATACAACACATTGACAACACTTAGTCATATCTATCAAGCAAACAAGTCATATTCTCTGTCTCTCACCTGTTAGCCCGTTACAGTTGAGTGACTTATGGGTATTGATGGCAAAAATCCCCTCCAGGGGCACTTCAGTGCTTTGAGACTGGTACTCAAGTTTGGTTCTGGCAGTTAAACATATGACAGCACTGTGTCAGGCACTCTCTGCTCCTGTGTTCTCAGTGTTGCCACTAGCCGAAACGGCAGAGACAGACTCCGTTTTTCAACTAAAATATATTGTGTGCTTTTATTCATCCTTTTTACTGTCCTACTCGAGTTAAAAATTCTCAGGTTAAAGATAAAAAATTTGTTTTTCACACATTAATATCAAGATAACTTAATATGAAGAAAACTGGAGCTACCGTTAATCATGGGAAAACATTTTCTTTGTTTAAATGGTTACACGATTGTTTGGAATGGTTATACGAAGATGTAGTTTTTGACTGCAGTCAACTAGTCCACAGTGATCTTGATTTCTAAAGTAGTTTCTAAAATTTCAGAAATTTGCTTATATCTTTATATTTGCCACTTAAGAACCATCCGAACAGTACCACTAAAAAGCAAGACCGTGTTTTTAAGTCCATTCAGAAACTACTGCCGTTTATGCTGTTAGAGCACGTGAGAGATGGTACAAAGTGAGGTGAGCTCGTTTGTCTCCCATGTTGGAGGAGTGGGGATCTGGAGGCTCGACTGTTGCTCAACTGCCACATGCCACTTGTCATAACGGTCAGTCCTCCCCGGCGAGAACGCCGCTGCTCTTTTTAGAAATTTAGAGAAGTTGTTTGCATGATGGGAAGGTCACCCATCCAGATTTACAGATTTTTCCTGTTGTGAGCCAAATGAGGCCGTCAGGGATCTGCCCAGAAGCCAAGCTGTCGCCCGGAGCACAACGATCATCCATCTTATGCAATTCTGAGTTCCTTTTTAATAACCATCACTGTGGACTGCACACCATATGCTGCTTTTTTGCATTTGTTCTTGAACTGCTAGTGTTTTTTTATCATTGGTGAAGACACCAAAAAAAGAAAAAAAAAAGAAAAAAGACTGAGATCAGACATTAATCCAGCATGTTCTATATCTGAAGTCCAGTGAACCAAAATCACATTTCACCAATTTACATTCCGAAAAACTGTGCTTTGAGGCTACTCTCTGTGTTTGTGTGTGTGTGTGTGTGTGTGTGTATTTGCGTGTGTATGTCTTTGTCACTTTTTGTGTTTTTTTGCTAGTAAACCATTATGATAAAATAATACAATGGAAATGTTTACAGGTACAGGCTCAGGGCTGACAGCACCAGGCATGTAGCCCCACAGGAGCTGAGAGGGGAAAAGGGCTTTCAGATCACTGAGTGAATCGATACTGGTTTAAGGAAGCATATCTGGAACCTCGGCCAGCCTGAGCTTTGTCAGGTGCCTCTTCTCCAGCCAGTACCTACCAGGATGTGGCCTGCCACCCCACCTGCACATCAACACTTCGAGCTCTTTGTGCTGTTTTACCAGTTCCTCTCTGTAGCTATTTTAATCACCCCTCAATATGGTCACAAACCCCAGAACTCCCCAGAGACACCACACCACCCCCTTACTTTTGAATTCATTGCTTAATAAGAACACTGATTTTATTTAATTATTTACTTACTTATTTTGTCTCGGGAAATCTCTAGTACCATATTTTATAGTTGCTTACAAGAACCCACATTAGATCCACTGATCAGTTTTAGAGGCCCTTCTCAGAGTGTTTTAGCAAAAAGCACATTTTCGTAAGTGTAATGAGCTGACTTTATCCATTGACTTGTTTTAGTGAGAAAAAGATACAGTATAATGCAATATTCTGTCATTTCTGTCTTCTGTCAAGGTTGGTGCCATCAAGGTAGTCTTTGATATTGTGACATTCATTGGCAAAAATCTGAACAACACAAAGCCCTTAATCTCTTTTAAACTCTCAATAAACACATTTTCTTAGTTAAGCGATTTTGGCACAACCATTATTTTTTACTAATAGGAATAGCAACAGACACACACACTCTCACACACACAAAAACCTTAAATGAAAACCCTGTTGCTTCATTCTATTGAAATAAATACATGAATTAATGAAAGTAAGTGGCTGATGGAATTAATTAAATAAAACATGGCTTCCATAAACATGTTGCAAAAAGTAACAAGTGAAAACACTTTGCGATTCGATTGAATACACTGAGCTGGTTTAATAAACTATACAGTAATGGGCTGCTTTGGTCAAGTTTTTTTAGTTTCAATTTTGCCAGAATATCACCAGTCATTCAACCATGCACACTTACTGTATGAGTAATCACACATATTTATATTTTGTAAATATTCTCTATTGGAGTTTCTGGGGAATTTTGTTGTAAAAGCCATTCTTGAGAAAATAATTGAAAATTAGTGTAAGCTATGAAGGTTAGCCTACAATGATAATTGTACAATAAAATAGTTTGAAATGTTCCTCAAGCATAGCCAAAAGAGTGGAACATACATCATTTTTAACATGAGACATGAGCTTTCAGAGGACGTCATTACACTGTCCATAATTGCTGGTTGAACTATGGATTAATGCAATACATTTTTAATGTAATTATTATTTACATTTCAGCGAGGCATGTAATGGACACAAAAATTTCCCGAAATTGCTAAGCACTAGGATTCATTTAGAATTTAAACTTTGTTATGTACATCAACAATAGTGTATATCACTCAGAGTGAAGGACATTTTGTTGCCCACTGTGGCCTGTAAAGTTACTACCCATTCAAAAAGTTACTATTTGAATGTTTTAAATTGTTGGAATAACTACAAATACAGCAAAAACATTGTTTATAGATTGACCAAGGCTCTACATGAACTCTATTGATGAGACAGTTTTCGTTAAAAATTATGTTTGTTTATATCTACTGCTTTTTTTTGCAATCAGTGCTTTAGTCAGAAAGACTAGTCAGCAGTCCTAACCCTGATAATGAAGTATTTTCATTATTTAACATAACATTTTGTCCACAGTGACTTGTACAGTATATTTCCTTTACATACAATCCACTTAAACAGCTGGTCATTCACTAAATTTAGTACATTTACTAAAATAAGTGCCTTGCTAAAGGGTACAATGGCAGTACCACATTTGGGACTCAAACACACAACTGTGACACTAATAGGTGAGTTGCCTAAGCATTATGCTTTACCACTGCCCCATTTCATATGATATCCGTTGCCTGAGAGATCCAGTTCAGCAAATGGATTGACAGACGAGACAGGGGAAATCATTGCTGACTTGGCAGGCCTCGACAACATTTTCGGAGAATGATGGAGTCAGCACTTGAAAGTATAGAAGTGCAGTGATGCAAGCAAGCACGCTACAAAACCAAAAGGAAGGAGTTTGATGAATAAGATGATTTATGTCTTCCCTCTTTTTTAAACCATCTGCTTTCTTACAATAGGAATCATTGTCGGAACAGAGAAACAATGCATTGGATGTGCTGTAATGCAGTCACGGACACAACGCAGTGGACATACTTTAATGCAGTCACAGATACAATGCAGTGGACGTGCTTTAATGCAGTCACAGACGCAATGCAGTGGACATGCTTTAATGCAGTCACAGACGCAATGCAGTGGACGTGCTTTAATGCAGTCACAGACGCAATGCAGTGGACGTGCTTTAATGCAGTCACAGACGCAATGCAGTGACATGCTTTAATGAAGTCACAGACGCTAATTTCGCAGTTGATGCTGTGCTGTGTTTTTGTACATTAGTTCACACGTTAGCAGGGGAAAATCTTAAGATATTTTCTGATTCAATTTCTGATGGCTCTGCATATCACTCAGGTTCTAAGTTGGAATGTTTAAACTATGAGATGCAGTATATCTCTGAATTAAATGGTATTAGAATACCATTCAATTCAGAGACCTAGAATAACATTGATATGATTTTCTAAGATACTGTGTCAAATGCCTCAATAGTCCTTAAAAGTTGTTTTAACTCTTTTATGCAATTAATCAACTACCACTGAATATTCAAGACAGTTGCCTAAATCTAAATGCTAAATATAAGGTTAATAACAAGGAAAATTACATAGTGATATGTCGGTTACTATTATATTTAAACATACCTGATTAATGAAATAAAAGATGTATGAAAGATATCAAAGTCATGCCAAAAGACAGCCACTCCTTTTGTTACATAAATAAACATCTTTTCAAACCTGGGAAATGGTTTTTCTGTGAGACCCTCTGGGTCCACAGAGTGTCCACACACTGTTGCAACGGGTCTGACCACACTGCAGACACAGCTGTTCACAGAAAATTTCTGGTCATAAGGACTACCCCACCCCCCCCAACCCCTTCCCTTTCCTCCCTTCAAGACACTGAGAAGACCGTTTACTGAGGTTATAGTACTACGTAACATTCCCAGGGAGTTTTTCAAAACGTGCTTTTCTAGATCTGACTCTCATTCGCAGTCCTTGTGACCTCTCCCATGGGGTGTATGCATTCAGCCAGGTGTTAAAAACATCAAAAATTCTGCCACTACCAGTGACATTTATTTTTGAGGCCATTGTGGATTTTCCCCTTTCCAGTCTGTATGTAAGAATCTCAAGACTCACATTAGAGTTGCAAAAAAAAAAAAAAAATCAAAGACCAAAAGAAAAAAAAAAAAAAAAAAAAACCCTTCACCCACGCTGGAACGGTTTGTGCAATGGCCTGTAGCCGAAGCACACCAAAATAACCCAGGAGTGACCGAGGAACTCCGATATTTGCTTGACCAAAAGAGGAAGCGAGATTGCATGTGCACAGACCTTGCCATACGTAGGTACATTTCCAGCCAGAAGGCCTGCCGCTCGTACGCAGCGATGCCGTTTGCGAGATCACATCATCATTAATGATTGGTTTTAGAGATCTGCATCCATGAGCTTACTGGCATTCAAAAATCATGATGACCATGATGTGAATTCATATTCATCTCTGATAAAAATGTTTTTTTTTGTACAGCACAGCATTGTTGAACTACACTAATCTGATAAGATATATGTGAATGCGTGGGGTTATTCCACTCTGTACCTCATTCTGCCAGCAATTCTGCACTTTTTGTCATGTTCACAGAAAGAAAACACAAATGAGCTGGTGCTAGAAAACAAATAACCATGACACTTTTCTGCAAATATCATAGCTTCTGAGCACCAGCATGTGAATCCGCAATCGTGCTCATAGCTTTCAGTATCTAGGCTTGATTCTACACCTTTGCCTTTGGAGTCAGTTTTTGACATTTGTCAACAGAAACACTCTTCAGAAGGCAGGTGTGGATGTGTCAGTGACAAACTGTCAACAGAAGATCACAAACATGAACTACAGAGGCTACACTGCTACGTAGATGAATACCACTAGAGTTAGCCACAAGAACACGATGGCACTACACACTACTGTTGATGGTGCATGCAAGTTTAAATTCTACAACCATACGATTTTGAATTTTGGAGTGTGGAACTATTTGAGTGTGAAAGTATTTCACTTCCCTGATGTTTCACTGAATTGTTTTTATCTTTTGCATAAATCGCTTGTTTGTGGTTTTCATGAGCACTTCAATTGGCTTCATTGTCAGGTCACAAAGATGTTATCCCAGTTTTGATCTTTATTAGTTCAGCCTGTTACTTTGAATAGTTTCAGTACTGGCTTGCCATTTCATCCACATTTCAATTATCCCCTTTTTCCATACTAAGCTATTCATTCAGTTCAGCCCAGCTTGATTAGGCCTTTTCTATGATGCATTCAATCCACATACTTTATAAAACTGAATTTTATTTTCAAGATTTATTTCCTTTGTCTTGAAAGTGTTTGTGCTGACTGTTCATAATGCATGTACCCTTTACCAATACAATTTTATGACCTATACTTCAGTTCAAGAGTGGCAAGATGGCAATACAGCTTCCTCATGAAGCCAGTTTAGACAATAATTTAAACTCTTCCCATTTCGTACCCGAATTATCTCCATTAGTCATTAGAAATTTGAATTGGTGCCAATACAAACAGTTTTAACTTCCAAAAAAAAAACTATATATTGATTGTATTAAAAGAATCAATCATCATCACACCAACAATGGATTCAAGAGGCCATTATAAACAGTGATTTGTGGGATGTACAAAATGGCATTGGTCTATGTGCAGATATATATTTTTATATAACTGTTGCGCTGCACATAGCCGCAGATATATACCCATTCTTTAAACAGCAAAGGCTATTTAAAGAAAGGGTGTTCAATTAATTGATCGATAATTTGCAGAATTCTACCAAGCTCATTTGATTGGTGTCCATTTATCCAAATTGTCACAACTTAATCATTGAGAACCACTGCAGTTTGTGTTCAAAGAGAGCAGCTTTAGAAACACCTTTCAAATGTCAAATTAGTTACGGACAGAAAGCCACCCTCATGAATCAGGAGAAGCATTGTGTTTCTGAGTGACAGATTTTAGGGTTGAACAACTGTATGATGTCATCAGCCTAAGACAATGTGCCAAATCCAGCAAACTGTCCTCACACTGCAGTTGAAGTCAATAATACACACCCTTCCTTTGAATCGTTCAAGCGTTCATTACACACGGCAACTTCATTGCACGGTTATGATCTTAAGTATATGTAAATGTGCATTTTCTAAATGAATAAATCCAAGCTTGGACTTGCAATGTTTTGTATACATTTTCCCATAGAATGTCTTATGTATTTCCTTTCAAAAGGCCCATTAACACGACAAGAAGATATTTAGAAATGTGCATCACACAGATGATATTTATATATAGACATTCTTCATGGATTAATTACATGTTGTTAAGCTGCATTGATCTCTTCTTCCTGAGTGTACAAACAGCAATCACTACATGATGTGTTTTCCAGTTTCTGTCTGCTACAGGTTAAGATTTAGATATGCTTCAATGGAGAAAAGCATTGTCCTTTCAGCAGTGACACATATTATAGTAGGAATAAATAAATCTGTACTAAACAGGTCATATTAAAAGGAATAGATTAACAAAAATAAAGCCTTCATCGATGAAACATATGCTCTGAAACATTTCAATATTTCAAAAAACAAACTGGTGTATTTGAATTAGTCTATTTTTAAAAAATCAGTTTATAAGCATGTTAATCAAACACATTTGTAGAAAATATACATTATTGGAAATATAAGCCCTTGAATTCATATTTAAATTTCAATAAAAAATGTATATGTATTTATATTTAATCACAAGCTCTCATAGATAGTAAAACCTATCTGTGTCATAATGACTACACAATTTCAACAATCCAACAGGAAGGAAAGTCACTCTTCCTTAATATTTGCTGTGTCACGGTTCTAGAAAAAAAAAAGGTTCAACTCTGGGTGGTACAGTACTACTACAATTTCGGACACCTAAACCAGGCTTCCACGCCAGTTTAAATATGGATCAGTGTGCTGCATACCTTCACTTAACCTAAGTCACTGAAAGAACAGAGCGCATTGTGACGTGTCAGGTGTGTCAGACGGTGATGGGGATGTTCTCTCGGAAGCAGCGCTGGGGTGCGTTGTAGCTGCACAGGTCCTGGAAGATGCGCGCCAGCTGATCGTTCTGTGTCTCGTCTGAGATCTGCAGGCTCCCACTGCTGTACTGGGACCGCATGGCATTGACCGCGTCCAGCAGCTGCTGGCAGTTCACTGGTGTGATCTAAGGAGGCCAGATAAGGGACGCATTTACCATAACAAGTGCTGTAACCGCCTCTGTAAATGAATACATTCTGGGACAGGCATGGCTTAATTGAAGTTTACTCACTAAGTGTAGCTTTTTAAATAGAGGTATTGCATGGCATAGGAATGTAGGGTTTTACAATCATAAATTGAAGTTTTTCTCCCCATCACTTTATGTAGTTTTCACCGTTGTGAAAGGCCAGTTATCTCACCTGAACGATTATTAGCTTGTTCTTGGCGGTGGTGATGTCAGAGAATTCCTCCCCAAAACACAGAGTGACTGTGGGGTCAGGAGCTGGGTACTGGGCCTCTTGGTAAAGCTGCAGAGCTGGAAAACCAACAGAACAGAAACATATGATACCAGAATATAACACATATTCAGTGTGATTGTAAAGCTTTACATCCTTTTGATGATACCCTAGTGAAGACAGCACAGCCTTCATGCCTTAAAGAAACATAGCATAGAGTGTTACAGTGATGATGTCTTTTTGTAGGCCAACCCGGAAGTTTCTTCTGCCATGGGTTCCCTCAGAAGATTTCAAATGCTTTTTTCCCCATAGGGATTTCGGGTTGGTCTGTGGTTATCATAAGCCTAGGAGAGTTCAACGTAAGCCTTCTATGAAATAAATTACACCCATTGATATATCTCAACTGTTATGTGCTTTAAAAAAGTAAGTTGCTAACAAGTCGCTAACTACAACAGTTATGGCATGCAGGTGAGCTAGTATGACTGGTGGCCGGCAGAGAGCGACCATTATTGTAGTTTCAATATTTTTGAAAAGCACGTAACAGCTTCAGAATCCACAGTTCAGATATTAATGGGTGTAATTCATCTCATAGAGCAAAACTCTCTTAGGCTTGCATTAAACACAGACCTTATTTTCTGCAGAAACCGAAATCCCTATGGGAAAAGGCACTGGAAATCTGCCGAGGGCACCCACGGCTCAAACCAATGCTAACTCGCTTCCTGGTTTTAGGACTACAAACTTTAGCCCACGATGGGAAATTGCTGTTCGCCGTTTCAAAAAGGTTCGCAATCCTGGGATGGACCCCAGAGTCTTTCCGCTTTCGAATCTCACGGCAGGTCGCTAAATAACGTGGCCACAACCGGTCGCGCGTCCCCCACTTACCCTGCAGGAATCTGCTGGTGTCAAAGATCTTGACGACGGCGTCCCTCTCCAGCTTGCTGGGCCCCGGGCTGTACTGCGTGCACAGCCCACTCCAGAAGACCCGGCTCTGGCACAGCCGCTTGATGAAGATGCCCTCGCGGTTGGCGCGCACCAGCACGCCGCGCTCCAGGTGGCCGAACAGCTTCCGGGTCACTTGGCGCTGGCGCTCGTGCTCGATCGTCTCCACGGGGGGGAAGCGCACGTTCTGGAGGCTGTCGGGCACGTAAAGCATCTCGTTGGGCGGCTGGAAGGGAGAGATGCGGCAGCCCTCTCCGTGAGTGGTCATGTTGCTGCCCACCATCTTCCCCCCGTAGAAGAACGTGATCATCATCTGCGAGAAGGCTACGGACAGAGAAACATGAATAAGAGGCTGACAGGGGGAGGCAACGCTCAGTGAGACACACCCACCGTTCAGAGAGTAAATGTTGTCAGTGAATGTTGGAATGCAGGTAATTTGTTTTGCCTTCCAATTGGGATGGAAAGAAAGAACGCGAAAGAGCACAAACCTGCATTAAAATTGCCAGCTGGTGTAGGCTCTGGATTTACAAGCATTGCTGTGGGGAAAACAAACAAAAAAGGTCCATTATTTAAATAATCACAGCTTTACAGATATTCAGTGAATCTACAGAACGCATTTCCTCATTTCTGTTCAGCTTTTTGTAGCACTGCAGCTTATATTTGTCAATAACCCTCAAACGAAACGATGGGAAAGACACATCATAACTGAAATGAAATAGCAAGGATTCTTGACACTGTTTGTCAGCTCAACAAAAAATACAGCTTTTCCAGCATAGTATCGCAAACCAAACCAAAAAGAACTGCACCCGTCAGCAGAGTTTAACGGAAATTGGCCAATCCTTAGTTCAGTAAACCAGGGCTGAAGTCAACACAAAACACATTTTAAGTCCTGCAAGAACGTCTCGTCTTGGCTGTGATGGCTTTGCCATTTTCACATGTGAACAATCTAAACCATTATTATTATTATTATTATTATTATTATTATTGCTGTCGTGAGCAATAATGAGTGCTACGATATCCCGAAATACGTGACCACAAGTTAAAAGCTTATTGTTGTATGTTTCATTCATCTCTGCCCCGTCAGTCAGAAATGTTCTCTTACAGTTCAGCCCGCCTTGTGACCACCAGTCCTGACTGGGCTGGGACCTGCAAGTGTCCTGGGGTGGCGAATGGCTCCTCTTTAAAATAGGCTGGTAATCCTCACTTGAAGACTGAAGGAGTATAGACAAAATGCATTCCATTAAAAATATACAATAATAGCAACAATAATATTAACATTCTGTTATATAGAATGAAATGGGATGCTTGGCACTTTACCCTTGATATATCCCTTTACCTGGTTAAAAAAAAGCTGTTTTTGCCAGGTAGAGCAATTTCTAGTGGTTCTACAGCTGTGTCTTGCCTGGGATTTAAACCTGTGACTCCCAAACTGGCAGAAAATCAATGGCTTATTTGGTAATATGACCACTGCACTACACATCTCACTTATCCGTCTTATTTTCGTCATATTTAAGTGACTCCATATCCAAATGCAAGACTTCATTGAACAGGTTTTACTGAAATATTTGATGCACAGGTCTCACCATGTCACCCACCACCAAGGCCAGCATCCACAGTCCATCCACACCATATATTGGACATGTTAATTATTATTATTATGGTGAAGAAAAGTACACCTGTCTCACCTTCTTTATGAGTTCTTCCAGCTCTGCGGAACTACACTCCATATCTGTGACATCACTGCCATTCATGGCTGCTGTGCCTTTGCCTGCTGAGAAAGGAGCGGTTGTTTTTTTTAATAATAAATACCGGACTGAATGTTAATGAATAAACACTTCACTACTACTGGGGATAAGCTCTGCTTGCATTTCTTATCAGCAAAACAGTCATATACTGTATTACTATATTACAACATTTCACAATTAAGATCTGAAAAGATTAGGATGTATTGTATCCCAGCCGCCAGATGACAACCTTGGAAGCTATCCAACATAATCAGCAGCCCCCCCCCCCCCCCCCCCCCCCCCCCCCCCCCCCCTCTATCAATGCAAGAAAGTAAAATAGTTGATCTATCCAATATTTTAATTAATATACACGTACTCTTTTGCTCCTCTTCTGGGACAATCCGGTAGACCTTGTATGGTTCCGAAATGTCCAGCTGAGACCGGTCTGTCACTTCTTCAAAGTCAGGGCTCTTGTTCAAAGCGCACCGGAGCCTGGTCTTCCATGTGGCAGGTTCTGCCTTGTCCCCCTCCTTAAATTTCCCCTTAAATACAGCCCAGGCCTGAGGGAGTATCAATATCACGCATCAGAATAACGGCACAAGGCACAACCAGGATGAATCATTGGTACACGCGCAACTATTTTCACTTTCTTTTTTTTTTTTTTTTACAAACTGACATTTCTCTCGTGCCAAGATACTGGGATTCGTAAAAGCGGTTATAGCAGAAGCTATATGCATTTAACGTCAAATTCCAATTAAAATAAGAAAATAAAAAAAATAATAATTAAAAAAAAATTAGAACGGATTTTTTTTTTTTTTTTTTTGACATTCGGATCTTTCGATACACTGATTATATATTTTTTTAATTATTAAGACCGGTAAATACTGTAGTCTAGGGAACGTTGCAATAGAATGCAATGCAATTTAGAAACCCGATTTTCAGCTTGTACTCACAAAATGCTTGTCACAAAACATTTCTTACTTTGAAAATGGAGGCATCAATCTCCTGGTTGTAGTCCTGCTTCCCTGCGTGTTTCCAGGGGATCCTGAACATGGTCTGCTCCTCGTCCTCCCATAGGAGACCAGAGTAAAGGTTACTGTGAATTTGCTCAATCAACCACTGTCTCAGCCTCCGTCCGCCAGGATTTACTGTCATCTAAAGAAGAAAACATGGAAATTAGATTAAAATGTTACCAAATGTTTAAATTCGATCGCATGATGATCGCAATAATAATTTGTGTAATTACGCATGTTAAAGATACATATATATATATATATATATATATATATATATAGAGAGAGAGAGAGAGAGAAAGAGAGAGCATGAGTCCACAATCTAAATTCCAATATTTAAATAATAGTGCAATAGACACTGTGGACCCATAATATCATTATAAAGACAAGTCTGTTCTAAGTAAAATAATATGTACCTCTATGGCTGGTGCGTGGAAAAGAATATGTACCTCTTTGGCTGGTGCGTGAACCTTGCACAGGAGATTGACCCGAACAGTAGTTAAGACCCAGCGCGCTGAAAAAAATACTTCACACGCTAAATAGGTTATTCTGTTTATAAATTTGATTCGCTCCCCTGCTCTGTTGTGAAAGCTGATTGGAAGTAGACATTTTAGTGTGGTCCAATCACAATGAAGAAGGTATGTACAAGGCTGCGACGCTGTCCAATCAAATGCTCATCCGTAGAAGTTTTTCCTCACATCAGTAACCTTTCCGAGAAATCAGATGCTGTGTAGGCTATCGTTATCTCAGGTATGAATTTTTTTCAATAGCAATTATAGTCAACGGGGGCGTTAAATATTATCGTGGGTGTCAAAGATAGAGGGGAATTTCGGGTCCTTTGTCGGAAGTCTAAGCCGGCGGGTAGTTTCTGTCAGTGCCACTGTTTTTGCTATAGTAAAGCTCGAGCTAGCATGTTCCACCCACGTAGGCCTATGTCTTCGGCATTGTACTATTGATCTTCTAGTTATTCCAAATAATTATTTAATTTTAAACAGGCTAATCTAATTTTCTCGTGGATAAATATGATAGAATATCTACGTGTCCTCGTCTTTGGTCGTTTGACTAGCTCACGAAACCGTAACGAATCAGCAAAATCTTGTGGCGTAGTCTTAGTAGGCTACTGCTACTACTAATTGCACTGTATTTATGTTGTTTAGCGTAAACCGGTGGTGACACCACGAGACGCCTCTGTGTAATACTGTTTAACGTCAAATTTGAACAGCTTTTACGGCTCTCCTGTTCTACCTCGGGTAGACACAGTAGTGTCCACAATATTTGTATTGCTGTTAGCTCATGATAGCTAACTACAGGGTGCTGCATAATTTCTGTACAGGACATCTTATGGCAATGATTTACACTACAATAAATTCAAATATTGGCATCACGTATCAGCAGTTTAGTTCACTGGGTATAACCTACAGTGAACAGGTAAAATATCCATCACATTCTATGGAATATTTCACTTCTTATTCTGCTCAGTATTGCTTCCTACTCATAGCCTGTTCTAACATCAACCCACTTCTCATTTTTTTACGTTCAGTCTTTACGACTGGATGCCCCCACAATGTATGCATTGCTCATAGGCTACTCACTTTCCCCACACATACAATACATTATCCAGTAGCAGTGATAAATAAAAGAGCGATGGTTCGGAAAGATTTCTGATTACTCGTGCTTGTTCTCGATCGTTCATCAGTCACTCCCTAAAATTGTCCTGTACAATAGGCTACCTATGTAAATTGAATTTCCATCCCCAATTGAGTTTGGAAACATTTGTATGTAACCTACTGAGTACTGGCACAAGGATTCACATCATAGACCCAAATAAAGCACATGTTCAGTGGGATCACAGTCTGTGTTACCAATAATTTTATGTTAATTATTTTAATTCATATTCATTTGTGATACCATATATAGTCCTTAAATTGGTAAATTGGGCCTCAAGGTGACAATGCAATAGCAGCATCTACTGGTACTACTTGTAAAGTATTACAAGTAGGACCATGATTTGCAACACTGCAACTGTACAAAGACAAACATTTTTGAGACTGAATAGACTTGATTTTGACTCACAGTCTATACATAATATTTACAAATCCCTCTTTTCAGTGGTCTATTTTAGGTTGTGCAACCCACTTAAAACCAAAGAACAGTATTCAAGTTTTATGGTTACCAAAACATAACTTCAAAATGACTCATTTTCAAGCTACATGGTACGTCATGGAACTGAGGTACCATGTATCTGTATCACTGCATCAAGATTACCATTGGGCAAGTTTACTGTGTGAACATCCAGAACCTGTGGTGTAATGCTACATACACTACACACAGTAGTCAGGATTGTAATAGCATTAAAAATCTACTGCTTACCTACAATTACTGTTGGGAGTCTGTTAAAGGCTATTTTTATCTTTCCTTGTCCGTGTTGTTTTTCTCAGTTCCTTTTCAGCTGATGAGAGATGCCAAGGAGCAAGTCAGTCTAAGTAAGTTTTCGTCAATAAAAGTTCAATGCAGTTTACTTAAAAACTTACAGTATTTTCTGGGACTGACAGAGCTGGAGAATGTGAAGAGTGTGAGCATCAGCTGGTGAAAGAGCATTGTGTGTCCAAATGCTGCATCTGCCAGCAATCTCACTAAATCTGTATAAACTGACACTGCAGATTAGATCTTAAACTGGATAATTCTGCACGTTGTGCCATCCCTCCTTGTGTGTTGGTTATCCACTTCCGATTTAACGTCAGACTTTCAGATTTTCAATAAACCAGATTTTGATAGTTAGGCCCCAATCCTAATTGTCACATTCATACAATAACAAACACAGTCTCTTCTCTGAGCATGAATGCCTGAGTCACAATTGCTGTCAGTTTGTCTATGGTGTCCATAACCAAATGGGATTTGTCCTACTTCTGTACAATAACTATGATATTCTAGAATTCATGAGTCTTTACAAACTCCCAGTTCTCAGCATTTACAATGGCACCATTTTCCCCCCCACTCAGATGGAAACCACATCACAAAACCCACCCTGTTTCTGTAAAATACCTAAATACCCTGTCACATTTTTCAATTTGACATTGTAATAATAGAAATCCAGAATGAAATTGAACTTCCCAAACTTGCTGCCATTCTGTGGGAGGCTGAATGAGACTACTGGAAGGTTGGATTACTTACTGAATGCTCTGCTCTTGTGCTGCAGAGATAACATTGACTGTGTTTCTCTCACTACACTGACAGACACATAAATACATTCAAATAATTAAGTAAATTTGTCCAGAAAACAGCATTGAGGTTAGCCAAACTGTACATGAATAGAATTTCAGTCAAACTGATATATGGTGGAGCATTTGGGGTTTGAAAATTAAATTGCATTATGTAACCTTGCAATGAAAAAAAAAATTGGAATAATTTGTTTTTCTTGGTAGAATGATTTTTTTGCTTTTTTCTGAATATAGCTGACTTATGGCCAATATGTCCATTGAAAGATGGGAAACTACACTTGATGGTACAGGGCAGAATGCCATCTGTTCCAGGTATACCCATTTTGTACAATTAGTACAAAAACTTAAGTGCTAATTTAACCTTTATTTGTTTACATAAAGGGAAAGCTAGGTGACATATAGATTAAGTGAGCTCGCTAATCTACTTGGTTAGTCACTGCAACCAGTTTACAAAATTCCTTTGAATTGCACTATGTAGATTTTAACACTGGCAACACAATGAATATGCAGTAATTGTGAAAGTTTTTAGTCATCTGACTACTGTAGTTTTTTAGCGTGAAGTTATTGCAGTGTAACTGAACAGGTTCTTAACCAGCAGTCACCCAGTGTTGGTTTTTGTTCAATACCAGCTTGGGAGGCTAAAGATAAATAGGAAAATATTAATAATAGTTACATTTTCATGCCAACCCCGGACCAGATAGCGGTTTTACAGCCATCATTCAGAAACCATAAAATGCGGATGCAGTGAAGGTGAAGTCACATGACCACAGTTTGTTTTAGGATGTGAGCCTACCTTGTGGTTTGCACTCACCTTCATAGTGTAGGTGTGGCCTATATCCAGGTCCAGTTTGGGGAAGTTGGCAGTGGTATCTTCATTTTCTCAAGTCACAAAAATACTCACAGAGCTTGGAAAAAACAATAAACCGAAATGTTTTGGTTGTGGAGATTTCCACAACTCATTGCTTTGTTGCTTTTACACTTTCTTTAGAATTGTGTACGTTTTCCCTCGGCAATACCCAGAAGGCTAGGCACTTCCATTTGAAGGATGTCAATTCTTAAGAAATCTTTTGTAATAATACCAATACTTAATTTAACCTCAAGGTCTAGGCTTGACTGGCTGCATACAGAGCTTCTGTTGGAGAGCCACACCACATGTACAGCTGCTCTGCGCATACCATAGTCAGTCAAATTGAGGTGGAATTATAATGTATTTTGAGCTCAACACACCTGGTGCATGATGTTCTAACATAATGCTGACCAGTTTCCACTCTAAACTGTAATATTTAAGTACAAGTAAGAAAAAAGCAAAAATACACTACATTTCCAAAAGTATGTGGACACCGCTTTTTAATGAGTGGTTTCAGCTATTTCAACCACACTCATTGCTAACAGGTGCATAAACTCAAGCATACAGCCATGCAATCTCCATTGGCAAACACTGGCAGTAGAATAGGTTGTACTGAAGAGCTCAGTGACTTTCACTGTGGCACTGTCATAGGATGCCACCTTTCCAACAAGTCAGTTTGTCAAATTTCTGCCCTGCTAGAGCTGCTCCAGTCAGCTGTGAGTGCTGTTATTGTGAAGTGGAAACGTAGAGGAGCAACAACAGCTCAGCCACAAAATGGTAGGCCACACAAGCTCAGAGAAAGGGAACGCCGAAGCGTGTAGCTTGTGAAAAATCCTTGGTTGCAACACTTACTACATCACGTCAGCACAAGAACAGTTCATCAGGAGCTACATGAAATGAGATTCCAAGGCCGAGCAACTGAACACAAGACTAAGATCACCATGCGGCAATGCCAAGCGTCCGCTGGAGTGATGTGAGGCACACTGCCATTGGACTCTTAATTAGTGAAACGCATTTTCTGGAATGATGAATCACGCTTCAGTAAACACTTTGGGATGAGCTGGAAGGCTGGCTGCGAGCATTGTGGTTGAGTGGAAGAGAGTCCCCGCAACAGTGTTCCAAAATCTTCTGGAAAGCCTTCCCAGATGAGTGGAGGCAGTTACAATGTTCAACAAGTACATATGGGTATGCTGTTCAGGTGTCCACATACTTTTTTTTTGTGTATGTTTAGAAAATGATGTTTAGAATCTACATGGTAAATGACTTATCTACTTTCTGGAATTCATTTTAAAATACTTAAAAGGGGCTGCTGGGTGGCTTATCCTGTTAAGGTACTGTTCTAGTGTGGATGGGACCACGGGGCAATTTTATTGAACCCAGTAGGGTTCTGGTTGATTAGATATGCCAGTTATTGTTCAGTTTCATTATTTCCCAATTTACACTCACAATATGGAATGAAGTAGCCCAACTTCCATAGAAATTTTCAAAAGTTAGCAAGGAGCAACATGTGGCTACAGTACAACTAACAGCATTAGCCCTTGTTATTTTAAACTGCCAGTGTTCAAAAGTTGAAAAAAGTTTGATGTAATTTTATTTTACCAAATACATTAATTTACATTTAAAAACACAAATTTGAATGTTTTATCATTACGTTGTAGTTTACAAGTACAACACATTGATTTTATTTTCAGTACCACTGCGAATATTTAAATGTATTTTCAAAAAAAAAAAAGAAAACCTTTAAAAATGCACATTAAGATTTTAAGTGTTTTATACGAAGAATTTATTAGCAGTCGTTATTTTTCAAATTAAATGTAATTGCATATTAAACATGTCCCATACATATAATATTTAATACATTTATTAAATTTGTACCAGCTGTATTCTTTTTACAGTGATTGTCAAACATTACATGTAAAATGTGGGTTTGACAATTAATTTCCTATATTCTTCCATGGCTATGATTCATAAGCACAGACTCACCCACCCCATATTGTATATATTTGTTATGCATATTGTTCTGAAATCCTTGTATGGCTTTAGTAGGAATACTCCTTGGAACCCATTGAATGCGGCGAAGGCCATTTTTTTCCCCAGCAGATGTGACTGAAAAGGTGTCACCACTGGCTTTTCCCAGGGATACAAACATGACAGCATGCAAGTTCTGGCTTTTTATCCATTGTCCATGAATGGCATTAGGGAATGGTGGTGTTAAACTGTCCCTGAATTGAATTTTTTAAAAAAGGTTTGTTTCCTTTGCCTCTTCACTTTAAATCATAATCTGGGTGGGGAAGCACCGGGTAGCCGGCGTTATACATCTCAGTGTGGGCTTGGAGTCGTGGTGAATAAGAATGCTCTTCTAAAGCTCCTAACCAGGACCGTTGCTCTTTGCGTGTCCAGTGCCAAGAGAAAAATATGCTGCACCTGCAGCTCCCTGTCAAGTTCTGGCCCCACACTAGGGCTTCGCTGTTTTTTTTTTTTTTTGGAGAATCAGCTGCTGCTCCCCGAGCCGTACGCATTGTAGGGCAGAGGGTAGACGCCCGAGGCCTGGTTTACCCATCTCTGATCGCCGTTCTTCTGCTGCTCCTTCTGCTGCTGCTCCTCATACTGTCGCAGCAGCTCGCCCACCTGCTCCTGATCCTTAAATTGGCTCGAACTGTAGCTCTGCCGTAGCCAGGCACGATACTAGAGAGGAGAACAAAGAGAGGCATGAGGGGAAAAAAAGGGTGCTCAGCACCTGCTTTTCAACAAAGTCATGAAGAGGATGTGCAAGGGGTCTGTGGCTACTGGGTCTGATGCCAGTTCTCCATTGCCTCCATTGAGGTTTGCGAGTATGATTCTGAAGTTTTACAGAATTTTTTCTAGATGTAATTTTATGCAAAAACACCACACTTCAACAGTCATATTTTCCTTTAAACTGGAAGTCTGCAGTTGCATTTCCTATATCAAAAGCAGGAGATCTGATACAAGTAATTATAGGCCTATAAGCAATTTACCAGATATGTATAAAGTAGCCAAAATAGCAGTGTGTGACCATTTAATTGATTATCTAAATACAAGGGGTTCCCTCTCTACCCTATACAATTTGGATTTAGGAGCTATCACTCTACTGACACTGCAAATTTCTTTTTTTGTTGAACAGATCGAAGCTAATCTTGATCAAGGTGGTGTAGTAGGTGCAATCATCCTGGATTTCAAGAAAGGCATTTGACACCATAAATTATAATGTACTCCTTTCAAGATTACATTTTTTTTTCTGTTAACACACTAACGTTATGGATGGAATCTTATTTAACCACAAGAAAGTATTGTATGCAATTTAGTGTCCTTTTATTGGCTGGACTACTGGTGTTCCACAACGATCAATTTTAGTTCCCATTTTATTTAGCCTTTCAATTTATAATCTCCCCTCAGTGTGCTCAATATTCAAATATAAGCTGATGATACAGTGATTTATGTACATGCTAAAACTAAAGAACAAGGTCCTACTAAACTAACTGCAGCTTTGAATAGTGTCTGAAATGCTCACTTACTCCTGCCTAACTCTTAATGTTAACAAAAATGTTTGTACATACTTTACATAAAAATAAATTTTCTTTAATGGAGAAGTTATAAATGTTGTCCCACATTTTAAATATTTAGGTATTATTATTGATTATTGATATTATTATTGACAATTAAATTAAAATAGCAAGTCAGAAAGGTGTAAAAGTAATGTGAAACAGTTAACTACGTTAAATAATTTAAAAACACACCAGACATCATCTGTCCTTATCAACTGCAAAGTTATATGGACATTCTATGATTTTCTTGTATTTATCATATTGCATAACCAATTGGTCCCAGGCAGGAGTGGCAACACTAAAACCACTGTATACAAGATAAAAAGCGAAAAGAATACATGTAACATTATTTTTAAAAATATAACTTGTTGACTTTTATATTTCTTTCTAGGTGCGTGTCTGATGCACAAAATTATTCATGATCTCACACTACCCCAGTTAAACCAATGGGTGCCGATGCCCAGAGTTAGAGATAAGGAAACTACAGCCTCAGTGAGAGGTGACTGTTTCTGCATTCTGAAAGACAACTTTCAGCCCATCTGTCTTTTCCATGAAAGCAATCAGACAATGGAACTTAGATTTGTAAGACAAGCTTGAAACTCTGGCTTAAGACCACACAATCATGACATAGCCAAACAACATAAAACAGGGCCATTTAGCCCAACAATACTCGCCATTTTATGGACTAAATTAGTGCTCTGATTATTGCAGTGCCTGTGGGGTCCAGAAATAAGACCCATTTCTTGTAGGTGTCTTCCTTTTTGTGAAATAATCTCCACATCCAGAGAAGGGGCAATGCTTAGGCATTTAAATTTAGCTTGCCTTACCCACCCAAAAGGGCCAAGAGCATCATTTACACAATACATGCATTACATGTAGAAAAGATTTTCACTGGACATAAGGTTTTTGTTACAAAACTAACATAACTACCATGAACATTCTTGCACTGGCTCTTATTTTTGAGCAGGCTTAAGATATTGCTTAATAATGCTGTCTGCATGCACTTGCAATGGTTTTTAAGAACAAGGGTTTTTATTTTTGGCTTGGTAATCATTCAAGATTTTTAAATTAAGGCTTTAAATCTGAATTAAAATTACATTAAATTACAATTACATCTTATCCAGAGCGACTTACACAACTTTTACATAGCATTTCTTTTCTTTTTTTAACATTGTATCCATTTATTCAGCTGGATATATACTGAAGCAATGCTGTTTAAGTACCTTGCTCAAGGGTACAACGGCAGTGTCCTACCCAGGAATCGAACCTATGACCTTTTGGTTACAAGCCCAGTTCCTTACCCACCGTGCTACAAAATCTAGTGTATACTGACATTCCCAATTTTCTCTGCTGCTCACAAGTCCCTATACTTTCCTGAAATGCTGCCAGTTCCGAAACATGCCAAATATGGACGATGAATGACCATGTAAAGCATAAGAAGCAAGACATCTGGGTTCTGAATGAACAGGTGTGCCGCTCGGTAATCGGTAATCTAAGTCAGCTTCCTCTGCACAGCGCCATGTGGCCTTCAGTAAAAACGGATGTTTGGCATTGGCAGATCCAGAGAACTCCCACAATTCCCTCACGCTCTCGCACGGCTGGAGGCGTTGAGCGGAAAGCTAAGACTGCATTCCAGTCCAGGGGAATTCCAGTTTTCCAGTGAACTCTTTCAAGTATTTTACTGGAACTCTTTGTTTTTGTTTTTTTTATTAATCCCAAATTGAGATCACAATCTACCAGCACATATATCTGTGCGGGAGCAACCTGTCCTCTGTTCCCCATTTACCTGTGTATTGTTGGATTTACAGCCACACTTTCAAAATGGAGGAACTATATGTTAATGTATTCAACTGTTATGTATGGAACATATCAAAGAATGTTCATTACAAAAAAACAGGAAAAGAAACAGGCCCGCAAACAGATTATAAAGAGGCTGTCACTTTTAAATAATACACAATTTGATTGGGACATTTTGCTTGCATACCTGTTATGTCACTAGAGAGGTTCACATAAAATAAGCATCAAGAAAGTACAACACTGAAGCAGATTCTTGGGAAACCCCTGGCAGGATCCCAACACTTGCATCAGAGGGTGTTCTCCAAGAGGAATATCTTTGCTCTCTGACAAAGGACTGCCAGGAACCTGTGCTTCCTCCCTCATCGTCTGTGATACAATGACAAGCAGCTTCATTTGTGAGTGATAAAACTAATCACCACCATCTGCTTACAGCATATTATCCGTGGGTGTGCGCAAGCCTTCTTCGCCATCGTGTTTCCTAATCAGTGTCGGTGTTTAGTTGACCTAGATAAAAACCCACTTTTGTGGTGTCTGGAGCTATTTTTGCAGAGAAATTATGAGTTAAAAACTGGATAGTAGTTTGCTAAAAGGTTCTTCATGTTCGCAATGGAAATAGTGTGTGTAATGTGACTATGTTACAGTATTCCCCAAGAGACCATACACCACATGGTCTTACATAAGACATTTCAATAAAAGCCAGTAACTAACAAGAGATTTGGAGGAGAAGAAATACATATTTTACCGGGGAGAATATAGTTATAAACAGACTACGTGACAGATCACAACTATTCATGAACTTGTGGCTACACTGGTTGGTTTTTTTTCCTTCTCAAATAACAATTTCAAGTACAGTGAGAAAAAAAATGAGGGGGGAAATAATTCTTTTAAAAAAACAAAAAACAGTAGAACCGCAGAACCGCATCATTATTGTCTTGATGGCTATACCATTAGCCCTGAAAGTAACTACATCCTTTAGAGTACACCAATCACATGACGAGGACCTTTGAAGTCCAACGAGGACATGCAGCCATTTTGTTTCAGTTCTGTTCCATTAGGTTACATGTGAGAGCCAATGATTGCTTGTGTTCTCTCTAGAGGCGGTTAAGGCTGGAAAACAGGGCCAAACTTAACTGACATTTTAAACAATGGAATGCTCGGCCACATTCTGGGGGTCTGGACCTTAAGATCACTTTGTGCTAAATTAACGGTAGCTACGATGAGAAATGGGTGTGTGTGAGAAAGTTAAAAGCGTTGACTGCAGGCCCAGTGCTCATCTGCTGGTGTTCCAGCATGCGCCATGCTTTGGTTGCCTTTTAGTCCCACGAGAATTACAATGGGTACCATCAATGCAACCATCACAGCTATTTAACCATAATGTTACCTTCTCTACTGTACAAACTACTCAAAGGAATTTCTTGTATCAGTATTTTAAGAGGAAAAACATATTTATTGATAGTTTATTAACTGTGGTAAATGCATCTTTACTTGGATTCCTTTAGATTCCTACAACAAACAAAGTACAGACGTACACCAAAAAGTAAATTCATATCCAAAATTAATTATTATGGTCATATAAAACCCAGCAACACTATATGACCAAAAGCATCTGGACATCCCTTGGTCTGGGGCTGTTTTTCATTGTTTTGGCTAGCCCCATTAGTTCTAGTGAAGACAAATCTTGATGCAGTATAAAATCACATTCCTGATGATTCTGTGTTTCCTCAACAGTTTGGGGAAGCCCTTTCCTGTTTCAGCATGTCAGTGTCACCAGGCACACAGCTAGGTCCACATAGAAATGTTTTTTTGGAGAATGGTGTGGAAGAACTTGACTGACCTGCACAAAGCCCTGACCTCTTTTTACATTCTTTTCAGTTTAATACACGTTCAATGCCAAATGCACAAAATTTCATGTTGAATTCAAATTAGGGAGCCAGTGGGTATTTCCATTTTATAGCTCTTATGATTGTCACGACAGTAACATATTCACAACAACCGATTCAAAGAAATCAAATGGCAAATTATGTGACCAGTGTCCATAGCCTGTAGCTCTTGTGACCATTTTGTAGCTAGATGACAAATTCTCAGAGCACCCCATTTCAAAACAACGTATATACAATTGCACAAACATTCATAGAAGTCGTCTCATACATGCTTTGAGCTAGAAATGCATGAACAGCTCTTCATCTGAAATGTGGATGTACAGTACCATCCACATTTCATTGTTTACTGTGATTCTCCACCACACCACGGGGGGAGAGAACAGTACTCTAAAATCTACAGTAAAAAACACATTCTCCCATAGAGGACCAGCTCCTGTAATCTGAGCTAAGTTTGATAAACAAAATTGTGCTCCTTCCTGAAAAGGCATGTTGCAAGCCTCTGACAGAAATTACTCTCACGTGATGAATCTCATTGCTCTAATGCAATTCCAGTATGCCCCTTTTTACCCCTTAAGTTCCTCTATTCTAGAACCCACACTGCGTACACTCCCAATCACAATACAGCCAAAGCGCCTTCCCAAACACAATAATGACCCATTGTAACGGATCACACACAAATGTATATGCTGCAGATCTGAAGTGCTGCATCTGGAATGGCCAATAATGAAATTAGTAATGGGCATAAAACTAAATGATATAGTTTTTCCTCACCTTCACATCTCTCTGAACTTTCAAATACATTAAAAAAAAAATCACTGCATAACATCCAATAATCACCGACTTCTATTCATGATAGGTATGAATCCCGTTCACTACATTAGTTGTTAAGGTCACTGAAATGTTTCATGTCTTCAATACACAGTATTATAGAGACCTCACAAACAATCAGTGGATTAATAATGATGCAATGCACTGAAAAAAATTATATTCGCACCCTTTCTTTCATTTCCTTTGGTACAGGAGAGTCTTACTGGAAGTGTTGTGTAAAGGCCATGGGCCACAGGGAAAGTGGCATGTTGAAATTGCACGTTTGATCTAAGCGATTTAAGGAAACGCGTAAAAAAAATATCCTCAAAGGACACAAGTTTAATGGTTTGTGATCAACCTATACCTTTGATTGTCTACCATGATAATCACAGACACTCAGAAGCTGTAAAGGGTTAATGGAGAGGACTGTAGACATGGAATAACATGCAACACCTCAAATAAAAGGATTTTTAAAAATTTAAAACCTAAAAGGGTACTTTCAGCGTTTTACCTAAATCTACTGGAGATTTCATGGATGTAGACTATTGTGAAGTCATTAAAAACTGGGATTCATTCAGCGAGTTGTCTGACAAAGCCAAGACACGTGTCCGTGTGAACTGCATAAAAAATGTACCATGTACACAATTCAACATTTGTTGTGAATATATAATGCACAAAAAATGATAGATAGACAGACAGCCAGCCAGCCAGACAGACAGACAGACAGACAGACACAGACACACAGACAGACAGATAAACCTTTATTGATCCCGGAGGGAAATTCAGGTGTCTTAGCAGCAACAGAGTGAGATGAAACACAGGAAAGGTAAGAGTAGAGTAGAAGTAGGAAGAGTAAGAGTCAACCAAACCAAGATAAATAAGTAAGAATAAAAATAAACAAAAAATAAAGATAAAATGCAATAAAATAAAATACTAAGCTGCTGGCCCAGTAAATATAAATAAATGGTAATGATAACTACAATGTAATGCACTGAGTTAGGGTTAAGCATGGGGCAGCATGTGCCACTCATTTGAAAGAACGGCCTTGAGGAAATGAGCATACCTCTGATACCATGGTCATCTGGAACTCCTGCAGCTGCTGCTGGAAGCCAAAGTTTGGCCCAACAAAGGAACGCACTGCCTTGACGGCGGAGAGGCACTCCTCCCAGCTGTAGTTAGTAACAGTCATCAGGTAAGCCACAACCACAGTGGTGCTGCGTGAGACCCCGGCCAGGCTGCAGCCACAACCAAAAACAGCACACACACACGCACACGCACGCACGCACGCGCATGCACGCACACACGCATGCACACACGCACACACACATGCGCGCCCACATGCACACACACGCACGCACGCACGCACGCACGCACGCGCACACACACGCACGCACGCACACATGCACACACACGCATGCACACATGCACACACACACACGCACACATGCACACACAGGCACACACAGGCACGCACGCACACACGCACGCACAAATGCACACACATGCGCACGCACGGACACGGACACATACACACACACACGCACACACACAAACATCGTTAAAAATGTTGAAAATGTAATGCATATCAGCTTTGTATTATGAATCAATCAACCTATAACAAAGGTGGTATACATTACATAATTTTGAACTATGATCTTTCCAGAATTTTACAGATTTACAAGATAAGCCCCCATGTTATATATAAAATAAAATAAAAATTACTGTAGAAAAACCCAAATGCAAAATGGGATTTTTTAAAAAGAATCTTGGGTGTTTTGTTTATTGTAATGGTATTTTAATAATATGTCATCTAAACAATTCTCTGACACTGAAACATAAATAGAAATTTCCTAGCCAGACACCTAGCACATATTGTCCATTGATGAACGTCAAAATGCTTGTTTGCAGACATCAAAATACGTGTTCCCTGAGGACATTGTGCTTACTGAATTAGTTATTCCCTGCAGCGATATTAAAGAGTTAATTAATTAATTGCTAAGTGACAACATTTCCGGCAGTGACTAAATGATATCTTATACTGTAGTAGCAGTAGTCACCCTGAAGAGCACTGCACAATGTAAGAGTCCATCCTGGGGCCACGATACATACCAGTGCACCAGGCAGCCTCCTCCATTCAGACGGCTCTCGTGAATGAAGCGGATGCACTCCTTGAAATGCTGTAACCTGAGGAGGACAAAAAAAGCATAAAAATAAATAAATGTAATAAATAAAAAATGATTCAGGGATTAGATCTGCTTCACCGCAGGTCCAGGACATCACACTTATAAAGGAGATATAGAAGTGAACTGTTCGTATTATTATTCCCAAAATGGCATCATGAATCGTGATACACGCCGGGAACATTAAACTGAGGACATACTGAGTGTCCTATCATAATTATCAACTGATTCATTTTCCCCATTGGTGGTAATGTAATGTGGGGAATACAAAAAAATACACCACAATTCCTTTCACAGAGACCTCTGTTGAGTGGAACAATGGTAAATGATAGGGTCAGTTCTATTACTAATGAGAATTTTATGTTTGAATATCCCAAGTTGTGCTAGAACAAGTCAACTGAATCAGGCTGAAACTGCCGCAGGGCCCAGACTCTCATGATGCTGAAGTGGAACGATTCACAACCCACTAAGACTTCCTACCGCTATTGCATCGCCCTACAGGAATCATTGGCACGGATTATATATAGACTGCTCATTAAAGTGTCAACAAGCTATACATGTTATAACAAGAGTTCCAAAACAAAGTCAGTGTTCCCGTAATTAGAGCCTTGATAAACACGTTTTGATAAACAAAAATTCAGTTGAACTATTCCTGTTTACCCGGCAACCGATTACGCAATTCCAGGTGAACTCCTCCTTATATAATCAATGTCATGCTCCACATAATGATCCATAATGCTGTTAAAAGCAGAGATTATAAGAAGAGTTTCCCTTTGAGAATGGACAAGGCAATCATTAGCAAGTGGGTAAGTGCATAAAAACAAGGGCACTGCAGAAAAAAATAAAATCACATTTCAAATTGCATACAGTTTGCAAAAATCATGCAAGGTTCTGTCATCAGATGAGAACAAATTTTGACATTTTTGCTACAATGCAAAGTCATAAATCTGGTACAAACCCACCACTGGCACTGGTGGTTTTGAAGAGAGACTGGGATATTGAATAATACTGATGTTCAATGTTCTATTATTTATTATTATTTATTTCAATTATTTTACCCTTCCATACTCAGATAAGCAGAACATGACATAATAGAATTTAGAATAATTAAATAAATAACTGAGCCTGTGATTACATGGTTGAAATCACACAGCCTACTGTAAAAGGGAAAATATTACATTTCCAAAGCTGGTTAAAGAACATTAGTGGCAACCAATCTGAAAAAAATGTGTCATCAGAAAATGTTTTTTTTTGTGGTAATTTCACAAGAAAATTTATTTAAAACAAGGAATTCTTGCTCAAGTACTGCAGCACTAGACAGCTGAACAACAGACAGCATACCACTGTTCACTCTTTTCTGGAATAATTGTTTTTTTTTGTTCTGATCAGCACTTTTTCCCCCTCCACAGCCAGAGATTTCCGGCTGTCTTGTACAATGTGCAATGTATTTCCTATTGTAGCCATTTGTGGTCACATTCTAAAGAATTTACTCAAAACAAAACATTTCACTCTACTGGCAACACACATTACTACAGGCAATCTTTAAAAAAAAAAAAAAGAAACTATTCTGTAAAGGGGTGCAGTGGATGTTTGTCTTGCCAACTTATGAATTGGACACACCTGCCATACTCATACTGAAGAAACGTACAGAATTCTTAGAGTTCTCGACATACACCCATAAAACCTCCGCACCCTGTGTCGCTGCAGTGACATTAAGACTACTTTCACTTTCACTCACATTATTTGACCTGTTTCATTCAAGAATCACAGAAAGCTTGAGCAACAAAAGATAATGAAATCCATGAAAATGCAACATCATTGAACTTGCCTTAAATATATATTAAATAATTAAATCTTTTTTTTTTTTTAATTTCTAAATGTAATGGCGATAAATTAATTCTGTATTATTTTTGCTCCTTACTCTTTTGAATGCCTATGGTGATCAATGAATAACTGAAGCTAGTACAATATTAAAGCTAGATATATAGCCATTGACAAAACCACATGACAAAGGTTCACGGTTCATTACAGGCATTTGGCAGACATCCATAGCCACTTAAAATTAGGGTTAAATCCAGGTTAAGAGTGACAGTTAAAGTAATAAGAGGTGGGAGGTAATACTCAGAAACTATAAACTAGTTCAGCCTATTACGGGAAAATACACGCACATTACACATTTAGTACAATTCAGTGGAATAACAAAATTGCAAAGCAAAAAATATAAATTTAAAAAAAAATCTAACAATAATAAAATACAAGTGCAGTTACAGTGCTGAGCACGTCTAGTGCCTTTCACTTGTAAGAATAGGCTATAGATCTCGGATAAACAACAAAACTGTTGAAATATTCTTTAGTCTCGCTAGTATAATGTATGACACTGCCCAATTACATGTTCTTTTGAATTTAAGAAAGGGTAGGCCTACATGCAGTCCTGACTTTCAGTAGCTCCAAACATGTTTTGCTGGTTACCACTGCCCAATCACTGACTAAACTGATTCAAGTGGTGTTCAAAAACTATTCCATTCAGTAGAGTTCTCTGAATTCAGTACGTCATCACATTCCTAAAATGTATCAACTGTGTGGGTGATGTTACATTCACCTTTGTTGACCTTCTGGCATACCGCAACAGTACAGAAAGTGTACTTATGAAACGAACCTTTCAATGCAAAACAAGTAGCAAACAATGCAACTGTAGCCTGTTAATTCTAAGTACGGCAAGGCGAAAGAACACATACAGACACAGCCACCAAAAAAAAAAAAAAAAAAAAAAAAAGAGGAAGGAAGCCTGAGATACACGAAGTCCTGAGGCTGATTCTAAAAGAGTCCAGGCCAAATGTCAGCTGCAGTGACATTCACAGACATCTTTCACAGATTTTTACATCAAACTGATTTGAGTGAAGCAGCAGCAGCAGCAGCAGCACCCCTTGTCATGCAGCTTCACGTACTATTAGGAAAAATTTAGCAGCACTGCAAACCACTGCATCGTTTCTGATCGTGACCGAAGTCATTGTGCGAATACGCGTACGAATGGCGCGGTGCCTGAGCCCTACACTTCACACGTCTGTGAATGGTGCATTATTTAGGAGGGACGCAGTGAATCCGACATTATTCCGGGCCTATGCACGGTACAAACTTTCCACCTGCTTGCAAGACTGTAAATAATATGTTCCATGTGTCTCTTTTAGCGTTCCTACGCTTTCACCCCACCGCACGTTCTGCCATTTGGTGCCAGGACTGGTCCAGGTCTCTGCTGATGAGCAAGGCAGAGTCGAGATGCCCAAGTAGGTAATATCATCCTGTGCAGTGTAGTTCTCTCTTAGTTTGCCATGATGCTTTACCAATCGGCTTAAATCTTTCAACTCTTAAAAGGCTCCACCAATTTTGTACATAAAACGAAATGTCAATATTATCATACTGAGTAATGTATGGGGATGATTTCTAAGGTCACACAACAGCATTGTAAGTGACGCAGCTTTGCTGATGATAAACCGGTCGAGCAGAAACAGCGCTTGGCGAGGAACATCTCAGAAGTAACCACCCTGGAGCATTTCAGGTGAACGGTGAGCCCTGACATGGAAGTGCAGATTGTGGAAGATAACGACATAAAACGTAGCCTGGCTTGCGGAAGTAAATAAGTTGCGAGTGTGGCCAGTGGAACCAAGGCTCATCAGGACGTAAGCATGACCTGCTGGATGGCTCATTTGGTTAAGGCACCACCATGTGTTGCATGGATAAACCTCACAGCCCCAGATTTAACTCAGACCATGCCAGTGCCAACCATGGCCAGTAGCTCCACAGGGCAATGCACAATTTGTGATTATATGGTACGGGAGGGTTCAGTTGGTTAGGGCTTTGCATTTCATCGCTCTCTAGTGGCCCCCAGAGGTCTATCACTGCATGTCAAAGCCACATGACAGGTATTCCTCTGACTCACCTCTATGCAAGCTTGCCAAGTAGTAGTAGTGACCCTTGATTCGGATGACAACCACAGATGTCTGTACTCTTGAGTTGGCTGTGGGGTTTATGTATGAACTTGGCTGTAGCTGCACATAATTGGACATGCCAAATTAGGATGGGAATTGGATATTTGCTGCCCTGTGTTGGGCGCCAAATTTATATATAAAAATTTTAAAAAAGATGGAAGCCTGACGGGAGTTGGGATCTTTCCAATAGTAAATCCAACACCTCCAGCAGCAAAGCAGCAATAGGTTAATTTTATTTATTTATTTGATATAACCTTTATTTAACCAGATTAGAAATCTCTTTTTCAAGAGAGACCTGGCACAAGAGAGAATTTGTATAGTGCTTTTTAACAAAGGGCATTGTCACAAAGCAGCTTTTCACAGAGATCCAGGCGTGAGCACACCACTGAAAACACCTAGGGTGAGAGTGGAAAGGAAAAACTCCCTGACTGATCATAATAAGAAACCTTGAGCAGAACCTGCCTCAGAGGGGGGGAGCCCATCTGCTTCTGGCTGGCATTGGCTAATTGAAAAAAGGATAATTCTAGTAACATTTTAGTAATCTACGAATAAATCATGTCACCAAGTATCCAGAAGCATTTCCACCCCAAAACATATACTGTTACCTGCCTGGTGTTATTCTCAAGGGAAGGGACACCTAAAAAAAAAAATCATCTCAGATCAGAGCTAACTTTCTGTAATAACTGTCAAGAGATAAAGACCACCCCATATCTAAAACTGAAGTTGGGGGGGGGGGGGGGTCACAGTCATCTGACCCTGCAGGTGTGGTCAATGGCTTGGAAGTGGTGATGAAACAGGCAGACAGACTGTTGCCCTTATTTATAAACCCCCGGGATTGTGACAGAGGGTTTTTTAATAGGCCACGGTGGCCTGGGTGCCGCTGGGTGTTGAAGCACAGCTTCCTTCCTCTGCAGCCTGCAGGCTGCTCGATTGCAACAGGACCCCCGGCAGAGGGGCAGAGGGCCAGAGGGCCAGAGGGCCAGAGGGCCAGAGGCACGCAGCAGGAGCACAAGGTCAGCTCGCCATCCTTTCTTGGCTCGGCTAGTCATGTCTATCGTCATCCGACGACTCGGATGCGTTGGGGGAAATAACGGCAATGTCGAAACTGAAATTGATAAATATTTAATAGCACTGAGCCGTTTCACTTTGGTCAGCATCCCCTCAATCCTGAAGCCACTACCTAAATTCTTTCATAAGTACTTTTGAGTTTAAATAAATGCACTGTCACAGGTTTTAAAATGCATTTACCCACGTAACGTAACGTAACATAACAATCACAAGAACAGAGCATTTAGCCTAACAGTGCTCGCCATTTTCCTAACTAAATTGTACCCAGTGCTCTGATTACCTACAGGCTAAATAGTATCTAACACCGTATCACAGCCTGGTCTTGAACACACCCAGAGTTTCTGCCTCTACTACATAACCTGGCAGGCTAAATGTGCCTGCATGTAGCATAAATAAAGTTTCTAGAATCAAAAAAACAAAAAAAATAAACAAGAAAAGGCTAGTTGACAGCAATCTAGAATAACAGATAAATCCAGGAACACATCAACACCCCCCCCCCCCCCCAACGTGAATTTAACAATGTGTTACATTATTGGCTAATAAAGTATGGTGCAATACAAAACTTGCTTCCTCTGAGCGTGCAAACTAGCGGTATTTGTTCTTTGATGACACAAAATGACAACTGATTGTGCAACACGACTTTAATTACTAAATAAAAAACTTTAAAAAATATTGTCATTGTGAAGACCTGAGAAAGTAAAGTGATTGGTAAACTATTGGTCGACAATGGGAGGCTCAAATGTCCTTGAGGGGCATACTGCATATACTGTGACTATCATATGCTACAGTAAGAGGATCAAATTCACTGAATTCAATTATTAAAGAGTTTTCAATAATACAGAAGATGATGATGGAGGTGCAGGTCCTTAAGACATTTTTAAATGGATGTATGCCTACACAAAGCCCAATGTCCCCCACACTTGACAGTGACAACGGGATAAGAAACGGTCACTCTCAGAAACTCTCACTCTCCCGATCACTCTCACACACACACAACCCACACACACGCCCACACACCGACCCACACCCACACACAGCCTGTGGCACCGTGCCTCGTGTCGCACTGAAAAGTACCAGTCTGTTTTATTTAAGCTTGCTCAAATACCGAGAAGTCCCCGGCCATGACAGTGGCAATCACGGCAGGAAATTTAAAAAAAAATAATTTAAGAAACCAGACCACGATGCAATCCTCGCCGTCCAGTCGTAACGCTTCAAAGGCGCCGCTGCCGCTGCCCACGCAACGCATGTAGCACGAGAGGGAAGCCTACAGACAGAGCCGTCCCAGGGGGCGACAGGGAATCTACCCGCTGCTGTAACAGCAGCCCACAGACACATCACAGGACCGCCATGTGACTGCAGGGAACTTCATCACTTTTCAAATTACTGTGCTGCTCACAAACGGAGAGAGATCCTTTCAGCATTCGGGTTTTTAAGAAGAGCCAGAACTGATTCCTTCACTTTCCCCACTCTCCCCCTTTACCTTAACGGCACATGTAGCCTCCAAATCCAATTAATTTGATAACAAAAAACATCACATTCCTGAGACGGAGAAAAGTTTACTATAATCCCTCAAACTTCCAGTATTGTACAACATCATTGTTTATTGGTCCATCTACCCAATGCAAATATTTATTATATTTACAACAATTCTAATAATAATAATTAGTATTACTATTACTACTATGATTGTTTCTATTATTGTTCTTACTGTTATTTATTTATTTATTTTATTATTATTATTATTATTATTATTATTATTATTGTTATTATTATTATTAATAATACACATTTATTATCATTTTATTATTGTTGTTATTATTATTAAAAACATTTCATACAGCCGGAATTGGCACGAGCAGCTTGTAGTGACACCGTCCTGGGAGTGCAAGTCTGTCTCTCTCATATCCAGAGAGTACTGCTCTAACCGCTGTTCCCCGAATGCTCCCACTGTTGCTGTGTGGGCATATTTTACTCAAGACCATGGTGACAGTATAAACATACAGAAATCTCAAAATGCTGAATCCTCAAAGCAGCTTCCTCTTATGTTACCATACAGAACCGTTTCTCAGACACGTTTATAAAATTTTCACACAACTGCTTAAACTGCTTCAGTCCGTTCAGCACATTACTGGGCTCTGATAATCACATCACTGTAACACTCCTGCTACTTAAAAATCACCACGAGGACATAGATCAGCCAATTAACTCAATTTCAGAAGTTTATTAGTCTCTTTTTCATAAGAATTATTATGAAGTTCAACTTGAATAAAGTTCTACTTATTAGTTATGGAAGTGCATTTTAGTTGGAGAAAGGGGGCTGTCAGCCCATGTATTAATTCATATGTATTCAAAAAGAGCGGCCTTTCACAGTATCACACACTGGTTTACTTACAGACGAGACTGCACATTTGGGAAGAACAGCACTGTGCTATATACTGTTATGGAAGTACAGTTTTCCCAAACAGTGGCTCATCAGCAAGGAGACAGAGCACCAACCCCATAAAATATGAAAAGGGGGGATTAAACTGTAAATAATAGAAGTTAAGACTAAATTAAATGGTAAATGAACTGCATTTATATAGTGCTCTTATCCAAAGCGCTTTACAATTGATGCCTCTCATTCACCCATTCACACACCAATGGTGAAAGGCTGCCATGCAAGGTACCAATCAGCTCATATTAACAAATGCCTCTTTAATATACACTAATGAACGAATGAATCAAAGAACAAATGCCCCTACAGTTTAAAAGAAAACTAAAATATTTGCTTCCTTTCCCTTTATAATTTACAAATTCTTACTATTGAACAGAAAATAACAGAAGGAACTGTGCAGATAGGAGGGTTTTCACCTTGACTTAAATAAAACAAACAAAATCATTTATCCAAGCGGTATAAACTTGTAATGAATAGCCAAGGCTAGCACTGTTAGCCACCCTAGCGCAGGTGACCCCCACAAAGGCGTATTCTTAAATACAACACCGTAAGATTAGTTTAGATTAGCTTTCCAGAACTCTTGCTACCGATCTGCCATTGGTCTGGCAACTAGAGCAAAGCAAATCTCAACAGTCCTAAACACTAGGTTTCCAGCCAAACAGTCTGCTGACTCGAGGAGTGAGAGATGGTAGGATCACAAATCAACATGGATATGCAATTTCCTTCCCCTTTTATTCCCAAACACGAAGGGTGTCGTCACACCCTGATTGGACAAGATGCTGTCCCTCAATGACTAATTAACAGCCAGTCTCCAAGACACTGATCAACGGTTGATCCACACAGCCCTATAATCAACATCACTGGCAAGTCACATGGTTATAATTTTAACACAGCTTGTAAACAATGCTGAACATTTGACTGAGATTTTAATTCAACAATATATCAACCCACCTTTACTTTATTATAGCACCATTTACATGCAGGTTAACTACATGTTTCCTGAAGGAATGAAAAAACCAGATCTTTTCGAACAATTAACTGGAACAATTATTTCTGGCCACTTAAATGCGGTAAGAGTTTTGAAGAAAATTGTGATACAAAGAAGAATAACACCTTAATTCTAATGGTCCTATCACACCTGAAATCCACATGACTTTGTGGCCTTATGTCTATTTGCACAGTGTGCATACCACAGTTGTAAAAATTATACAAATATACAGGATACATATTCTCAGCAAACATCCTTATAAAGATATTTACAGCACTTCATAATGACAGATGTTTGGTGCTTACTAAAGGACCATTTACAAAGTGGCGTTCATCTATAGAGTGTTTAAAATTGACGTACTTCTAACTCACTGATCCCACATTTAAAAAAAGACAGGTGGAGAAAAAGCATGTTGGGATTCAATGATCAATAATAATAGGAATCAATAATACTCACAAGTTTTGGCAGGAAGAATCAGCTGCATGAATACAAAGGTAGGTCTTGTCCTGTGTATGGAAAAGCAAAAACAAATGTCATGAAAAAAGTAAATTACAGAAGAGAAAAACTCTAATAACATATAGGTTAAAAAAAGTAAAAATAAAAAATCTGACCTTTCAGGGTCTGCCTTGCTTTCAGTCTCTTTGCTGTTTTATTAAACTCTAATTATCTTTGTGTCACTGACCAATTAGTTTGATTATATTTTTCCAAAGTAGTTCTATTGCAATAAAGCAAGACATTTGACAGATTTCCCACAGTAAGCCAGACCCATAGTGAACAACTACTATGTGTCTATTTTGATTGGCCTTCCTAAATCTTAAACTAGATTAAGAATTCAGAAGATGATGTTTCCATGGCTAACATCCTGTTATCAGTTGGAATGTGAATAACTTATCACTCTGTCTTTTTTTTTTTGGTTGGAACCATTTTGTACTGTTTATGCAACCAAGGGTTGTTACACACAAAGAAAGTAGTGGCAACACAATTTTTAAAACTGATGCTAATGTTTATGATTGTGAATACATTTTTATAAAAAATCAATCAGTTCATATGTACAGCCTCTGGAAACAAGTCTCCATACAGGCTGCGTTGGGGTTACTTGGTTTTCTTACCTTCGACCGGGAAACTGACATGCAAACAAAAACACAGAAGAAACCACCCCCCCCCCCCCTTTAAATGAAGTGTAGTCCATAAGCATTTGGTCAGTGACACAATTCTTGTTCTTTTGGCTCTGTACTACAGGATATTGGATTTGAAATGAAACAATGAAGATAAGGTTAGAGTGCAGAATGTCAGCTTTGATTTAAAAGTATTTACATCCATATGCAGTTATCCATGAAGGAGTTATAGGCCTTTTACACATAGTCCCTACATTTCATGGGGCCAAAAGTAATTGGAGAAATTAAAAAAAAAATTTTACATTTTAAATAAAGCTGTCATATTCAGTACTTGGTTGCAAATCCTTTGGATTCAATGACTGCCTGAAGTCTGCAACTCTGACATCACCAGACACCGGGTATCGACCGTGGTGATGCTCCGCCAGGCCAGTACTGCAGCCATATTCAGTTCCTGTTTGTTTTGGGGGCTTTTTTGCCTTCAGGCTTTGTCTTCAGAAAGTGAAACGTAAATTCAATTGATTTAAAAGTATTTACATCCATATGCAGCTATCCATGAAGGAATTATAGGCCTTTTACACATAGTCCCTACATTTCATGGGGCCAAAAGTAATTGGAGAAATTAAAAAATTTTTTTTACATTTTAAATAAAGCTGTCATATTCAGTACTTGGTTGCAAATCCTTTGGATTCAATGACTGCCTGAAGTCTGCAACTCTGACATCACCAGACACCGGGTATCGACCCTGGCGATGCTCCACCAGGCCAGTACTGCAGCCATATTCAGTTCCTGTTTGTTTTGGGGGCTTTTTTGCCTTCAGGCTTTGTCATCAGAAAGTGAAACGTAAATTCAATTGATTTAAAAGTATTTACATCCATATGCAGTTATCCATGAAGGAATTATAGGCCTTTTACACATAGTCCCTACATTTCATGGGGCCAAAAGTAATTGGAGAAATTAAAAAAAATTTTTTACATTTTAAATAAAGCTGTCATATTCAGTACTTGGTTGCAAATCCTTTGGATTCAATGACTGCCTGAAGTCTGCAACTCTGACATCACCAGACACTGGGTATCGACCCTGGCGATGCTCCACCAGGCCAGTACTGCAGCCATATTCAGTTCCTGTTTGTTTTGGGGGCTTTTTTGCCTTCAGGCTTTGTCTTCAGAAAGTGAAACGTAAATTCAATTGGATTTAGAACTGGAGATTGACTTGGCCAGAACATTTTATACGACAGCACGGTAAAACACTACAAATATACAGTACAAGAAAGGGCACCGTACAGGTCCTGGAAATCACAGGCCCGTCAGTTTAACTTGCATCACGTGTAAAATACTGGAATCTATCATTAGAGACAAGTTAGATTTGTTTCTCTAAAAATAAGAACATGTTAAGTGATGTTGTGAGGTTTTCGTTAGGGAAGGTCATGCCTGACAAACATTTTGGTATAACAAGGCTTATGATATTATTTACTTAGATTATCAAAAAGCATTTGATAAGGTCCCACATGAGAAACTTAGCAAAATGAAGACACTAGGAATTACAGGATGCATTTCTGAGTGGGTATGGAACTGGCTACAGGGTAGAGCACAAACAGTAGTAGTAGGAGGAGTGTTAGTTGAGCAGGGTACTGTGGGAAATTGAGTCCCACAATGATCAGTGCTGGGACCACTGCTTTTCCTCAGTTATTTCAATGACCTTGACAGGGACATTGGAAGCACATTAGTTAAATTTGCAGATGGTACAAAACTTAGGAGGCCCAGCTAATAGTTTGGAATCTATTAAAAAATTCAAGGCAATTTAAACAAAATCCAGAAGTGGGCGGAAACCTGGCAAATGAAATTCAATATAGCTAAATGTAAAGCTCTGCATGTGGGAAATAAAAACATACGGCAGGATTACTTTATGGGAGAAACAAAATTGGAATGTACTCAATTTATTTGGGAGTAATGGTTAATCAAAGCCTTTTGGGTTCTGGGCACTGTGCTGCCACAGTAAAAAAAAAAAAAAAAAAAGAAAAAAAAGCTTAATACTCATCTCACCTGTCCATAAGTTGTTTCATAACACTACATTTTTTTTCCATTGTACTTTTTGTTAGCAAACTCTAACCTGGCTGTTCTGTTCTTGAGGCTAACCAGTGGTTTTCACCTTGTGGTGAATCCTAAGGTTATGACGGCGTAGTTCTCACTTTATGGTAGTCTTTGACACATCTTACGCCTACATCCTGGAGAGTGCTCTTGATCTGTTCTACAGTTGAAGTTGTTTTTCTGTACAATCGATTTACCGGCAGTGACACTTATTTGGCCTTTATATTGAGAAGCAGGAGCAACTGGTCCCAAACTGCAAATTCCACACCTAGAATCAACACTAGACCGTATGGTAGCTTTCTTGTGCATGAACTAATGATGTAACAACACACAGCCAGCCAAAAAAGCTGATCAGCAAATCGCCAAATTACTTTTGGTCCCCTAAAATGGCGGCACTATGTATAAAAAGGGCTGCAATTCCTACATTCACTTCATATACAGTACTGGCACAAATTATGCTTAATGAAATTTTCAACAAGACACATTAGACTGCTCAATTATGTAGGTATGAACTAAAACATATATGAAGGTGCAAAGATTGTTGTTTAACACAAGTGCTGATTATTTCTTCATTTTTTTCATATGTTGATAATACATTATTACATATCACATTATGCCGAAGAGACATTTTTGCGAGATATTCCACTAATAGTCAAGCTCTGTTTATAAATGCAGAGTTTCCATAATTTGTACCAGTACTACAGATGTAAATACTCTCAAATTAAACCTGACAGTCTGCACTTTAACCTCATATTCATTGTTTAATTTCAAATCCAACGTGCTGGAGTAGAGCCAAAACAACAAAACAATTGGTCACTGTCCAAATACTTATGGACTGCACTGCAGTTTGACTAATAATGGAAAAACGGTTCCCCAGAGTGAATATCAAATAACTGTAACTCTATACTTTCATTTCTGTGAAACTGGCTACCCCAAGTGGTCAGGAGCAGTGTCACATTACAAAACCAGCATGTATAGTTCTTTTAGTATTGATTCTCAAGGAATGTTTTCAAGAACCACGCAAGTGTATGGATGTTTCAAGAAAAATATATATACTTGTGAATAATTTTAAGTATACACTATTTTTTGTGCACAAATGTATTATATAAAGCTGACTGTAAAGCTGATTTTGCAGGGGGAAAAAAACAAGTTGATGCCATCTTAATGCAAAACTACAAGTCTTTGTGTTCATGTACAAAACAGAAGACTTTATTCAGTGAAAATTATTTTCTTTAATATATATGGAAACTGGCATGCCACCTGTTCCTCGCATTACTGTAAACATCATGCCAATCTCACAAAATGGCATGACTGAGCAAGGCAAGTAAGACGCAGGCCCCATTTGTCTTTCAATATCTTCACCAATGCAACATCTGTCACATTAATTATCAATATTGATCAGATTTGTTTAAATCGCATCTAGAGCTCTTGTCTGGGTCTTGATTCCACTAGCATTGGATATGAATGTAAACACCCCCAAGCAAGAGTCTCCTCCAGTCCCCCACATTCTACAGACACATAACACACTAAAATAAGTGTGCAGGGATTGTCAGACACTGCTTTTGGGCTGGGTGTTAAGTTCGGTTGACTGAGCACAATGACTAAGAGTAATGCGATCTCAGTCTAATCCGACAAAACCGGATATGCAACACATTTTTAAAAAACACACACACAACCACATACTGTACATTGGACTTACATAAATCCTAACACTCACTTTTTACAACCCAGAAACCAATTTCCCGGAAAAAGCTCCACCTACCTCCAGTACTGGCTTGGCATTGTTGTACACCGATAGGATGTGTGTAATCCCATTTTTGGATAAACTGTCTGTATTTTCAGAGTCTGGAAGACACACAATAAGTATTCAATGGTAAAACTCTTACTCTAAAATACTTAGTGTATAAGATAATCATTTTAGAGATTAATTCCCCAATTCCCCAAAAGAAAAAAAAATAGAAAAATCAATTCTGATATGAACTGAATGCCATGGATCAATTCACATATTCATAAACTGCATTTACCTTGGCAACACAAGGAACACTTTGAATGCATGCATGTGAAAACCAGTGTTTGTGTGGAAGAGAAAATTACTTCACAGTGCAGTTTTTATTCAAATTAATTGTTTCAATCCCCAATTAAAGTGAATTAACCTGCATCATCAAGTCAGGTCAAGTGGAACATAAATATATCCCCACTGCTGAAAGTATGAGCATCCACTGCAGTTCCAAAACACAAAAAAGGGGAAATCTAGACTCATTTAATTTGCTTTCCATGGGTACATAGTGACACACAGTGGACACTGAATGCTATACACCAGTGCAGCAGAACCTATAGCCAATGATTTTGTGTTTTGCAGCAGTACAGCAGCCTATCCTACATCTTAACTCTCTCACACACAGCCAACTGTACTCAAAGATGTTATGCTCCTTTATAATTGTACTTAATTACATATAACAACAGCCTTTCAAAACATCAGATAAACAAGGTTTGTGGATCTCACAACAGCTCAGTAAAATAATGCCCTCACATCCATTCCATACGTGCGCTTTACCTAATCGTGGCTATTCACATCGGCCAAGAACAAAGCTCAAACCCATACACATGTACAGTTTCACAGGATGGGAGTTTTTCTAATGCTATCAAAGCTCCGGTCTATTTTCAGCTGAGGAGCATTACTTGTATCATCTTCTGTTGAGATCATCACTGCAGCTAAAACTAGAAACAGGCCAGACACCACAGATTAAAATGGTTGAACGCTGCTCATATTCCCAGACAGTGCAAGTGATTTGTAGACACACCAGTACAAACTTGCCAAATGTTTTTCACATTATTGTTTTCTGCCTTTGTAATTGCAACCTACTCAATATCTGCTTAGCCCACACAGACAGATTAATGGACATTAAATGGGCTGCAACGTTTAAGTAACATTTTTTTCCCCCTTCTAATTTTAACATATTTGCAACATCATAAGCAACGAACCCAAGTTATTTCTTGCAGTTTGAATACTGTAGCAAAATACTACTTCAGCCACTGAAGCACTTCAGCTTTAAACTGCCATTGTCTAACACAACTTTTGACGATGTTGTGGATTTTAAATAAACCACAATAATGTGGTTTGGGTTAAATAATCGTATCTCCATTTAAGACAATCAAGCATGGCAACCACAGCTTGGAATTCATCTATGGATTTAGAGTAGCCTACTTGGATAGGACTCATTGGATGAGGTTTGGGCATAATACAAACCCCATGACAAACAATGAACTTGTTTGGAAACAACCGTATCGCAGCTTGGTGTGGAAGAGAACAAGAAAATCTTCATTTCACACAACCAAGAGTATCAGATTCAATTACATGCACTAGTTGTTTCTTGTACCCACGTCATATTCGGTAAAAATTTAAAAGACATGCCTACCTCTTATATTTCCAAGATACAGTCCATCAACAACCTTGAGTAGAAAAGAAAGTTACGGTTACTATGCGACAATGATTTATTTTCTTGCATAACAAAACAACCACACCAACAACATCTACCACAACAAATGTTTTCATGACGACGTGTTCAAATGGCACGCAAATATTTGGCGGTGCTACACAGGTATTTATATCCAAATGCACAACCTGAAGCCGATGTCGCTCTAGTCTGCATTTATAGGCTACGGTTTATAGTGCGGCTCACAAACTGATAGACAGAAACGTATTACTGAAGGAACCGCTTACTGTGAATACCTTACAAACACGTTTCTGAAGATATATTTAAGTGACCTAAATGATTAGCATTTCGAAACGGATAGATTTCAGCAGACCGTAGACGTCAATAAACTTCTGAGTAGAGAAGAGCTGATGAAAATTCAAGCAGCTCAGAAAAGCCTTTAAATCCTCAAAACAAAACAACTGCTTCTAGTAGGTTTACAATAGTTTACGTATCTACAGCTGATTAATGCCTCGATTATCTAGCAACAGCACAGACGGCTAATGTTAGCTATCCAGCTGGGAATTGCAGTGTGCCATTATAGTCTCAATCATTAATTACCTAATGTTAACAATGACTGACTTTCAGTGTCACTCAATAGTTATACGTTTCGTGTTCACATCAAATTATTGCACGAATAATTGTGAACGTCAGCTATAAAAAAAAACTATAGCCTAGGTAAGCGGCACCATCGTGGCACTTGGAAGTTGTATTTAGCTGGCTAACAAGAAACAAATACATTAACTACGTTAGCTACATTTACCTTATTCATTCCGTTTCCCATGACTTCTGAAGAGAATGGTGCTAGCTAGCAATACGATCAATTTAACGTTACGTGAAGTTTGTAATTAATATGTTTAGTATGCCAGGAGTAAAACAACCAATAACTGGGTGGACTTGAGCTACACCCAGCATGTGTTTGGAGAGTCGCGCTGAATATCGCTCTAAGCCAAACAAGTCGGTGCGCCTTAAATCACGTGCAGTTAAAATTACTTTTTAGACACGCAGACTTCAAGGGTCAAACGTCACAGTATTGTTTGGTGGAGTAACCTTCTTGCAACATTGTTTATCCCTAATCTCTTCCGGATTCTGCTGAAGTTACAAGTCAGCGGGTGTGTCCAAGCCATAACGCAAGCTTCCATTATGACATCAGAACTAGCGAAAAGCGAGTAAAAAAAAATTAACTCCTGCAGTGCTGCAAGTTACGTTCACCAGTTCCATTAGCATGCTAGCAAGAAAACAAACGTCTATCAGGCTTTCGGGTGTAAATTCAGGGCTTAATGAACCCAGCATTTTGCTTGTATCAATGCAGACCATGTATCTAGCTTCCCAGAAATGAAGCATGTAGGCTATGTTTATAGCTTACGTCATATAGCTCCTCTATACAGTTCATGAAGCTGCATAAGGAAATTTAATGGGTGTAGTGTGATGAGAAAGATTGTCGTATTTTCTTTTTCAAAAAGATATTTTTACTGAAAATTGCCAGAGTTCTACCACTTTCGTTTCGAAAAGGTGGATAAGGTTAATGTCAAAAGGCATCAAATTTCCCCTTGCCTGCATATCGGTTTTGTTAGTTACAATGAGAATAGTACTTTAGGAAAACTAATTTGATGCATTCCATTTAAACCATATCTTAGGAGTTCAAGGAAACCCACAACTGAATGATACCGTCCCTCTCCGAACCTCCCCCTCACTACCCATCTTCCGCCGTGGCCTGAAGACTCATCTCTTCAAACTATACCTAGACTAACCACCACCAAGCTGTTTATTTCACCCTAAATCCCCCCCCCCCCCCCCCTTTTCATGACACTTGTTACATGTTGCCCCATCCCAGCACTTTTTGGTAATTTGTATTTGTCCTAATACTGTAGCTTATTCTTCTGCCTAGTTGGCTTTGCAGAGGTTAGGTCTGAATAGTGTTCACTGTGTGAACTAAACTGTGTTCTTGGCTAGAAATAGCTGTACAAAATAAGTATTGTACCTTACTGAACCTGTGTTTAGCAGTTGTCTATGACCATGAAATGCACTTTTTGTATGTCGCTTTGGATAAAAGCGTCTGCCAAATAAATGTAATGTAATACAAATCTAGAATTAAGATCTGCTCCCAAATGGTATTTAACAATAACCTTACATTTTTAAAAAATTCTCAAGTTACACACCTAAAAAATTTTAAAGTATTTTCAGAGCACAAAAATTGAAAACCAGTCAGACGCTTCAAATCCTTCTACTCGTCTTTAATGATTTAAAAAAAAATGTAGCAATCACTGTTTTGGTTAACACTGTATCTTTTATTTACTTTTAAATAATGTACAATAGCCTTATGAGGAAGTGGTCTTCCAGATTGCTTAAGAGGTACGGTTGATAAGTGAATACAGACTGACTTATTGGAAAGTACTTTGTGTTCTGTGCCCTGCGGGTTGCTCTATTTCTTCCACTGTTTGTTCTCGTAGTCCCAGTTGCTAGAAAAGCCCTCTACAGGGTTGATCCTCATATCCAGCATCCTTTGCAGCTCCATCTCCTTATACTCCTGGGAGAATGTGTAGGGCACATCACCATAAACTGCAGTGGGAAAAAAAAAACATTTTTAAACGTTAAACGTATGCGATTTCACATTTTACTCACATTATTCCTTTGCTCCCAAGACTATTTTATCCATGTTCACCTAGACATACTCTTTTATTTTTATGTTTATTTGATAGGGACAGATACATTTAAACGTAGATTATTGTTAAACAATATCCAATGCAATGTATCACAGCATTTATAGCATATGCTAATTTCCAATGCTTGTCCCTAGATCGGCTTTCCATGGGTTCATAGTATTATTTGGAATTATCTGAATTCCAAGAGCAGTGCTTCCAATTTTTTTACCCTGTAGAATTTGCTTCATCCTTGGAGGCCAATCAAAAACTAAGCTGGCAAGTATTAGCGTACTGCGACGACGCACAGAGCTAGCAAATACTAGTTCAGAAAACTCACGGTTCAGTAATCCTTTACTGTGACTTGCAAGCCTGTTGTGCAAGCTCCCAGCTCCCAGCTCGAGCTTGCAGTTCCCATGCCTAGTTTAAATCGTTCATTCCGTTCTTTGCGCCTTTACAGTAACACAAGGATTTTTTGGCAAGGGCGAGCTGGAAGCTTTGAGCTCTATATTGTACCCTCTCTCACCAACCAGGGCAGACAAAACGGCAAACTGAAGTAACATTTGAGCACATTCATTCAGTTTCCCCCCCAGATTATGATGCCCGTTGGTATTGGGGCTTTACAAAACAGATTCATCTCTAGACATCTGTCCTCGTCTCCACCAGCCACTCTCAGAAGCTGCGTATCCAATGTCCACTTCAGGGCAATTATTATGATTGTGAGACTTTCTATTTCAATGGTGTGTTTCATTACAGATTATTATAAAATAAAACGAACAACAGCATGTTTCCTCAACAGACACGGGCCTTGATTTGAGATTAGTGTACCACTGATGAACAAATTCACTGCTTCATGAAGCCCCAATTCCAATGAAAATTCCTTTAACCCCAGAGATGAAGCCAATTATAACATTAGAATGTGAGCCTCTTATATAGATTATGGGCATTTTATATAATTTAACAATTTGTTTATTTAATAGATAAACTTTCTTTAGCAAAAAACAAAATAAACAAGAAAAAGAACTGGACTCATTAGCATAAACTATAATATGAACAGCTGGAGATCCAAACGCTTGCCTGCATGGTACCTATTCTGAAGAATCAGGACAAACTTACCGTATTTCCTCTGCCAGGCAACCACAAAACCGGTGAAACCAATAAGGAAAAGCATTCCGGCCACCACAGACTTCCATTCGCCGGTTGGCTTGGTCATTTCAGCAAAGCTTTGCTTGAAGCTTAAGCGGTACACTGTTGATGGAAAAATGGTAGAAAATGTATTGAAAAAATTAAACCTCTCACTTAACAGGTAACAGTACACAGAAACAACAATGCTGATCTGGGACAGATGCTTTCAGTGTTCATATCCCATTTCATATTTCCATAGCAAATATGAAATGGGATATTGGTCCAAGTTGAACATACAGGAAGGATGCTGGATTCTCACTCACGGTTCAGCTGCCTGGCTGTGTTCTTTACGGTCATAAGGATGGGCTTACTGTAAATATCGCTTACAATCAATATGTTGGTGGGAAGATCACGTTCCAGAATTCCATTGCATTATTTCAGTTTGCTTGCATGTTGTACAGTTGGCCCATACAGTTTTCCCCCCAGCTTTACAATGGCAGGCATATGGCATTTATTTGATTATTACTATTATTACTCATCTAATATTATTTTCTGTTGAAAATATTCCTTACAACGCATGCACCCTGAGACTGCTGCGCTCAAGTAGAGAAATATCTGTGTAATGGGCTTAGCTCGGCTAGTAAGCACAGTGAGTATAGCTAATGCCCTCTAGCAGGTTACCATGACAGCGCTCTTGCTACGCAACCCTCAGGTTCAAAATAACAACGTTGCCCTTAGCTAGGGGAAATTTAGCCTTTACCTGACTGGTAAAGGGCTCATCTTTGGAGCCTTTGTGGGAGTAAGAGGCACAGGTTCAAATCTCACCTTGGGTGAATGCTTCTGACTCTTTACATCAGCATAACATAACTAAGTTTTATTGCAAATGAATATATAAAAACAGTCTGAGCCAAAGGAAATGCATACTAAAGCAATATTTAAAGCTTACAGCTTACATGCAGGTAGAATTAGTATTCACAACAAAACAGTTTCAAATACCATACAGTATCCTGACATGATATTGCTCATCTGTTTTACTAGTTTAGCTAAGCTGCTCCATGATTTCACATGGTGGTATGACGGACTAATCGACAATACAAGCACAATTTAAGAAAACTGTAAAAATATATCTTGATATAGACTTTACATGGTTTCATCAGTCCAAGGTTCTGTAGGGGTGCACAACTCCACTCTTACAGGGCCAGTGGGTACGTTGGTTTTCATTCCAACCAATGATTCTATCTTAGTTTTCTAAGCCGCTGTACACACCAACACTTTCTAATTCCTGCACTGGACCACAATAAAACATTTTCATCAAGAGCCATGCACAATCTACAGCTGTAGAAAATAAGATTGAGTAAAATATTCAGCCAATTTCAATAATTATGAATAGATAACGGTATTAACTCATGGAACAGATCACATTTTGTTGCCCCCACCCGGATTAAAATTATTGTGATGGACCATTAGACCATACTGCCCACACTCATAATCATACATACACGCAATCTTCTCCTCGTTGGAGAGGGTTGCCCAAGAACCCTTTTCCTTCTCTTTAAGGGATTGCTGCTCCGGGTTTAGGTTCTGCACAAACTTGATATCAGGGAGGGGATTCTCTGGTCGATCAAAATATGTTGGGAGAGTATAGCCCTCCACCTTGGCAACCCCTGAAGAATAAAATCAGAGCGGTATGGAATTAAATGAAGTACAGAAAAATATATACACACAATATTATTTGAGGGTAATGAGATCCCAGTATAACTAGTGAGTTTAAGCATTCACTGCAGTGAAATATCACCATTGGATTTCAATGGCCCTAAGCTGCGCAAGTTGCTAGTATATACACAAAGTCATCAAACAGTCATCACAAACACATACCAGTATGTTGACAATGTTCACAGTGTTGACCTTGATTAAACGGCAAGAAAAGCTAGACAAACTAATCATTCGATGAGGCCAATAACAAGGAACAGAGCGAGTATAAAAGAAAAATATGTATGTGTACCGGCATAATAATAAAGGGATAATAATGATCTTAACTGGAGATGACACTTACCATGTCCACCTCGAAGGCAAACGGAGGTTGAGATGGCCCGTTTTCCAAGAACTCGAAAAGCTTTAGTTGCCAACATTCTGGAGTAAAGATGTAAAGTTAATTCAGTACTCAACGTTAGTTAAGCCATTTGTCTGACATCTGGCAGAGCATTCCAACGAATTCCAGCTGCTTTTTACCCTCACAAAATAAGCAAGTCTCACAACACACGATTAATATCACATCAAGTCATGACCTTAGCTAACTACAGCGACGTTTTCTATCTAGCTAGCCGGCTCTGATTACAACGTTTAGAAATCAACCCAGTATGCACAGGCTATAATGTACTGACTTGGTCGAAAACAACGTTTCGTGCAATGTTTGCCCCTTTTGCACGATCTACCTAACGTTAGCTAAAATTATCGAACCAGGGATGCTGCTAACTAACTAATTATGTAGGTTAAATACTACTGTTGTTTTGGGTGGTTTGCTACCTAGCTGGCTAATGTTACGCTAGCTACCACCAGATCATCAAAATAGCTAGCTAGCTAGCTAATGCCAGCAAACTTTGTCTAACCAACAAGGTCATTTGGACTGTGCTAAAATATACGTTTCATTGCGCGGTTCTTAAATATTATTATTATGAGTTGAAAACAACATATTAAAACGTACAAACAAAACGAAATAAAAGACCATTTTAAGCGGCTCAACAGCCCCAAGAAATAAGGCCTACTAATATAAGGCCCGCATCAGCATACCCATTTTGCTCCTCTCAATGTCACTCTCAGCAATAGGTTGCGTAAGGAGATGTCTGCGTATTTTGTACGATAAACACGAAACTAAAAATTCACATTTGGTAGTTCCACAGAAACAGATTAACTATAAACTTAAACCATGCACCGCAATATCTCATTTAAATTAAAAAAAATATCACCCGGTGCCGCACACTTCCTCACCTCTCGCCGCCGCTCAGGAAAGCGTAAAGGAAGTAATGACGACAGAGACAGCGCCTTCATGAACATAGAGTTCGAATGGCTAGATTATACTTCACATTGAGGGTACAAGAACATCGGGGTCATTCAAGGCAACATCGCTCCATTTGTGCACCTCAGTATAAACGTGATCATAATAGGGTCATTAATGAGATCATGCTTTTAAAACTTAACCAACCAACTACATTTTCTTAGGTACAGGACCTTTGTGTATTGTTTTAATGTCCTGCTATTGTGATATTTACTTTGTTCATGGGTTCTATTTATTTTGCTCATGTATTTAAAACTAGCCTATGACATTATGTTACATGCCATTTGTAAAAATAAAAAAAAGAAGAAAAGAAAAAGGAAATAGTCATTTAAGGATCTAGCTAAGTATTTTGACTGAGGTGTTTTTTTGATAACATTACCTTAGAAGTGCATGCTTTCATCTAATCGCTAAATATTACTTTATCTGTACATATGTACTTGCTGTTTACTTTTTTATGTTTACTTTTTATCATCATTATTTTTTCATCACTGCTACTGCGAAAACGACCGTTCGACATAATCGCCATTCTAATACTTATACATCTATGCGGAAATAATGAGGAATTCTGGGAAATAGGAACTTCATGCAGACACGAAGGTCATCTGGTCACACATGCGAACAAAATATTTTTCTTTACCGTTCCTTTTTGACATAGTGTCATTCAACGATATGCTCTAATTTAAATAATAATACAAATGAAATTAACTAACTTGGCAAACAACAGTTTACCTCGAATACCTGTCTGAAACCCAGTTAATGGGCAGCCATATTGGCTCGGCTCTCGTCCGCATAAATCGCTATATAAGGAACCGTATTTGAGCCAAAATGGCGTTTGGGGCATGCATTCAGGCAAAGATGGTGGAATGTACACTACATGGTCTTTACATTTAGCCAGATCAGGGACATTTACAAAGGAGTGAAATCGCCGTTTTTCACGTTTAGACATTGCTGCGGAAGTTAATCGTCACCGTTTAAAGCGAGGATCATTTAATCGTTCAAATCGTGCGCATGTAAGCTACATCTGTAACAAGCTAGCTAACAAACAAGCTACGACGCGCTATTACTTTAGACTGGTTGCTACTTGCTACCTCTTACCTATACACTTTTGGAAACACTGTAAGCTAGCTAACGATGGCCGCGAAAGCTGCTAGTCTGGTAGTATGATGGCTAGCTGTTAGTTATTGTAGATAATTCAACTTGTTAACTAGCAAGATTGCCGACTCAGCAATAACAATGACTGTAAAGTTGACCACTCAGGCTTATTGCAAAATGTTGTTGCATGCTGCCAAATACCCGAACTGCGCTGTAAATGGACTACTAGTTGCTGAAAAGCAGAAAGAAAAAAAGAGGGACGGACACTCCACACCTGTACTATGCGTGGACTGTGTCCCATTATTTCATGGAACCCTTGCCTTGGCACCAATGCTGGAGGTGGCGCTAACAGTGGTGAGATGCTACGAGAGCCGTTTCGAGGCATCTCCGAACAGTCTATTGAGTTGATTGATTAATAATTGTTTTGACTTAATCTGCCTAACTAACGTTTATATCTTTTAAACCTTAAGTTGTTACCTAGCATCCATTGCATCATATCAGCTAATGTGCAAGAGCTAAACTAACAACATGCTCCAATGCCTCCACTTCCTCCGCAGATTGACACCTGGTGTAAGGAAAACCGGTATGTGATTGCGGGGTATTATCAGGCCAATGAGCGTACAAAGGATGTCAGGTAGGTTCGGTAAGCAACATTTCTGTCTTTTGGCTACATGCATTTTGTGCACCATAGTCACATGTTATCTAAACCTTCACAGACCAAACCAGGTTGCTGAAAAAGTAGCTGCAAGGATTTCAGAAAACTTCAGTGAAGCAGCCCTGATTATGGTAATCCAGCAGCCAGTTGTTTTAAAAAAAAATTGCTTTCTGATGAATATTCAAAACACTTAAACCAAAATTTGCCTATTCCTCAGGTGGACAACAGCAGATTTACCATGGAGTGCTGTGAACCCATACTTGCCATCTTCGAACATCATGAAAACAAGTGGAAATGCCGGGACACAACTGTGTAAGATTTCTTTAGTTATGTGCAAACATTTTTTAAGAATGCCACTTCATTTTGACATTGAATTAAAAAAAATCCAGATTCAGTCCCATCTTTGTGTTGAACATTTAGACATGTTTAAAATTCTAGTGCCCAACAGCCTCTTTTACACTGAAGAATTCATAAGAGCTGGTTACAAACTGTGCCCCATCGTTTCTATGGCTTCCGAGGCCAGATTGGGGGCTATGAGTTGGCTTAAATCTTGCCTTTAACCCATGTACATGGGCCTACTTGTGCCCTGGAGTCAGATTGTTTCATCACGGTAAAGGGCTGTTCTATCAGGCCACATTTCTTTTTGAGTGTAATCCAGAAGTGCAGCCACCTTTATTTTTCTTCAGTTGATAGCAAATTTTGGTTTCAGTGGTTTGTAGACTTTGAGCCCACAGCCCATTTAATCAGAAAATAAATTTCTCCTGTTAATTTGTGGCCTGTCACATGTTCAGGTATGGAATTGAAAGATTTTAGGTTTTTTTGTGTTTGAGTGGTGTCCATGTCAGTCAATGGAAAGTATAAAATATACAGCAAGTTATGTCCCAAACCCAAATTAGCCCCTTTCACTACTTTGTGAAAAATGGTTGTTCATTTTATAACTTAAAGGACCCAAACTTAATGGTAGCATGCAAATACAGTATGTCAGTATGTATATATTTAGTATGTATATTTTTTTTCTGGGACAGTCAAAGGTTACATGTCGTGTGACCTTTAGGTTGTTGTCAGTACTAACGTGCATACTATACTTTACAGAGACTGTTGTGAGGACTGGTTAGAAGCACAGAAGATCACAGCAGCACTCTTGGAGAGCAGGTCCTATGAGAACCTGATAGACTTTGACAACCACCTTGATGATCTGAGGAACGACTGGACAAATCCGGAAATCAACAAGTCCGTACTGCACCTGTGCTAAGAGCCTGGAGCAATGCTACACTTCAAAGCCATTTCTGCCAAAATGGGGCTCAAATCACTGTTGTCTGTCTCCATTGACTTGTTTTCAGAGGAAAAGCTGTCCGTGCTCAGGCTTTGTCATTTTTTGAAAGGGCAAAGGAGTTGCGGCTAGATAATGTTAGAGTACCATTGATGGTCTACTGGTCAGCAGAACTCCAATGTCAAAGTTAAAGCAACCCGCACAAAATGTTTTCAGGCAAGTGTTTGTACATATGCTTATAGATGGCAAATGTATAAGCAGGAAATATTTCAGAAACCAATTCTAGGGAGATGGAGCGAGAGACCTGATAACTTGGCTCTATGCTTAATTTTTTTTTTACAGAACTAATGTAGCCTTACAAAAAAAGATTAGTGTTAAATTATCTTTCAGAGGTTTTACTTGATTGTTGCAAAAAATGTTGAGCGATGCATTCATTTGACTTGCCATATTTTAAGTCTTAATGTTTATATCAATGATGCTTTCCTGACTAATTTGGTGTATGAACTTATTGGTACCCGATGTGTTTAAAAGAGATTATGCTTTCAATTGCTTTTCATTGCCTAATGAAGCCCTTTCAGCAGCTAATTAAAATAATTTGCATTAAATTGATTGTTTTTGGTTTAGATTGTGTTTAAAAATTGTATAACCAATTAGTTTTCAATGTATTGGCAGGAGATTGCCATTTTTATTAAGAAAATAAAACTATATTTAATCCAAAAATAAACATTTTTGCTGACATAATTACTTTGTATGAATATTGCTGACTAAATCGCTGAAAATGGACCATAGATTATTCAGGTAATCCAAGTAAATTGGTTGGCCACCAGTGTCTTTTAATATGCAGGTTACACTTGTTTGGGAGTCGTGTTTTTCTTGTATATTTTGGAAGTGTGAATATACAAGTATTGCTAGCTTTAAAAATTAATGTTGGACTACGCAATTCAGCGCATGGTGGAAGTTAACTCAGTTTCAGCCTGACCGTTAGTGGATGATTATTGAATTGGAGAATTAAGGCTGAGTCTGAAGACGATATCAGATGGGTCCCTAATGAAACCATTCAAATTCAAGTAACGATTACCGCCACAACGGAATATTCACGTTTACAAAAACGAATGAGGCAAATACGTTTTGTATCTGTAAATATTACGTTTACATTTTGGGAATAAAATATCTTGTACTCCACTTTCGGGTTTACTCATTTCACGTTATATTAAAAGATTAGTGTTACATGGAAATGTATTAGACTTTGCACCACCAGGGGGCCCAATACTTATATTACCTCTGAGACGGCTACCTGCTATTACTTCCGGGTTACCAAACAGTGTTTGTCATGTATTGCTGAACTGTGCATTATCCATAGACTATTTAAAAAAGATCATGTCTTTACAGAACACTGCCAGAAAACCAGAAAATTACACCCTGTAATTCATTTGAAAGCGTCTGTTGCGCTGCCAGACAACACAAATATGTGCAGATTTATCTGTCCACAGAAAAAGTAGGCTCACCAAGCTGGTCATACAACCACAAGTCTATATTCAATACTCTTTCGCAGTCTGTATTGAAGACAAACGAAACGTCTACCAAATCGTATTACTTTTGTTTTATAAGTTGTGCAAGTCGCTCTGGATAAGAGCGTCTGCTAATTGATTGTAGTGTAATGTAAATAAAATCTAAATGTGATCAACTAAGTCTGTCAACTCGTTAATTTGTCAACAACAATTAAAATACAATTTAGATTTGTACAAAAACTACAAGATAACAGGATGAATGCAGTACAACTTTGTAACAGCAGGAACAATGTTTTGTTTCCCGGAACCCGTGGTTTAATTTTCAACAATGATTGGTCACCTATACGAGATATATTGTCACGTGTTCCACATAAGCCAATCAAAGCTGCTCTTTTCAATCCCGTTGAGCGCGCCAGAAATTATTCGCGGGAGTAATCTGTTGTGTACTTCTTGTATTGTTATTGGAATATTTTTCTGTTTTGGATAGATGTTTTAATGGATCCGTCGGAGGTGGAATTTCTTTCGGAAAAGGAGACAGTGACGATTATACCGAACTTCAGTCTGGACAAAATTTACTTGATCGGGGTGAGTAGACAAATCACACGTATACGACTGGCTAATTTTATAAGCTAAATAAACTCTGATTGCTACCAAAATTTAAATTCCGTGTCATAGCCTGATAGCTAGCTGTCTGTCTGACTACTTGCTTAGTTAGCAAGCCAATGTTAGTTGTAGGCTATGTCAACGATAGCTAACAATCTGTCTGAACTGTCTTTGTGTTTTCATTGCCGTTGTATAGTGTACAGTAGTTAGTAGCTGCTTGTCGAAACGTGTTTTTTTAATGTATGTGGACAGCTTTTCTACATTCCAGCCATGAATTCGAAATAACTAACGCTATTTAGCAGTTCTGACGCTTACTTACCAGGTTGCCAGTCATCTTGTGAGCTTGCTCGATGCATGATCCTAATTTAAAAAGCTTTTGTCTGTTTAGGGAGACCTTGGTCCTTTCAACCCTGGCTTGCCTGTTGACGTGCCGGTATGGCTGGCCCTCAATCTGAAGCAGAGACAGAAATGCAGAATCGTGCCCCCAGACTGGATGGATGTCGGTAAGCTTGTTAATATATTATCAGGTACTCGCTAATGTAACGTTATTTAGATACAAAGATGAGTTGGATAATTTATTTGAGGCAAGTAAGTGTTCCCCATTCGAGGCCCCCTGAAATGACTATCCTTTGGCAAAGGAACCCACATCGATGAAAGTAACTCATGACACCTTTATCCAAGAGTCACTGCAGGCCACAATGCTCAGAGGTGTGCAGTCTTACCCAGAATGGGCTGGTTTTTTGTTTTAGTCCAGCATTAAGACACCTGAATCTACTAATCAAGGTCTTGATTGAAGACAAACATTAGTTGGTTCAATAAAGTGTCGTAGTGCTGGTCTAAAACAAACACCTGCATCCACACCAACCTTATTTGAAGATTAGACACCCCAGCACTAGCTGTTTAATAGGCAATTACATAGAAGATGTGATGTGATTATATTGCAGGTCTTTATAGGACCTCCATTAATTACTTATTGCCATTTAAATACATAACTGTGTTAGAGATTGAAATATCACCAAGGTTGTGTAAACATGGTGTGTTATCATTGGTTAAAATGTAACTTATGAAATACAGACTCCTTCCAAATGGCCAACAGCAGTCCCAAACCGCAATTTGGCAACCCCTGATAAGTGTGACTGTATGCTATGTTTTCCAATTTGCAGTAAAACTTGAGCAAATCAGAGACCAAGAGAGGAAGGAGGAGACCTTTGCCCCTATACCAAGTCCTTACTACATGGAGCTTACAAAATTACTGCTTAACCAGTGAGTAGTATAATATAACCTCTGATGATGCCTTTTTAATGTATTATCTTTAACCTGGAATGACAACACAGTTAATAACAGTCCATATTGTATAGATTCCGTAGAGCCTCCTATGAAAATAGTTTAAAACTGGTCAGTTGAAGGTGTGAGTCGTTTAGGCTAGGCTAATTGACCTCTTTGTTTGGCAGTGCTTCTGACAACATCCCCAAAGCGGATGAGATCAGGACTCTTGTGAAGGACATATGGGACACCCGGGTAGCCAAACTGCGTCTGTCTGCGGACAGCTTCATCAGCCTGCAGGAAGCACACGCCAAGGTGCAGTAAGGGCTCGGCGGCGGTGGCAGCAGCAGCACACCGCACTCCTCAGACAGCAACAGCAACAACTGTAGCAGAAACAATAATAGCAACAGCAACAACAACAGCAACAACTTTAGCAGCAGCAACAACAACAATAATAGCAGCAACAACAGCACCTGACATGACTATTTTTGTGCGTAAACAATGGTAAAGTTGAACACTTGTATCATGAAGCAGGATGACTGAGTTGGCTGGATCGCTGTACCCGGAAAATCTCTTATTACTTTAGTCAATGTTCCAGATTTGGGAGCGTTCTGAGTTTTACTCAGTTGCAGTTATCCGGCTAACGTTGTAATCCTGCTTTGTGATTCAGGCCCCAGATCTTCTCTATTGTTTCGGAATATTTTTTTTACTAGTACAACTTGGCCTGCAACTCACATTTTGACATACTAAAATCAAAGTGTAGAAGTGTTCAAATTTGCAGCCTTTTACTTTTTAGAAAGGGTGCTTGTTCTAGCTGGGCACAACATGGAACATTTTTCAAATCTTAAGGAGCAAGAAGGCTGAATTCTTGCCCATAACCCAACATTCTGAATCATTCATAAAGGCTATGTTTTTATGGTTTTTCCTCTTAGTGCTGGTAATAAAAATTCTCTCCCTTCTCTTTATAGCTGGATAACCTAACCCTCATGGAGATCAACACTACCCGCATGTTCCTGTTGGACTCTCTGAACTGCATGTACAAACTGCGAAGCAACATGCAGCCGGGCTCAAGTGCCACCAGGTCCCAGGACTACTGATTGCAGCACGCATCCCATAATTAACATGGCCGCATGTCCCCCAGGACACCACATCCACAAACCTTATCAGTTCAGCAAAAAAATATAGGCACTTAAAAGGCTGGGGAGGACCTCAACACATTGCGTTCTGACTGGCGGCCAGATGTGCTGTGTCCCGTGAAGTCGTCTGCCAGTGCTGCGGGCCTGGCTTGAGTGTGTGTGTGTGTGTGTGTGTGTGTGTGTGTGTGTGTGTGTGTGTGTGGGTACCGAAGCAGTTTGGGAAGAGGTGTGAACATACCGTGGCTGCGCAGCTGCTGCCTGCTTGGTGCACGGGGTGGAAGTCATGCAGTTTCGTAATGGGCAGGTTTGTGTACATTGCTTCGAGCAAAATAGTTTTAGGTACGTGGCAGGGGTTGAAAGGGCAATAAACAGTTCTGTAAACAAGCTGTTATCTGAGTAATTTAATCAATTAGGGTGATCAGAGTTTTAAGCGCAACACTAGACCAGTGTATACTCAGTCAATGTCTTAATTCTGAATTCAGTGGAATCATATTAATTATGGGTTGTGCCAGAATGTCTGACTTGAGATGGTAAAAGTGCTGTATGTATTTTTCTGTGTTTTTACAGAAAGAAACTACACTGAATTACATATCTATACAGCAGTGTTTCTCAACCCTGGTCCTGGGGACCCACTGCCCTGCATGTTTTAGATGTCTCCCTGCTCCAACACGCCTGATTCAAATGAAGGGGTCATTATCAGGCTTCTGCAGAGCTTGACGACGACCCATTCATTTGAATCGGGTGTGTTGGAGCAGGGAAACATCTAAAACATGCAGGGCAGTGGGTCCCCAGGACCAGGGTTGAGAAACACTGGAATAGAGTATACAGACACCTATAAAGTTTGGTTAAAATAAATATGTTATAGATCTCAAGAAACATTTACATTTTGCCATATTTTATTTTCTTTTTTGTCTGAAATTACAGCAATATATTCATAAATACCTAATTACTACATTCAACAAAGAATATATTACATTACAATTAATTCAAACAAGTACAATTAAAAACATGATTTCACAGCGTCTAAACATCCTCCATTGAATAAGGGGACAGGTGTTTTTGTGTGTGTGTTGGGGGGTGGGGGGGTGGTAGCATTTCTTCCTCTAGTACATAAGCTGGTATGGGGGATGGGGGGGTGGGGGTGCTGAAACGATGCCTTCAAAAAAATGTTAAAATCAGTCATCAAAGCGCTGGACATATAAACACTGTACTGCCTCTGGACTGACACGTCCGCGCGCTTCGCTGATCTTTCGCGTGTTGTACAACAGAAAGCGACCGGTTCTGTTCAACCGGAACAATATTAATAAGGATCGGTCTTCCACCTCGCTAAATACCGAACGCTCCGTTCAAAAATCTGACAGGATTGTAAAAGGCATTGCATGATTTTCCATTTGTGTTCACAGTGGTTCTTACAAAGCAGAATGTATTACAGACATTACACAGCACAGCAATGTGGGCCAGAAAAACAAAACAAAAACAAAAAAAGGCTGACATTTTTACAGGAAAGGACTTGGCCGTTTTCAAGAAAACTCGCAATTGAATAAATTCAAAATGAAGACCGAAATGGCAGCTAACTAACTGACGTTGAAGTAATCTCACATGTCAAACACTCATGGTACAAGTTGTCTGTTGATGGAAGCATGTGATGTGAAATTGTTCGACAGGTAAATGTGGCACATAGACCCCTTTGTGGCGCCTGCCCTGTCTATGGAAGAGTGAAATGATCTGCTTAATTAAATTCTGTTCGCATGTAATAAGGTTCGTTGGCCTTATTTCCATCCAGATAAATTTGGATAGAAAAAAATTATTTTGAGTGACTAATAAATTTAGTGGCTTATGCAAAACATTGCTTTCAAAGTATAAAAAATATATTTTCTAAATAAATAGTCTCAAAATGAATCTACTATTATAGTCTAGAACACCAACTGTCTAGAACACAGCACTTAATGCTAGTTTTCAAAGGAGCTTTATATTAGAGGGCAAATAATTTCCAAAATAACTTTGTTGGTTTATCTCAGTTTCATGTTTCAAATTAGTCGTGAGAGTAAAATTAGGATAAAAAGCTTGGCAAATAACCACTCCTAAGAACATATACAGTATATTTGGTCAGAGTGCCCCCCAGTGGGGAAATTGTGAACTGCATGGCCTTCCAATTGTAAGACTATTATTGGCAGAAAAGCGCAGACTTGGTTTCAAAAGGAGAGGACATAACCCATAAAAACGGATTTCAGGATTTCAGGGGAACATTTTAAATGTGATTTTCTTACATTTTCACACTACCCTCTCCCCTATGCTTGTGTTTATCAGCCTGTATACTCCCAACTAAAAAAGGAAAGGGAAAAAAAATGGTTTAAAAAAAATTGTGGCAAATTACTGTCACTGGGCTGGATTCAAACTGTGGATAATTTTGGCACAAAATGGTGGAGAGAAGCGGAGGGGCCTGCTGACAGTTACAGTCCGCGGGACATCTGATGTGTGTGAGAGCGTGTGTGGGGGTGGGGTGTGGGGTGGTGATTAAGCTCTCTGTGTCAGTTTAGAGCATTAAAATGCAAGCTGTGCCCTTTAAGGCAGTGGAACCACAGACCAGCCCGTCCCTGCCCTCCTCGTAGCTGCCGGTGAAGTGTGGGAAGGGAGAGAACGCCGCCCCCCCCTTCACGGTTCCAGCCCTGGAGTTCAGAGAGCAGAATGCCAGAATCTGGACTTCTTTTTAAAGGTGTTTCACAGAGCTTGCCCTCTAGGATCGGAGGGATTGTCTCGATAGGCACAGCCGCTGTAGCCTTCCACGCTGATCAGTTACAGTGCGGATCTGTGTACCCACCCTGGGAGAGAGAAGTAAGCTTTCCTCGTAAGCTGGTCTCCCCCACGTCAGGGCACATAATAATATCACCAGCCAGGCCTTAGTGAAGCAAAGCAGCAGCCCAGCGCTTACTGCAAACCATTCTGACTCTATTCCTTTCAATGTTAAGTTCATGTGACAAATGCTTCCCTTTGAAGTCCCAATGTCAACTCTGCAAAGTGGACATGAAATGCACGGCTATCTACTGCTCATCGCTCAATACAAACTAAAGCGTTCAAGGCATCCCACACATCCCAAATATTCTTTTGATAGCGACCACGCACGCTGTACAATTCGGTTTTTTCTCCATGACGTAGACTCGTTACACCGACACACAAGAGAAGTGACCATTACAGTTAGAACAAAGAAATAACATGGGTTCTGCACTCGAGACTGGTGATTGGTGGGGAGCACGGCCAATCGCAGCCCGGATGGAGAGTCTGGGCACGGAGAGGGTGGTGTTTTCTTCACAGTGGGCAGTGGAGAGCTGGAGCCTGGGCCTGGCTTCTCGTTTTGGAGTCCTTCACAGACGCGTGAGGGGGGAGTGAAGGCTGTCGATGCCGGTTTCTCTGTGGAATCTCAGACTGGTGCAACCACAGCACAGAAGGAAGGAGCTCATGCACCAGTTGAAAGCAATCTATTTTTTTTTCCGTTTCTTTTTTTTTTTCTTTAAACATTTCAAAACTTTTTGTTTAAATCCTGACCAGCAGCAGTACAAACACTAAAAGCAAGGGATTTTTTTTGCCAAAAGCATTAACATATTAAAAATGGCAGGCTTTTTTTTAATAACAATGATTAAAGTAATAAAAACATACAAAATTCTTTTTTAATATTATATACATTACAAGGCTGAAGCACCTTTTTAAATTTCATTTTCAAAATTTCTATCTTTTTTTTTAATAAAACATTTCCTTTAATCTTTCCAAAATGTGCATTTGTAAGTTCTTCCCTAATTTAAAAAAAAAAAAAAAAGTTTCTTGTGACACAGTACCTCAAGGTAGTTCTTATTGTTTTTTTTTTGTTTTTTTTCTTCCTTTTTTTAAGTGCATTTCCAGTTGAAAGCCCGTTTGAGCGAGAGGGCAGCAATGGGTCAGAGAGAGCCGCCCGCACCAGCTGCGCAGAAGCACTGGACCGGAAACATCTGCTGCTGGCACTGGGCCAGAGGCTGTCACAACGCGATGCTCCTCGTCCCAAATTTAGGGTCGTCTTCGCGTGGAATCGAACCGCTTCTGTGGCCGAAGCTTGCGGCGGTTCAGACGAGGGTGGGTGGGGGGGGGGGGTGGCTGGTTTGGCGTGGCAGGAATCGTCCACGAGCTCGGGGGCCAAGAGCGTGTGCTGCCCACGCAGTCCTGTGCCCGCCCGCCCCCCCGCCCCCCCCCACCCTAACGACCCGCCCCACCCATGGCACATCCTGGGCTGGCTGCAGCTTCCTTCCGTCCTCGTCTCCAAACATATTTTTTTTGTCCTTTTCTTAAATAAGCCAGGTAACAAAATAGACTCTGTCTGCTACGTTGGGGGCGGGGCTTGGGCTGGGGGGCGGGGCAGGGCGGTGCTTCAGGGACGTCACCTCGGGGGGTAGCCCTTGAAGTAGCCGCGCGACCAGTGCAGCTGGGGCAGAGCGAGGCACTTTCGGAAGTGGTCCAGCTCGGCCTGCAGCTTCTCCCGCTCCGACGCCAGCTTCTGCTTCTGGGCCATCAGCTCCTGTCGAGCGGAGAGGGGAGGAGAAGGAAAATAAACGAGAGATAAATCAGGCCGACAGCCTCCAAAACGCCGCAGTTAATCACCGCCGCTCTCTAACAGCGCCGAGCGGGATCGGGAGCGATCGATGGCGCCGCACCCCGCGCCCCGCGCCCCGCGCCACCGAGCCCCGGCCAACTCACGGGTAGAGCGCAGCGCAGTCAGGAGCTCTGCGCAGGGAAAACCAGGGTGACGCAGCTTAGGGACTCACCCCCATGCTGTGATAGAGACTCATCCCCATGCTGTGCTAGAGACTCACCCCCACACTGTGAGAGAGACTCATCCCCATGCTGTGCTAGAGACTCATCCCCACGCTGTGAGAGAGACTAATCTCCATGCTGTGCTAGAGACTCACCCCCACACTGTGAGAGAGACTCATCCCCATGCTGTGCTAGAGACTCACCCCCACACTGTGAGAGACTCATCCCCATGCTGTGCTAGAGACTCACCCCCACACTGTGAGAGACTCATCCCCATGCTGTTCTAGAGACTCACCCTCACACTGTGAGAGAGACTCATCCCCATGCTGTGCTAGAGACTCACCCCCACACTGTGAGAGAGACTCATTCCCATGCTGTGCTAGAGACTCATTCCCATGCTGTGATAGAGACTCACCCCCACACTGTGAGAGAGACTAATCTCCATGCTGTGCTAGAGACTCACCCCCACACTGTGAGAGACTCATCCCCATGCTGTGCTAGAGACTCATTCCCATGCTGTGCTAGAGACTCATCCCCATGCTGTGATAGAGACTCACCCCCACACTGTGAGAGAGACTAATCTCCATGCTGTGCTAGAGACTCACCCCCACACTGTGAGAGAGACTCATCCCCATGCTGTGCTAGAGACTCACCCCCACACTGTGAGAGAGACTCATCCCCATGCTGTGCTAGAGACTCACCCCCACACTGTGAGAGAGACTCATCCCCATGCTATGCTAAAGACTCACCCCCACACTGTGAGAGAGACTCATCCCCATGCTGTGATAGAGACTCACCCCCATGTTGTGAGAAAGCTGCTCGGCGGTCAGGCTCAGGTTGAAGTGATGCGCCTCCAGTCTCCTGCACTGGCTCTGCAGCACCTGACGCTCTATGCTTTGCTCTGGGGTAGGAGAAGAGAGGAGAGGGGAGGAGAAGGGGAGGACAGGAACAGCAGACTGTTAGCCAGTGAAATGGCTTCTGTGCTCATGAGCATCAGTGCACTCCCAGCCTCACACGCACGCACGCCCGCACTTCTAAACGCACGCACCTATAAACGCACTTATAATCACACACCCACCTGGGCAAATGTACTCATTAAATGTACAGATATGAAACCTTGGCACCTCTTGGTTTTCAGTCTTCAAAGCATAATGAGCCAAATTTACTTAGCCAAGTCAGCCTCTTTAGACTGTCTAAGAGCAACCATGAAAAATCTAAATTCCATTTCATAGAAATGTCTTTTGCAGAGGCAGAACAGTGTCCTCTGGTGACAGGATGGCGAAATTACACTTTTTCAGACCGGCCATATGGGATAATTAATGCATACAAGAAAAGAGTGTGTGTGTGCTGCCCTCAGGGAACGAATAACATCCCTCTCCTCGTGTGGGAGCAGGACAGGACTGCTCTTCCTGTGTCTGACAGCCCTCGCAGTCACGGCTGAACAACAGAAGGCGAGGTGAGGGGGGGGTGATTTCTCCCCTCGCTCGCCCTTGCTCTCTCTCTCTCTCCGGAGGCTCCGATGCCTCCCTGCCGCTCCGACTCACCGTCCATGTACTCCTGATAGGCCTCGAAGACGCCTTCGATCCCGCGCCACCTGGGAGCGGGAGCCTCGTCTTCCTCGTCCTCGTCCTCCTCGTCGGAGTCCTCCTCGGCCGACAGCTCGTGGCGGGCCCCGGGGGGGTCCCGGTGGGGGTCTCGGTGGGCCGGCGGGGGGCAGTGCTGCCCGTTGGGCTGGGCGGGTCTGCTGGCCGGCCCCTGCAGCTCCGGAATGTTGTAGTGCACCGAGGAGTCCAGCTTGTGATTGGGCTCCGTCATCCCCGTGGTAACGCCTGCCGGAGGAGAGAGGAAGAGGGAGGGAGATGGGGAAGAAGAGAGGGAGAGGCATTAACGGTGCACATATCTGTACCACGGAGCACTGAATAAGGAGATGGACGGAGGGAGGGGGAGAGAGGAGAAAGAGAAGAGAGAAAGAGAGAGGAGACATAGAGAGAAATAGAGATAAGATAGGAACAGAGACAGAGAGAGATTCATAAAGACTGAGAAAGAGAAATAGGCAGAGAAATAGAAAGGGACAAAGAGAAAGAGAGAGGAGAGAGAAATAGAAAGAAGAGAGGAATAAAGACAGACAGATAAAGAAAGAGAGAGAGAGAGGAGACAGAGAAATAGAAAGAAGAGAGGAACAGAGACAGACAAATAAAGAGAGAGAGAGGAGAGAGGAGACAGAGAAATAGAGAGAAGAGAGGAACAGAGAGAGAGAGAGAGAGAAATAGAAAGAAGAGAGGAATAGAGACAGACAGATAAAGAAAGAGAGAGAGAGAGAGAGAGAGAGAGAGGAGACAGAGAGAAATAGAAAGAAGAGAGGAATGGAGACAGACAGATAAAGAGAGTGAGAGAGAGAGAGAGAGACGTACCTTTGTGCTTCTGCAGGGCCTTCTGGGTGGACTGCAGCACAGACTCGTGGAACTGCTGGGCGAACTCCTCCGCGGTGAAGCTCTCCCAGGGCTTGGTCTTGCCGTTGAGGCTGTGGGGGCCGTCCTTCGGGGTGGGCGGGGGCCGCATGCTGTTCAGCAGGCTGGGGCTCCTCTTGGCGGGGTGACCCTCGCTCGGCCGGGCCTTCTCGGGGAACGGGGCCAGCGGGGGGTCCTTTGGTCTCTGCGTTTCGGCGGGGGGGGGCGCGGGCTGCTCCGGGCGGGCCGACGGCTCGGCGGGCCGCGGGGGCTCGGAGGGGGCGGGGCTGGGCGGCCGGGCGGCGGGCGGCCGGTCCGAGTCGACGCACGCGGGCCCCGGGGCGGGGTCTGCTGAGACAGCGGCACGCCAATCACACCGCGGCTCGGAACGCACGGGCGCGTCACATCTCCCCCAAACATCTGCCCCTCACACAGCAGAGACAGCCGCACGCCAGGCGCGTGACGGGACTGCTAACCATGAGCCTCTGCTGGTGTGTGTGAGAGTGCGTTTGACATGAGCTTTGTGTGTGCGTGTGTGTCTGCAAGTGCCTTTGACACACAATCATTTTGTATGTGTGTGCGAGCGAGTGTGTTTGACACACCAGCCCTGTGTGTGTGTGTGTGTGTGTGTGTGTGTTTGACATGCAAGCCTTGTGCATGTGAGTGCGCTTGACAAGCAAGCCCTGTGTGTGTGTGTGTGTGTGTGTGTGTGTGTGTGAAAGTGCAATTGACACACCAGTAAGTGTGTCTGACACACCAGCTATGTGTGTGTGTGTGTGTGTGTGCGTGTGTGTGTGTGTGTGTGCGTGCGCGTGTGTAAGTGCATCACAGCAGTGTAGTTCCTCTGTGGGCTCTTACCAGAGAGCGGGGCAGAGGGACTCTTACAGAGGGGCTGAGGGGCGTGTCTGATGGAGTCCAGAGTCACACTCTTCTGTTTGATCGCCTGCAGCAGCTCTACCACTTTCTCATTGTCTACAGAGAGAGAGAGAGGGAGGGAGGGAGAGAGAGAAAGAGAGAGAGAGGGAGAGAGAATTTTAAAACAGTTTTTATAATTCATGACATTGCACTATAGTTTATACTCATTGCACTGTGTTTTATGAAGCTTTGGCAACACGCACTGAAATATGTCATGCCAATAAAGCATTCTGAATTTAACCGAACTGAGAGAGGGAGGGAGAACACCGGCTCATTTCGGCACAGAGCTCGGGACGAACGGCCGCTGGGGCCCATTTCAAGTGACGGCCTCCTCAGTGTTTCGGAGAACGCGCTCGATCTCAGTCACGACGGCCTGGCCGGCTGCTGAACGGCGATCTTACGCCTGCGCCACTGAGAGGAGTCTCAGATTCACACAAAGTGTGAGCAAAGCCAAATAAAGAGCTCCTGGATCTAAGAAACTCCCGGATCTAAGAATCTGATCTGATCTGATCTCTGAGGCCCTGCAGCCAGTAACCCTGAAATCTAACTCCGGCGAGCCGGAGGGCGCTCCTAAAAACGCAGGAGGCCCCTCCTCCTGTAAGGGCAACTCAGTGCCTCAGGGAAGCGAACGGTAAATTGTCCTGATTGGAGGAGCAGAGAGGAGCAGCGGAGGGGATCAGGCTGCTCCTAACCCAGGCAGGCACCACAATTCACGGAAGAACTAGAAGAGCACAGAAATCTTATGAAGGAAAAATGTGACTAATTTTATTTGTATAACCAAATATTTGTAATATTGCTTATTGGTGGGGAGAGAGCATGAGTCTAGAGAGCCTGTCAGTCTGTGTAGCTTTGTTAGTGAGTTTGGATAATACTACTGAAAAATCGAATTGAATATGGCATTCTTAATTAGTTTACAGCATCAGTGGTACATCAGCTCTCTGATGCATGTTGTGGCAGGATATGGGAACGTCACATTGGCCATAATTCTAGCATCAGGCAATACGAATAAGCCTATTCAAAGCTTATCAGTCAATATCAGCCAATACGGACACGACCCAGATCTTCTCGTGCGTTCCTGAAACACACAGTATTTGGGTGCTCTCGCTCCGCCTCAGAGGACAGGCAGTGAGGGTTCTGGTTCTGCGGGTGACCCAGGTGGGAGTGGTGTAAGCGCATCGCAAGCCCCACCCCCCAAGGTTTTATTGGTCCAGGGCTGAATTTGACCAACGTGACAGAGCTGGTAGTGCTCCTCAGTAGCTGCTCACACCTCCATTGATTGATTGATTTTATTCAATAATTTAAAAAAAGAAAAAAACATGCATCTGAAGCAAGCTTCTCATACACATTATTAAAAAAAAAAACTATCAAGGATAGACACAATAAAGCTAATAGCTTATTTCCATTGTGGTCCTTTTTTGAACACACACACACACACACACACACGTGCGCAAAACACACACACGTGCGCACATACACACACACGCGCACGCGCACACGCACACGCACAGACACACATGCACGCACGCACGCACACACACACACACACACACACACACACACATACTCACGCACACACACGCACGCACGCACGCACGCACGCACGCACGCACGCACGCACGCACGCACGCACCCACACACACACACACACACACACACACACACACACACACACACACACACACACACACACACACACACACACACACACACACACACGCGCGCGCCTCTCACCCTTCCTCTGCTGGATGTCCACGTGGGACAGGCTGAACATGGTGAGGAAGCGCTTCTTGTCCTCCAGCTCGGGGGCGCTGTTCATCTGCTCCGCCGTGTAGCGGGTGCTGAGCGGCGGCGGGGGCGGGGTCTGCCGCTTGCTCTGCACGGCCGGGGGGGAGGGGCTGCGCTCCCTCAGCATCCTCCTCCTCTTCCTCCTCTTCTGCTGCAGCAGCTCGTCCCGCTGGGCGCGGGTGGTCAGTCCGAACGTGCGCAGGAAGTCCACCTTCTGCAAGGCGATGGCGAGAGGACATTCAGACTCAGAATACTGCCCCCACGACAGGGGAACCCACACAGCAAAACCAGTGCAGAGAAATGCCAAAGGAATACAGGCTTCATATACACCAGCTATTGAGGACACAGTAAAATGAATGGAGCCTTCATATATTCTAACTATAGGGAAAACAGTAAAGCGAATACAGGCTTCATATATACTAAACTCTTTAGAAAACATTAATATGAATGATGCCTTCATATATTCTAACCATTGGGAAAAGCCAATGAGAAATGCCTGCATTTGGTCCCTGGGCCTTCCCTGTTGCTATGGGGGAAGTTTCACTGGGTGGAGCACAGGAGGACAGGGGAGTGGGGTAAAGGAGAGGTGGTTTTGGTGCGATTGGCGGGTCCCGTCCCGTACCTCCGAGGAGTCGTCCAGCTTGAGGGGGGGCTGCTCGGCCACGCGCCGCAGGTGGGCCCGCACCTCCTCCTCGTCGCTCTCGTCGTACGAGTCGTCCAGGTCGTAGTAGTAGCCTGCGCGGAGACGCACACAGAGCCACACGTTTACCAGGAGGAACGGCCTGCATGCTAGCAGCCTGCTGCAGCTAGCTACAGGGCTTATCTTAGGCTTAGACGTATACGGCTAAATCTGACAGGGGTCAAAAATGTTACAACTCATATAGATGTAGTATAAAACAATCTCATATAGATGTAGTATAAAACAATCTCATATAGATGTAATATAAAACAATGCCAGGGTGTTGGATTAGTGATTAGTAAAGGTGGACGTGCAGGAGGAGGGTCGATCTGAGACGCTGTCCCACCTTTCTCCCGCGCCTCCCTCCTCCTCTTCTCCTCCAGGTCCAGCTTGCTGACCAGCCGCCGGTGCTGCTGCAGGAACTCGTCGTAAACCAGGGCGGGGTCGGGGCCCCCTCGCACGGGGCCCGCCAGGCCCCTGTAGGGCAGGCTGACCTTGTGGGGTGCGCCGCCCAGGTCTCCGTACTGGCTGGGCAGGGACAGCGACGCCCTCTGCTGGCTGAGAATGGACTGCGTGGACTTCTCCAGCTCGGCCAGGAAAGTGCTGGGCTCCAGGAAGCCGGAGGGCCTGAGGGAGGGGTACTTTTCGGGGCCCTCCTTCCTCTTGCCCCCCTCCTCCAGCTTGTCGGGGGCAAAGTGGCGCTCGGGCTTGCCCAGGGCCAGGCCTGCCCGGCTCAGGTCGAAGTGGGCGGGGCCCGGCGGCTCGTGGCCGCGCCGCGAATCGGACGCGGTGTCGATGAGGGAGGCGGGGTTCCACAGCGTGGTGGGCGGCGGCGGGAGGTGGTCCCGGTGCTGGGGCTTGGGCGAGATGAGAGGGGGCGGGGCTCCCAGGTGCGGCAGGATGTCCCGGCCGCCCGATTCGTGGTGGTTCGAAATCAGCCTGAACAACAACAAGAAGCAGGCAAGCAGTTGAGTCAGAGAGGAGCATAACAACGCAGGTGCCACAATGCATTATGGGAAAAAAACGAGCAAAAAAAACCCCCCCACGTTCAGAAATGGAGCTGAAACAGGCTTATCTCAGCCGAAGCAGGACACCCAGCAGCGGCGGGGATTTGCATAGCGCTGGCTAGCCCCTGGAGCAGGCTCACCTTTGAAATGAAGTCTCGTGAATTTTGGAGGGCTTCCCCTTAAACGGGCTTGAGAAAGTTCATTAACAGGTCTGGGACAAAGAGCCAGTTTAAATGTGACTGACGGGCCGTGGCTCCTGGCTGGCTGACAGACAGCACGGGCCGAGCGGTGGTTAATTCGACTAAACAGGTTAATTAAACCGCCATCCGCCACCAGAGCAGATTATGATAATCGGAGCTCTCTGGCCTGCTAGCTCTCAGCCTATCTGCTAAACGCAGCCCCTCCACACAGCGCCGGGGAACAATATAATTATCAATCAGGATTACAGGCGGGAGGTGCGCCTACTTCACAGCCGCGGCGCAAGCCTGGTATTATAGTATTAATTAGGATTGACCTTAATAACGCCACAGAGGCCAGGCCAAAAGCAGATATTACCGGGGAAAAAAACAAGGGGGAAAAGCTGGAATTATACAAGGTGCTGAGGATCAATGGAGAATTAGTCATTGTCTGGCTGGCCCAGTCTGCTCCTGTTTAAATCCACATTCTGCTTTAACGAAAAATAATAATCAGGCCTGTCCCCACCCAGGCCTCTCCCCCCCCCCCCCCACCCGACCCCAAACACAAACCGCACACGCTCGAAATAGGGCAGGGCTGTCACGTCGAACACACACACGCAATCAGCTCCTCGCTTCTCTGCGACTTTCTTCGGCAAGCCAATCCTTCCGAAAAGGAAGGAAGGCGGCTTCAGAAGGACGATAAGAGCGGCAGCCGGAGCTCCGACTGAGCGGTGCAGCGAGCGGAAAAACGATACGAGGGCCGCGTCTGTTACATTCTGACAAGATCACAGCCGACTTGAGCGACACACGAGAGTGCGGCTCTCCAAGACTCCAGAAGGCGCTACGAGAGGCCGACTGCTCTTCACACA